>NC_085857.1:19033109-19098109 GCF_034702125.1 Engraulis encrasicolus
AAAAACACCTCTGACTCTCCATTCCAGCTGGTGATCCTCCTCCTCCTCCACTTCCTCCACCACTCCTCCTCCCTCCTCCTCCTTCTCGTTTTCACCTCCTCCTCTTCCTCCTCCTCTTCCTCCTCCACCACTTCCTCCTCCTCGTTGTCCTCTTCCTCCTCTTCCTCCTCCTCCTCTCCGCATACCACTACCTCAACTCTGCCTCAGAGTGCCCCCCCCAAAAAAAAAAATTGTCCTGCTCATCTCCTGCCATTCCTCTCTGTAAACTTTTCCCCTGCCTCCTCCTCTCCTCTTCATCCACCCTCTGTATTCCTCTACTCTCTACTCTACCTCTTCCTGTTCTTCTCCATAAACCTCCACCCCCCCCCCCCCCCCCCCACCCACACACACACGCACCCCCCCAAAAAATGTATTGTGCTCCTGTACCAATGGCTCTCCTCTATCTCCACTCTGTCTTTCCTCAGAAGCAGACGGCCAGGGACTCCTAAAGAAGTGAAGTGAAGTGAAAGCCCAACTGGGAAACTCCAACTCCCATTGTCATTGTGACACAGCACTCCAGCAGTGCAGCAGGATGGTACCATGCTCAGGGTACCTCAGTCATGGAGGAGGATGGGGGAGGATGCTGGCTAACTACTCCGCCCACCAACCTGGCGGGTCGGGAGTCGAACCGGCAACTTTTTGGACACAAGTCTGATGCCCTAACCGCTTACCCATGGCTGAGAAGAAGAGAAATTTACAAGGACCCCCTAAAAATCTCCCTGCAAACTACCACGATTGTTTTAAAGGTTGTGCACCCAATTTTGAGAGCAGGTGCCATATTTATGATGACAACAGGTCCAGGGCCTGGTACCGAAAGGTGGCCCTTTTCGAGTGCTATTGCTACTATTATTATTTAACAGTTGCACCGTTGTTAAATCTCTGGTCTGTCATGGTGGGACCCAAGGATTGTGACATCCTGGCAGGGGTGTCGTTCAGGTGGGTAAAGTGGGACTGAGTCACCAGGGCCCCCTATGTATATACCAGTAGGGGGCCCACACACAGATTTATGAAGCTATATGGCCTGGTGGTGGGGGGAGGGGTTCCATTGGAGATAATTGTACATTGGGCCCACAATTTGCTGCTTAGCCCCTGCAGCCCGGTCCTGTGCAAGGGGGTTGAAAATAAAAGTGTAAAAAAAGAGAAATGAAGGCTGATTCATTTCAAAAGTGTGTGTGAAATGGGATCGCCATGGCTGTTCCGTTTGGCCAAGGGAGGGAGGCAGAGTCAAAACAACAGCCATTCCACATGGGGCCACTTCACCAAAGTGAACGATGACGAAAGGAGTGAGTGTCACTGGCAATGGCAGTAACTCTTCAAGGGGTCGGTGTGTGTGTGTGTGTGTGTGTGTGTGTGTGTGTGTGTGTGTGTGTGTGTGTGTGTGTGTGTGTGTGTGTGTGTGTGTGTGTGTGTGTGTGTGTGTGTGTGTGTGTGTGTGTGTGTGTGTTCCAGTATGTGTTCTAGTATGTGTTCCAGTATGTGTGTGTGTGTGTGTGTGTGTGTCAGGGCTTGACACTGGCACCTGCCAACCGGCCAATTGCTGGTAAAACTCTGCTGTGGCTAGTAATACTTTCAGTGTCACTAGCCAATTTGGCTGGCAGCTTATTCCTTGGTATGACACACGCATCATAGTAGCCTATATTCTGTTGTTAGCCCCTTGTGTAAAACTTTACACTCATCTTGCTTTAGCACCTCATCTTCAGAGGTAAGACATACACTATCATGATAAAGAAAACAAAAACAATTTAAAATGTGTGGCTAGTGGAATACCTGAATGGCTAGTGACATGGGGAAACTACTAGCCACAGTGGCCGGTGGGTGAAAAAGTTAATGTCAAGCCCTGGTATGTATATGTGTGTGTGTTCTAGTATGTGTGTGTTCCTGTGCGTGTGCATGTGTGTGTGTGTCTGTTTGTGTGTGTGTGTGTGTGTGTGTGTGTGTGTCTGTTTGTATGTGTGTGTGTGTGTGTGTCTGCGCATGTGTAACCCTTCATGGCCACATCTGCCACATGTTTGTCATAGGATGTGCCGACTGCTGACTCACGGCCTGCTTGTGACTTTCTACCGGAGATGAACTCAATCGATTGGCCAGATTTGACACACACCAAACGGGAACAAATCCTGAAGTCATTGCCGAGGCTGTGTCGAGCCAATGACAGATCATTCTCTATCACCAAATAGCATCATATGTTTACTTCTTCATAGCCAATAGCAGTGTCATACATCTTTGGACTAGTCATCTGGCATACAGGGTATTTTCCTGGTGGGCCGATTGCTGTTATTGTTGGTTGTTTTTTCGTTAGCTTTTTTTGCCTCAGAGACTGGCCACCAGTTTAGATCCACCGTCCATTGGTCTGTATGTAATAAAGACGTATAGACATATCGGTAACACTTTATTTTAGGGATACATCTATTAGCACTAATACATACAATGTGCTTGTATAAGTCACTCATATTAGGCATGTATAAAGCAAAATCAAACATTTGTTAGGCATGTATTCGCAAATGTCTTGTTCATGCACAATAAGGGATTTATTACCAATTTCACCTTAGTAAGGACCTAGTAGGCCTTAGCGTTTGCTTAGTACATGCCTTACAAGTTACTTATGCAGGCATTAACACTGTATTTATTAGTGCTAATAGATGTATCCCTGTAAAAACAAAGAAGAATGTCCGCACACTGCTCCCGTGTTGCTTTTTTTAAAAATTTTTTTTTAAGTGAGCGATTTCGAGCTAGTCGCTCATGAAGAGCGACTAGCTCGAAAGCGCTCACTTGAGAATTTTTTTAAAAAAAAGCAACACGGGAGCAGTGTGCGGACATTCTCTTTGTTTTTACAGTATTCTGGCCTTTTGTCATGCACCTGCGTCTTGGATGTGCGCACCACTAACCTACTGAATAGATGTATCCCTAAAATAAAGTGTTGCCGACATATCATACTAAAGCAAGGGGTTGTATGAGGGGCTGGCCTATCCCAGTCCAGCCCTGCCAAACAGCTCTGCATCACAGGCAGTGTTGCCAGATTGGACTGTTTCCCGCCCAATTGGGCTGCTTAGGATGGCCGTGTGCGGGTAAAAATGGCATTTAGCAGAAAAACCAAGAAATCATCAGCCTCATCTGGCAACCCTGATCACAGGTTTAAATTCTCCATAGCCAATACAATTTGCGCTTCCTTGACTGACATTACAGAACTGGTGAATTATAAGTGCAAAAGTGATAAGGTACTGCTGGATAGTGTCAAAAAGGAGAAGTTGGAAGTGCAATGAAATTATTGTAATAAAAAAAAAGTGTTGGTCCGTAACCGAACAAACCAAATACAATCACTGGAAACACAACACACATGAAACTGAACGTCACAAGAAAATCGAGTAAATCTTAAACACAGCCCAAAATCCCAAAGAAAATGTCAGTGTAAACAAAATACTCATTGAGGAATGTGCACTGTGTGTAATGTGGTGACAAAGAAATTAAGCTTTAAATCTGTAACCAAAGAGCATGTAACATGTAAGAACAATCCAGCCTCTGGCTGGCCACAATCAGTGAAATGACTACACTCAATGATAGCAGCATGGGTAATTGGTTAGGGCGTCAGATTAGCCCAAAGGTTGCCGGTTCGACTCCCAACCCGCCAGGTTGGTGGGGAGAGTAATTAACCAGTGCTCTCTCCCATCCTCCTCCATGACACAGGTACTCTGAGCATACTGTCCTGCCACACTGCTCCCTTTCAGGTGCCATTGGGGGCTGCCATCACCCCCCCCCCTTGCACGGGTGAGGCAATAGGCCTACAGTGCACCGACCATATGATTTCTTTCAAACCAAGGGTGAATTTCTCGAAAGCAAAGTTGCTTACTACATTAGCTACTTTGTTGTTTTCAATGCATTTTCCCATTGGCAACTACCGAAGTTGCTAACAGGCTAACAACTTCTCTTTTGAGAAATGTGCCCCAAGAGTGTTTACCCAACTGTCCCCATGCCTTTCCCTGTCCGTCAGGCGGGGTCACTGATAAGGGAAAGTGAACAGCCGCTGTGTGCAGAGCAGAGTAGAGTGAAGTAGAGTAGTTTTACAGAGAGCCCTAATCAATCTTCAGATGGTGTCGGACCGTGACGGTGCCATAGGCACACGTTTAATGTCTCCCTAAAATCGCAGGATTTTGACGGACCTCCGACAACTCAAGTTCTACACTCCTTAGTTACCGTTGCTGAGCTCGGATTGGTTGGCGGCCGTTTGTGGGAGGGGTTTTGCGAACGGCTAATTAACAAGGGGAAGAAACGGGATCAGGAACAACATATTGCAAAATATTGCAGGCAGACAAAATAGACAGACAAAATATTGCAGGCAGCCACTTGATCATACTTGAATTCATGGATCCAATTAAAACAGTACAGAAACCTTATGTCCAATGTTTTTTGTGTTTTGGTGTTTTTTTGTTTTCAAAATACATTTAATATAAAAGGAAATGGGAGGGAAAACATGAGGTAAGACATTGTCACATTCACCTTTTTAAAATGGAAAAGTAACTTGAATGAAAAAAATGTGTCATATGCCGACAGATTTGTTGTTGTTGTTGTTGTTTGTTGTTTTTGTTGTTGTTGATTCTCAAAGCACATGTGTTTACAGAGGCCTTTGGTTGTTAGTCCCACTCTTTCCATACACACATGCCTAACACAGAGTTGTATAAAGTAGGAAGAGTGCTCTTACCAATGTAATTACAACACTAGTGGTATTACATGGTTTCAACTTTGTAATATCGATACTGTAAGAGTACTTCTACTTCTACATTAAAGGTACACTGTGCAGGGAATGGTCAAAAAAGGTAGACTACTGCAACTATGCTGCTCATTGAAACTGGGCTGCCTATTGCCAAATTTGATCTTTACATTAAAGTTTACTAAGTAATAAACAAATATTTTCTAGTATGGTCCAAGTAGAGTCATTTTTGCAGCTGAAAAAGACTATTTTTGGAAATTCAAAATGGCGGACCATGGAGAAGATCCCCCTTTTCATGTATGAAAAATGCAATTTTTCCACTCATAATGAATACTTAGAATTTGATGGTGGTGGTAAGTATTCATGAAAAAGGTAACATTAGTGAATGGGCAGCATGAATTCTGGAAATAAACAACTAAAAATCTCACACAGTGTCCCTTTAAACAACTGTGCCTACTGTGCCCATTGTAAAGAGACCTTGGGTAGCCTACTTTCAGACGCACCGCACAAAAAATGTTTAGGCTATATATATGATTTCGGTAACACTTTCTATGAAGCCCATATCTATAGCGCATTATGAGCGCATTTATAACAAAGTATAATGCACATTATAATTACTTACAACGCATTACGACTACACCGATGATGTTTCATGATGCTTTATGTTAACAGTAATGAATAACAATGAATCTAGCTTATAATGCTTTATAAATCCAAAGGTATTATGAGTGCTCATGACTGGATATAAACTACAGGCTGCCTGATGGGGCTTACAGTACAATATGATGCATTATAGATGTGCATTATACAGTGCATTATAGATGCATCCATATGAACTTCACTTTACTTAGAGCACACATTGACAACTTATGATCTTACATGAAACATTATAGCATCGTATGAGCCCTTATGACAGTTTATCATGCAGGTCTGTGCATAGAGGGGTATAGGTACTCATATACTATAAGCCCCATCAGGCAGCCTGTAGTTTATAGCCAGTCATGAGCACTCATGATACCCTTCGATTTATAAAGCATTATAAGCTAGATTCATAGTTATTCATAACTGTTAATATAAAGCATCATGAAGCATTATGAGTGTAGTCATAATATGTTGTAAGTAATTATAATGTGCGTTATAATTTGTTATAAATGCGCTTATAATGTTGGCTTTAAGTAAAGTGTTACCATGATTTCTCTGTAGTGTGTTGTTATTCGTAGGACTCAATATGTTTCAATTTGAGAGTGAGTTGCGGTAAAAGTGATTCAAGTATGTGCAGACGCTTCAGTTGTCCTTGTAGCCTCAAACTGCAGATGGGTCCATCGATGGGCCTATTTGCTGAAAACACTCAACTACAACATACCAACATTGCTGTGACAATGCAGAGAGGCTTACATGACTTGGCTTAGTATGACTTGGCCATTACCATTTTGGTGCCAATAAAGTTATAACAGAGGCTCTGCGCAAAGGGGTTAAACATCTGGCCATGCACAGTCTGGATACAGTAAGTGCATCTGTCTGACAATTTTGTAAACTGTGTCTGTTCCAAAGACACCTCGGCTGCACCGTGTCTTCGGTCGTCAGGGCAGCACCAGTTCATCTTCTGCCAACGCACCTGCCCTGTCGGCCCCAATGGAAGAGCTGGGTTTAGGATGTTTAGAAAAGTCTTTATTATTACACACATTCTAGATACTGCAATGAAACACTCCTGTGTTTTAATATCCGCTGAGTAAAATTTCCCGTCCAGCCAGTAGATTAGTAGTAAATACTCAGTACATGTTACAAGACTTCTGTAATTAAAACTACTCCTTTTTCCCCATGCTTTGAACCCAGCAGTTTAAACCATGATACAGCTTATATATAGCCTACCTGTTGATTAGTGTAGTGTGTGTGACAAGCACACTTAACTTCAGAGCAAATGTGCAAATATCCCAAGATACAGTGGACACCTGTGGGTTAGGTGTGGCTTGCATTTCTATGCAATTTTGTAATGTAATGTAATGTAATTTAATGTAATGTTCTATCTTCTTATGTTGATTAAGTGTGTCTTTTATAGATCAGAATTTTGTTGGTTTTTTTATTCGCTTTTATTAATACCACCTTATCTGATAGCATGTTACTCTTTCGTTGGTAAGGAAACAAGCAAGCTCCTCTGATACCATTTCCAGGGTCAGGGAGCCTCAATCATGGATCACTAAGGCCCTCTAGTGGACGAAATGGATAACATTATTTTTCTTCTCACTAAATGGAGAAGATGTCAATGAATGAATGAATGAATGAATGCATGAATGAATGAATGAATGAATGAATGAATGAGTGAATGAATGGCTGACTGATTGACTGACTGGCTGACTGAATGAATGAATGCACATCTATCTATCTGTCTATCTGTCTATCTATCTATCTATCTATCTATCTATCTATCTATCTATCTATCTATCTATCTATCTATTCAGAGCCTTGATCAGTCCAATCCAAACAGCACCATGTGTGAGCAATTCTATAATGGTGCAATGTGAAGCGCAATGTTGAAGATATAGTCCTGACCCCGTAACCTTTGGCAGCCTATGACCTCGTCAGCATATGGCAGCGATCACGAGAGAGCAACACCACAGGAAGCCTCCAGCAAATAGGAAACAGGTTGGCTCTGGTGTCTTGTAGTCTTTTTAAAGCCTATGTCACACTTACAGACACAGAGACACTCACAGACACTAACACAGGAATAGACACAGACGCACACATAAATGCACCCAAGTGTGCGCGTGCACACACACAAACACACACACACACACACATATTTTATGTATTTAATTTGATTCCACATTACAAGTTAATATCAATAGGAACCAAATGATGAATGATCAGATGCATGCATTGGGTGTGGGTGTATGTGTACACTACACACACACACACACACACACACACACACACACACACACACTGTAATAGAGTGTGCCGAGCAGATGGAGTGGTCAGTCAAAATGATAGGCAAAACATTATCCACCTCTAGGTAAACTTCAGCAGTCGGGTACGACCGTTCGTCACCGTGAACACAACGGATAAGCAACTTCCTTTCTTTGGGTGCACTGTGTTGGGATACTAGGTCGGAACGTACAATGGTTTGGCTGCTGCCAGTATCAATCAGGGCCTGCACCTGCTTCCCATCCACCCGCACTACTGTCATGGCCTCCCCCTCCTCTAGTGTGGCTTCCCCCCCACTAGTACTAGGGACAACGGATACAGCAGATACTTTGGGTTTTCTGTGGGGACACTTGGATTTTATATGCCCTACCTCACCACAGTAAAAACATTTGACATCAGCGCTAACAGGTCTAGGGCTTTTAACAGTGGAACCACCATGCCAACCACCCTCAGACTTACCGGGCCGCCCAGCTGTGTCGTCTCTTCCCCCGGCCATCTGGTGTGGTCTTGCGCCGCGCCGTGCCGCCATGAAGGACTCCGCGAGCACCACCGCCTCCTTCGCCGTCTTGGGGTTGTGTTCTTTGATCCACAGCCGGACGTCGCTGTTCACCATTCTCAGGAACTGCTCTAGGACGAGCATGTCGTTGATTTCCTCTTTGGTGTGGGTCTGTGGCTGTGTCCACTTCTCATACAGCTCGCGCAGTCTGGTGAAGAGCTCTTTGGGTGACTCACCAGGTAACATCTGCGTCGACCGGAATCGCTGCCTGTATGTCTCTGGGTTGATTTCATATTTTTCAAGGATAACTGCCTTGACCTTGTCGTAGTCCATTGAGTCTGTGAAGTCCATGGCAATGTATGCCGCTCTTGCTTTGCCGGTAAGTAGTGGGACTAGATGCAGTGCCCATTGTGTTTTGGGACACCAACTAGCCGTAGCAATGCGTTCGAAAGTTGTAAGAAAATGTTCAATGTCCTCATCATCCGAGTATTTTTGCATTTTCGGCCCTTTCCAGCCTGTGACTTGGACCCCCGTCACCGCTGGACCTGGAACCGCCCCCGCGCCTGGGACCGCTGCCGTCACCGCCGCCGCTTGGACCCCCATCGCAGCTGGAACTGGAACCGCCAACGCACCTGGGCCTGCTGCCGTCACTGCCGCCGCTTGGACCCCCATCGCCGCTGGAACTGGAACCGCCAACGCACCTGGGCCTGCTGCCGTCACCGCCGCCGCTTGGACCCCCATCGCCGCTGGAACTGGAACCGCCAACGCACCTGGGCCTGCTGCCGACACCGCCGCCGCTTGGACCCCCATCGCCGCTGGAACTGGAACCACCAACGCACCTGGGCCTGCTCCCGACACCGCCGCCGCTTGGACCCCCATCGCTGCTGAACCCGAAACTGCTACTGGGCCTGCAGTCATCGTCGCCGCCGCTGCACCTGAGATTGCTGCTGCTTGCCGCACTGGAGGGCCTGGACCTGCCGCTGCTGGCATGGTCTCTTCTCCTTGGTCTTCTGATGCCCACCTCTGTAGCTCTGCCTGTGCTCCCATCTGTGTGACGTGTGATGGACTGACCGCTGTCGACACTGGTGCTGACCTTGAGACGTCATGTTGCTCTGCCCTCAGTCTGGACCTTCCCCGGCCCCGGCCGAGCTCCCATCTCTCCTGCCGCACTTCATCCTGGAGCATGCTGAATTGGTGCACGATACCTCTCCAGCGTTGCTCTTGCCGTGCTTGGTCTTCCAATGCCCGCTCCTCTTGCTTCTGCTGCGCCACCATGAATGCCTGGAACATTGACTGCAGTTCCTGCACAGAGCCTTCCAGATTTTGCTGAGGTGCATCGTCTTTCTCCTCAGCTGCTTCAGCTTGCGCCTTTCTTCTAGTTCCCATTATTTGCTATCATTAAGACTGACCTGCGCACACTAGTAGTTTTCGCTGCCACCAAATGTAATAGAGTGTGCCGAGCAGATGGAGTGGTCAGTCAAAATGATAGGCAAAACAAGGAATGTGCAAAAATAGCTTTTCTTTTATTTTCTTTAAGCCGGCAGTTTCAACAAACAGGACAAACAAAAACACTGATGAAAAACATAAAACAAAAACTGGGACAAAAGCCCACGAAGCTAGGCTACTTCTGTCTGTCAGGGTTACTCACACAGAGCTCAAGACATGCGTCTTCACAGTGCAGCGGCCATCTCTCGAATGAGCCGAGCTGCGCATATTTAAAAGACTCTCTCACAGTCGTGACACAATTAAAATCAATCAATGAAACTAGACAGATTTTAACAGCTCTAAACATTTTAGTCACATGTATACAAATATAACAACAATGTGCTGACGTCAAATATTTCATAGAACACTTACGTAAGATTTTAAAACTAAATTTCCTCCGGACTAATTACCACTTTCCCGCGCGTCACGGAGACACAGTGAAAAGCGCTCCCAGACCTTCAGTCTGGTTTGGTCCTGCCCACGGAAGACAACGACAGGTAAGTATCAACAAACATTTGGGCTAACCATGATGTTAACTAAACTTCAGCATGAAAAGGATTCAGATGATAAATTGTGCGCACTGAAAGAATCTTAACATTACTGTGTTTGCAATGAACGTTAATAAATGCTTGCGCTGTTTTAAAAACCTGTGTCGCGTCTTTTGTTCTGACCACGTGTGTAACAAACATTTCTGGTTTTAAATATGAAAAGGTTTAACAAATGTCCCCGCACAAAATGTGCTTCTAAAGCCCCACAAAACCCACAGCAAACATATACAACACAGATTGTATTTCAAGTGTCTTTGGAAACTGTAGTTTTAGTCCATGCCCTTGGCAACATTGAAACCATAAGCGGGAGGAACCGCTCTTAAAGTGACAGACGCGTTGCGCTCTGTCACACACACACACACACACACACACACACACACACACACACACACACACACACACACACACACACACACACACACACAGGCTTGCCAAAGTGAGGAGACAAGCATGTGAAATGAGGTGCAATGCATAGCAGGTAATGCGCTAAAACCACTTTCATGTAGGCCCAGGTTCAATAACTAAAATGTAATCTCAACTTTCCAATAACATGCCTCTGACATCTTTATGATAAAATATCATCTGCCAACTAGGCCTTGAAGCATACAAAAACGTTTGTGTTTTCGCAACATGCGCAGACAAATAAAGGAGTAACCTTTGTGCCACACAGTTGGTTCACAATATTTGTTTTTAGTTGCACTGGCCTCAACATTTCAAATACACTCCAGACTTCCCCTGCCTGTCATGTACAGATAGTTCTTTTCTCACCTTTGGTTCTCTCGTCTCGTCTTCACAGCATCACCACCATGGGTACGAAACATTCTCAATCTCAATCTGACGATAAAATCATCGCGGAGTTCTTCGGCTTGTTCCCCGAGAACTACAGCCTGTAAGCCTGTAAGCCTATCTTGTACAAGTTTGTGAGTGACTGGACTAGATCTGCAACCTGAATGACCGAATATTATGCATAGGCCTATGTATATATTTTTTAAAGATATAAGCCTAGCCTATATTTTTGTATGATCAATCATTGAGTGGATGACCCATTTTACACAACACATCACACTACATTACATTACACTTTTCATCCAAAGTATCTTGCAGCTATTTTGGCCACAGGTTAATGGTTACAGTCTCTGGATCAATGGTTAGGTGCCTTGCGGGCACTTAAGCCATGGATGGAGATGTCTTGTCTCTGAAGTCCTGACTAATGTACATTCAGTATAGGCCCATTCATACATCTAACTATCCAATTGTGAAACTTATAAATAAAACTGCACTGACGACCTATCTTTGCTGACTCACCCATATGCAATATAGCCTACAGAGGGGGGTATTGTTATATTGTTGAGAAGTTAGGCTACATCATGGTCCACAACTGTTACACCAAAGCGTTCAATTGGCTGAATACTGCCGCACCATGGCCAAACTTATGTAGTGCATGGCCCACTCCGAGATGTTTACGCACTAGAAGTGTGAATGATTAGGCTGCTCTGGTCTACTTTATCACATTTACAGGTATTAGGCCTATTTGGTTACCCCGATTAGACAACAGAAGTACCCTAGTGCCGAAAAACATGATTTGGTAGGAAATAGCGGGAGAAGACTGGAAAGGATTGGTGTTTAGAATTCATGGTCCTTGTCAGTAGGCTACTTCAACAGTGCCGAACTACCGTGGCGATTCCATTGTATTACCAATACGGTGAAACATTAGTTTCATCCATATCGCTTGACCATTTCCTCAGTTTGATAAAGAATGACTGACCCCGACGTGATTTGAACACGCAACCTTCTGATCTGGAGTCAGACGCGCTACCGTTGCGCCACGAGGTCCAGCTGTTCGACATTGCGATTATATGTGGATTTAACCAGTAGACCTATTCCACCGATTGCAGCTGAATATGTATCTAAATGGGTCTAATGTGCGTCAGGTTTACAAACCATGTGTCATACACAGCCTGTGTTCTTGGTGGCCTGGTGCTTGTTCCTGGAGTAAAATGGAATTGCGCGGAGACAGGTAACGACAGCCTGCCCAGAGAGCCTATTCATACCAATGAGGCTGCGAAAAAAGCGCTCATGGGACAGGTAGAGCAGAAGCCTGGAATTATAGCCTATACTCATGAACGGCGTGACGTTTTCCATGTGCGTTACGCCCATTTGTGGGGGAAAACAGGCAATGCAAGTCAATTGGTGTTATTGGGGTTTAATAAACGATAGACAAGGAACTGTAGACAAGCGTTGTTCACGCGCAACATGCCGAAAACGTGTTGTGTTGCCGGCTGTTCAAATAATATTGCCAAACAGCCGTGCCTGAAGCATATACTGTGTTCATTTAGGGTAGCTGATGTAGCATGTAAGTTGATGAGACATTCGGTTTGTTTTCACCCATAAAGGGGCGTAACGCACATTTAGGAGCAAAGTACCCGGGTGGTCGTTCATGCGTTCAAAACGTGGCAACACTGTTTGGCTACATTGTAACATTGTTTATACGGCCCGTAGGCTATATTCAATCCGAAACGAGAAACTGCTGTCAAGTTTCATCTGCTATGGAAAGTCCGGGTGGAAAGCGGATCAGTCGTAGTGGTGTGCGAAAGCTGCAGCAAGGAAAACAAATGGATCCTTCAGCATGAGCCAATTAATTTGTAGGCCATTATGCTCGGATCGGATTTGATGATCCTTCCCTAATTGAATCGCGCATTCCCTCATTGCCTTGTCTGTGAATAATCATCATAGCCTAAAAGTTTCTGTGTCAAACCATTGGTGTTGTTGTCGTCGTTGCTGTTGTTTTCACAAGGACCACTAGATGTCAGAGGAGGGCCACTGATGTTTGACCCACAGTTTTTCTCCATGTGGCGCACCGCACTTCTCGCTCTCTCGCAATTTGCAAAATGTAAATTGCATTCTCAAAACAGTGTGAACAAGCAAAACAACATGGGTCATAGCCTACTAGGGTCGCCCAAATGAGTAGCCTTATAAACTGGGAGCCTAAATATTGTGACATTAAAATGGATGCAGCATGTGGGACTGGGACATTGGCTAATAATACTAGGCCCATTTATTTTACTCATAAATGTGTTGGTCACTGAACACTAAAAATGAGCCGCATTAAATAAATACCAATAGGCCTACTAGTAGGCTATACAATATATAAACAGCATAGGAAATCTTGTAATGCATTCTGAGAAAACAGGCATCGGGATGAATACAGATCTAAACATCATCAGCAGTCGTGCAGTTCCACAGAGGCGCTGTAGGCTGCCTATCCCTCCCTGCAATGTTTCACTTTAACCACCATGCATTTTCCTTCGCTTTCATCTCCAACACCATAGGCCTACAGTTTTGATGCCATAATTAAAAAAAAAGATTGATATTTTGCTCATGAGGCAAGAGTATAGAGTCAGATGAGCTGGGAAGGCGACAGGGGGGTCACTTATCCCAGGCCCAGGGAGAGAGGGGGCCCAGAATTGGATTCTCATTACATTGTATTGGCTTTGGGGCTCTTTCAGATGTCTTTGTCACGGGCCCAGCCAAAGCTGTCTGCGGCCCTGCCGATGAGCCCTCATTTCTGTCAGAATTAACTCTTGGTGGACATTTTGTCGTGACTGGGCTTTAGGAGAAGCTTCTTTAGTGGATGACATCCACATATGCATATACATCCTTGCCATGTACAGCGCATGGTGTTATAATCACCCCAGTTCAGATTTGAAGAGTTCCATTGCAATATGACTCATGCACCCCTTTAACTTTTGCATTTTATTATTGGAAATGACTATTCAGACATCCTTACATGAGTAAATTCTTGCCATTCAAATAGTTTGAGAAAATGCTTCTTAAACCTTTAAACTACCACTGCAATGTAATGCAATGGCCAATACAAAAATGTCAATTTCCCAAAATGTTCCAAAATAGAAAAATAGATAAAAATAGATACATTTCATTTTGCACCAAAGCTCTTCATTTCAACTGTATCTCTTTACTCCATCAGGCCCATCTGCTTTTGTTAATTGCATCAGTTGGACTTTTGTCCTTTGTGTTGGAGTTTGAAGATGGACAGTTAAGTTGGTCTGACATTTGAGTGAAGTGAATTGTATTGACTACTTTTAAGTACCGGTAGTGGCAGTGCCATGACTCAAATAGATAGACACTAGAATGATCCTGGACAGGGCTGTAAATTAACACCCGCAAACTGGCCAAATGTTGGTGAAATTTCAGTTTGACTGGTAGAAAAGACCAGCTTACTAGCCACTTTGACCCATTGGTGAGTGTGTGTTTGGCTTGTAAGATTAACATCAACTAGCCATTTTGGCTGGTGATGAAAAAAGTCAATTTAGAGCCATGATCCTGAATAATATTGTTGAGTTAGGAGTTAGGACTGGGTGTTCTAACAGCTGGCTATAGAAATTGGCATGCAACATGTGTAAGAAAATTAGGAGTCCAGGCTCTTCTATTACGTGACTTACGTACCTCTTAACTTAACCTGGTTTACTCCTGAACCTGCTTTGTAGTATAGGCCCATGGTGTGTAAGATGTAGGCCTGTGGTACAAACAGTAGAGATGCTTATAGTTACATTTCAAAGACTGTCTGTTGATCAACTGTCAGACGAAACATGTCTGCCAACATAGCACTGCCACCAAAAGTAAACGGCATACTCTGCGAAGTATAGCTTTGTTAGTAGCCTAATGATTGAGCCTTATTGATTGAGATTAGGAAACTATAGGGTAAGTCACATAGGCTACTACTTGGTCTGTACATTTTTTGTACATTTTTAACGCCATGTCAAGCATTTCAGATTGACAGACTGCAAAGACTCACATCGCAAAAGAGAAAGAGATAGAGTATATTGAGTATATTATATACGCTAAATAACTGAAAAAAGGAATGTGATGTAGTACTAAAAAGATGAAAACAAAATGGTTATCATTTTAAAATATTAATTTATTATAAAAGTAATTTGTTATTCATGTAAAAAGGACATTACAAAGCCACATACCCTTGTTAAACATCACAAAATATCAACTGTTCCACAGCTGATGAGGAATAAAATGGCACATTACAAATACAGTGTAATAGTCATCAGGAAAATTCAAGAACATTCCAGAACTTGTACTTGACAGGATTTCACAGCTGTTAAGCAACACTCTGTTATTTACAAACAGTAACAACATCCACATGTCCTTCCTCTCCGCTCTAGTCCACCTCCTCAATGGTGGGGCCCTGAGAGCTGGCACCTGGGGCACTGCGTGCCTGGGCACCACAGCCTCCTGCCTGGGCACCACAGCCTCCAGGCATTCCTCCCTGGTACAGTTTGGAGATGATGGGGGTGCACACCTTCTCCAACTCCTTCAGGTGGTGCTCAAACTCTTCTTTATCAGCCATCTGGTTGTTATCCAGCCAGGAGATGGCCTGGTTGCACTTGTCTACAACTGTCTTCCTGTCCTCCTCACTGATTTTGTCCTTCATGTTGTCATCCTCAACACTGCTCTTCATGTTGTATGCATAGGACTCCAGGGAGTTCTTGGCAGTGATCTTCTCCCTCTGGCTTTCATCTTCTGCTTTGTATTTCTCTGCATCCTGTACCATTTTCTCAATGTCCTCCTTGCTCAACCTGCCTTTGTCGTTGGTGATGGTGATCTTGTTCTCTTTGCCTGTGCTTTTGTCCACAGCTGACACGTTGAGGATTCCATTGGCGTCGATGTCAAAGGTCACTTCGACCTGGGGGACGCCACGTGGAGCTGGCGGGATACCCGTCAGCTCAAATTTGCCCAGCAGGTTGTTGTCTCTGGTCATGGCTCTCTCTCCTTCAAACACCTGGATCAGGACACCTGGCTGGTTGTCTGAGTAAGTGGTGAAGGTCTGGGTCTGTTTGGTGGGGATGGTGGTGTTGCGTTTGATGAGGGCGGTCATGACTCCTCCGGCCGTCTCAATGCCCAGAGACAGTGGGGCCACATCCAGCAGCAGCAGGTCCTGGACGTTCTCAGACTTGTCACCCATGAGGATGGCAGCCTGAACTGCAGCGCCGTAGGCCACGGCCTCGTCAGGGTTGATGCTCTTGTTCAGGTCCCTGCCATTGAAGAAATCTTGAAGCTGCTTCTGGATTTTAGGGATTCTGGTGGAACCGCCCACCAAGACGATGTCATGGATCTGTGACTTGTCCAGCTTGGCGTCTCTCAAGGCTTTCTCCACAGGCTCAAGCGTTCCTCTGAACAGGTCAGAGTTCATCTCCTCAAAGCGTGCTCTGGTGATGGAGGTGTAGAAATCAATACCCTCATAAAGAGAGTCGATCTCAATGCTGGCCTGGGAGCTGGAGGACAGGGTCCTCTTGGCCCTCTCACATGCTGTGCGCAGCCTCCTCAGTGCCCGCTTGTTATGACTAATGTCTTTCTTAAATTTTCTCTTGAACTCCTCCACAAAGTGATTCACCATGCGGTTATCAAAGTCCTCTCCACCCAGGTGAGTGTCTCCAGCTGTGGATTTGACCTCAAAGATGCCATCTTCAATGGTTAGAATAGAAACATCAAAAGTGCCACCACCCAGGTCAAAAATGAGAACGTTGCGTTCACCAGTCTTGCCTTTGTCCAGTCCATAAGCAATGGCTGCTGCCGTGGGCTCATTGATGATTCTCAGCACGTTCAGTCCAGCGATCACTCCAGCATCCTTGGTGGCCTGGCGCTGGGAGTCGTTGAAATAGGCAGGAACGGTGATGACCGCATTGGATACTTTCTGGCCCAGGTAGGCCTCAGCAATCTCCTTCATCTTCACCAGGACCATGGAGGAGATCTCCTCAGGGTTAAATGTTTTGTTCTCTCCCTTGTACTCAACTTGGACTTTGGGCTTCCCTCCATCACTGACGACTGTAAAAGGCCAGTGCTTCATGTCAGACTGTACAACTGACTCGTCAAATTTCCGTCCAATCAGACGTTTGGCATCAAAGATGGTGTTGTTAGGGTTCATGGCCACCTGATTTTTAGCAGCATCACCGATCAGTCTCTCTGTGTCTGTGAAGGCCACATAACTCGGGGTGGTTCTGTTGCCCTGGTCGTTGGCAATGATCTCCACTTTTCCATGCTGAAACACCCCCACGCAGGAGTAGGTGGTGCCCAGGTCAATACCGATGGCAGGTCCCTTAGGTGAAGACATCTTCAAGTCGTTGGGTCTGTAAAACATACATAATGTGGATTAGGATGACAAGATACTTCATTCCATTGTGGGAGGATGTAATTATCTAAGAACCAGTCACATTACAGTAGACCCCACCCCAAGAAAAAAACGTAATAATCACAATTCACATGTTAGACATAATACTACTACTACTAATAATAATAACAATATAAATAATAATATATATATATACTCTGAGTTGACAATAGCTTTTCTTTCTACACTCTATCTTTCTCTCTAAATTTTAGTCAACATGCAGTTATGTAAATAATATTCTGAAAATGAATAGCACCAGAAATAGGAGTTGCAAGGATAGCGCACGCCTCCCAGTCGCAGTTATGAATCCTAGAGGAGGCTAGACAGAATATCATGGTTATAATACCAGCTGTTCTACAAACAAAAATACTCACAGACGCGACGAATGTCTCTGTGTGCCCTTCTGTGATGAATGGATGAAGAGGCTGCCTCTCTTGCTGCGTTGTCCTCGTGTCTCGACTCCTCCACACTCGCTCTGCTGCTTGTTCTGTCTCTACACTCTCCGGCAGATTTTATATATCTGAAGCGCTGCGCTCGCGGAGATTCTGGAAGGCTCTCCAAGGTTCCAGCCAATCGCAACGCCGAGTTCTCTTCAGCATGGCCAATACGGTGACGAGATGTTGCTTGACGGAAGATTAGGCTACACTCCGAGCGCCTCTGAAACTTCTGACAGTTCCTCGATTATTCCAGCACCTTCGAAGCAGAAAGCTATTTTGGTCTAACTGACGCAAGGTTGTACAGCAGGTTATTACCACAGATGTGTTATACCTGTGAATTGGGCTACTTATGAGTGCCATTTAGGCTACTGGATATTGGATATTCTTCATGAATCATGAATGAAATCTTGTAGCCTATCCTACGTTTGAAATGAAGGGAATGGATTGGAGCACACTCTCCGTAGGCTACTGCAAGTCAGGAAAGAATAGGGGAGCAGAATGTCTAAATTGTGTAGCTACTAGGGTCTTTAGAATGGTCACACGCTTTACCACTTCGCCATTCTCTTTTCAAAGGTAATTCTAGACTACCCTCTTTCTCGTGGAAAAATGGACTAAAACGAATGTCAACTAAATGTCCCCAGAATGTGGCTGCTGCACAGCCGAATGGGAGGATCAATCAAAACAAATGGTAATTTAAACAAATAGGCTAAATGGCTTTGATCAAGTGTGTTTGGCTTCGAATCATTGCATCCGTGTGCTCATTTTGTTGTAGGCCTATATCAGATCCAAAGTTAATCAAATCTAGACACAACACAATGACTAATTTCTCATAATTAGTGTGACGGTGCGAAGAGTAGCTGGTCAGGTCTAATGGCAAAATAGGAACGTCGTGATGGCACAAACTATCATATTCCTGATAATATGGTAGGCTGTCAACATAATGTCTGCCCGTAGATAAACTTGTTAGCCTACAGTTCAAAGGGGTCGCCGACAGTGCCTACGCTGCGCACCACCTGCAAAACGTAACGGATACATTATTTGCCGTCCAATTGTAGGCCTAGCCTATGCTATGGATAGGGGGTACTGTTAGGCTGCTGTAAGTATTTTAGGTAGCCAATGTAACATGACGCAGGGAGCAGTCCCGAAGCTAGACATTTATCGTTCTCAATTTCCTCCACAGCTGAACGCAAGGCGGTTTCCGCCTCTACTGTACAGATATGGCCTGGATCTCACGCAGACCCTCGTACATTTTCGCCCATATTCGATGCACGAGGGTGAAAATGCGAGAATGCACGTGGGTCTGCGTGAGAGCCAGTCTAGGATTTCCTACTAACATAAAACAATCAGCGTTCACCGACCACCTCCAGTATGCAGCCGCGACCCCTCGTTTAGAACTGCAGTGGGCTATAGGACTACTGTAGGCCTAATGCTTCTCTTGTTGTCTGGCCCCGGGGCCCACATAGTCATAACTTGTCCCTGGCTAAAGTGAGTTGTCAGTTAGGACAGGAATAAACAAGGGCCATGTAGCTACCTAATTGGCCAGAAGAAAGGAGATTGATTAACCCTATCCAGACTGGGGGGGGGGCTAAAAGTGCCCGCACCAACTTTGATGTTGTATAATTCCTTAACGACTTAAGCTACGACTACGAAACTTTGTGACTTTTCCTAACATTTAGTTGGCTACAGTTAGGTACCGAAAAATTAGGTTTATCATTTTTGCCGTTGCCATGGCAACGGTTTTCTGACAGGTATGTCTGACCAAAAATCACTTTACCATATCTAAGACGCCATATTTTTTCATATTTTTTAGTTTTTTTCCATTAGCATCAGCCAACTTTGTGAGCATCTAAGTGGTTTGAAGCATAAAATCATTAAAATTTAAGTGCATTACCTAAATTTGTTGGAAAATTCATTATGGCGATATTTTGGGCATAATAACATAATGATGTCATAATGACGTCATAATACCAGATAATTACACAAAAATTATGTCATTCATAGATGATCATATGTAGATCATCTCCCCCAAGTTTCGTAGTGATACTGTATTCCGTTCATGAGTTATGAGGGGGGGGGGGTCAAAAGAGCCCCCCCCCCAGTCCCGGGAATGCCAAAAAAGCCCAGTCTGAATAGGGTTAAAGATGAGGCCCATGTTTGATGGAGACAGCAAAGGTCAAGTTCATGTTCATCATAATTTCAGTCACAGGAAAATGGTAGCCTAACTGAAAACAAAAATACTATGCAAACATGGGATTGTGAAAATAAAAATGAATTTCATTTAATGTGTTTCCATCTTTATTGTAAAGGTGTAATTGACATTATCCCACATGGCAACATCGAAAAGCAATGTAGGCTAGGCTACTGTGTGATATTAAAATATATATGATACATGAAGTCACCTCTCCCCACACTGACACATATTCATAAACCAGCTTTATTCTGCAAGCCTAAAGTGGACTTCCACCGTTGGCTTCAGAAACACCCCATCCTGAATGTAAGAGAAACTATCTAATTAAAATCAGACGAGGGCGCTACTGGTCTCTTTTTAGCCTTTCGTACGGTGAATTTCCATGTTCACACATACATGAGGACAGACGTCCACAGAAAAAAGCTGACTAATATCTTTTGGTAAACGCGCTGGCCTCTCTGATCATGACAACACGAATATCTATTGCAGTATTCTTCAGGCGAATATGCTGTAGCCTTACGCAAGCTATTTCAAAGCGCATGGAATTCGCAGCCTACACAGAAATTGAGTCTAACTTTAGAGTAGGCCTAATTGGTTAAAAAAAAAACAACCAATCAGCCTGTATGAAATGAATTGGTAAACTAAATAGATAATGTTTGTGGTTCGAACCGCATAGATCTTATGATGAAGATTTCATGTTTCTAACTGCAATTTAGGATACATTCCAACACTACAACTACAACGGCACAATTCACGCGAGGGCACAATTTGACGGCACATTTCACAAAACATGCCTGCTCAACAATATTGAGTCGGACCACGTAGCAGAGTTTTGGATAGCCGCTTGTCTTCACCAGAACGTACTGGAACAATCGAGGAGCTGGTAGAAGTTCACTTTCAGGAGCCCTATCTCGCGCCAGTCGTAAAGTGTTCACGAAAAAAATGTGGGAAATTCTGGGGGAAATTCTAGGCAGAATGTACAAGGACGTGGTGAATTCACGATATTGCCCGTGTTTCGTGGTTGATTTACGGTTTCAGTCTCGTGGTTGATTTACGATATGCATTGAAAACTACGTGGTTGATTTACGATATGCATGCGTTGGCATTTGCGTTGGCATTTTTGCACAGGGGCGGGGACGGCCGCGACAGAACCAGAACCAGGGAACGGCAGCTTTTGTGATATGCACCGGAATTCTCATCCGCCTTGTACAGGGTACAGTAACTACGTGGTTATCCTGCAGCCAGAGTCATGAATGGCTCTGCCTGCAGCCTGTCAGTCGAGTTTGAGCTACAGAGAATTGACCAATCACTGTTCGTTTTGCGACAGAGATTTGCCAGGCAGCTACAGAGATTTGACCAATCGCGTTTCGAGTTGCGACAGAGATTTCAGTGCACTCCGCGTCAGTTACAGGCCGACGAAACGACAACACAAGCGGGACTTTTCAAAAGTACTGGATGGATTTTACTGCAGCTATCACTCAATTGACGGTAAGCTTTCGATGTAAATGCTTAAATATACATCTCGTTTGCTTTACAACTTGACTTTCAGTCGGAGAGCAAACATTTAACCACCTCGGGACAACCAACTAGCTCATCTGGCTAATATTTTAGCTTCAAGCTAACGGAACTCACTTCGTAATTTTCTGTTTATTTCAGACGTTGTGTTTATTTGTCACACTGTACAGTACAGTACTAAGTTATGGGCAGACAACGTGTAGGTAAGATGTTAACATGACAAGGGTGTTGAACATTTCTTCTTTTGAAAGCTACACGAAGGCAATGGCAATAGCAATTACACTAAGGGCTTGCTTCCACTCGTTTTAACAAATCTTTGTAAAGCTAAACGTGTTGACAAGTCTTTGCAACGATACGCAGATGTTGTGATTGCTTGCTTTACATTATTGATGATGTTCGTCACGAAGCCATTAAGCAAATACCTCTTATTAATCACTACGAGGGGCTAGCTAGGTTTGCTACTCGTTTGAAATATTCTAAGACTGTTATGATGACAGTCGGAGGTTTGATTGCTTGTTTTACCACGATACGATCATGAAATATGTTGTATTTACCCCATACAAGTTACACACTGGGCCAATACGTATGTTGTAAACAACGATTTCTTCCTGTGGTGTGTTGTGCATGTCTGTGTGAACTGAACTGTCATTAGTGTTTCCACAAGGTGAATAGAATAGCAGCCTGTGTAATCATCATACAGATGCAATGATATTCAAAGCTTCAATAGTGCACACAAAAACAAACAGAGGGTGTACAGTAGGCCACATTTGCACAGTGGTGGCCCCAACCCCCGGGGGGGGGCCCCAAAAATTTTTTTTTGGGGAAAAATTTGGGGGGGGAGGAAAAAAAGGGGGGGAAAAATTTTTTTTTTTTTTGGGTTTTTTTTTAAAAATTTTTTTTTTTTTTTTTTGGGGGGGTTTTGTGTGTTTTTGGGGGGGTTTTTTGGGGGGGGTGTTTTTTGGGGTGGCCCGTTTTTGGGGTTTTTTTTTTTTTTTGGGGCCCAAAACCCCCCCGGGGTTTTTTATTTTTGGGAAAAAAAAGGGAAAAAAAAAAAACCTTTTTCCCAAAAAGGGGGTTTTTTTTGGGGGAAAAAAAAAAAAAAAAAAAAAGAAAAGGGGGAAAAAATTTTTTTTTGTTTTGGGGGTTTTTGGGGGGTTTTTTTTTTTTTTTAAAAAAACAGGGGGTTTTTTTTGGGGGGGGGTTTTAAAAATTTTAAAGGGGGAAAAAATTTTTTTTTTTGGGTTTTTTTTAAAAAATTTTTTTTCCCTTTTTTGGTTTTTAAAAAAAAAAAAAATTTTTTCCCAAAAAAAAATTTTTTGGGGGGTTTTTTTTTTGGGGGTTTTTTTTTTGGAAAAAAAAATTTTTAAAAACCAAAAAAAAAGGGGGGGGGGTTGGGGTTTTTTTAAATTAAAAAAACCCCCCCCCCCCCCTTTTGGGGGGGGAAAGGAAAATTTTTTGGGGCCCCCTTTTTTCCCCCGGGGGGGGGGTTTTTGGGGTTTGGGGGGGGGTTTTTTAAAAAATTTTTTTTCCCCCTTTTTTTTTTTTGGGTTTTTTTTGGGGGGACCGGAATTGGGCCCCCGGGGGGGTTTAAAAATTTTTTCCCCCAACCTTTGGGGGGGAAATTTAAAAAAATTTTAAAGGAAAAGGGGGGGGGGGGGGGAAAAAAAAAAAAGGGGGGGAAAAAAAAAAGGGGGGGGGAAAAAAAAAAAAAAGGGGTTTTTTGGAAAGGGGGGGAAAAAGGGTTTTGGGGGGGAAAGGGGTTTGGAAAAAGGAAAAAGGGGGGGGGGGAAAAGGGGGAGATTTAAAAAGGGGGGAAAAAAAGGGGAAAAGGGGGGGCCCCAAAAAGGTTTAAAAGGAAAATTTTTCCCCCTTTTTTGGGGGCCCCCGGGGGGGGCCCCCCCTTTTCCCTTTTCCCCTTTGGGGGGGCCCCCCCCAAAAAAAATTTCCCCCGGGGGGGGGGGGGGGCCCGGGGGCCCCAACCCCCTTTTTGGTTTTTTTTTCCCCCCCAAATTTTTTTTTGGGGGGGTTTTTTTTTTAAAAAAGGGGGGGGGGTTTTTTTGGGGGGGGTTTTTTCCCCCGGCCCCCAATTAAAAATTTTTTTTGGGGGTTTTTTTTTGGGGGGGTTTTTCCTTTTTTAAAAAAATTTTTGGGGGGGGCCCCAAAAACCCCCTTTTTTTTTTGGGGGGGGGGAAAAAAATGTTTTTTTTCCCCCAAAAAAAAAACCCCCCCCCCTTTTGGGGGGGGGTTTTTTTTTTCCCCCCCCCTTTTTTCTTTTTTGGGGGGAGAGAATTTTTGGGGGGGGGGAAAAAAATTTTTTCCCCCCCGGGGGGGAAAAAAATTTTTTTCCCCCAAAACCCCCCCGGGGGGCCCCAAAAAATTTTTTCCCCCCAATTTGGGGGGGAAAAAACCCCCCCCCCACCCCCCTTTTTTTTTACCCGGGGGGAAAACCCCCCCCGGGGCCCCCCGGAAAAAATTCTTTCCCAAAAAGGGGGGGGTTTCCCCCAAAAAAAATTTTTAAAAAAAAAAACCCCCTTTTGGCCTTTAACCCCCCTTGTTTTAAAAAAATTTTTTTTTTTAACCCCCCCCCCCCAAATTTTTTTTTTTTTTTGGGGCCCAAAGGGGGGGGGGGGGGGGGTTTTTTTTTTTAAAAGGTTTTTCCCCTTTAAAAAATTTTTTTTTTGGGGGTTTTCCCCTTTTTTTTTTAAAAAAAATTTTTTTTTTTGTTTTTGGGAAATTTTTTTAAAAAATTTTCCCCCCCCT
Organism: Engraulis encrasicolus; assembly: GCF_034702125.1. Taxonomy (NCBI): domain Eukaryota; kingdom Metazoa; phylum Chordata; class Actinopteri; order Clupeiformes; family Engraulidae; genus Engraulis; species Engraulis encrasicolus. The sequence continues at coordinate 19,057,397 of NC_085857.1, forward strand.
TTTTTTTTAATTTTGGTTTTTTTGGGGGGGTTTCCCTTTTCCCCCTTTTCCCTTTTTTAAAAATTTTTTTAAAAAATTTTTTTTTTTTTTTTTTTTTGGGGGGGGGTTTTTTTTTTTTTTTGGAAATTTTTTTTTTTTTTTTTAAGTTTTTTTGGTGTGGAATTTTTGGAAAAAAATTTTTTTTTGTTTTTTTTTTTCCCCAAAAAAAGGAAAAAAATTTTAAAATTTTTTTAAATTTTTTTTGTTTTTTTAATTTTTTTTTTTTTTTTTTTTAATTTTTCCCCTTTTTTTGTTTTTTTTTAACTTTTAAAATTTTTTTTTTTTTTTAAAAAAATTTTTTTAATTTTTTTGGTTTAATTTTTTCCCGGTTTTTAAAAAAGGGGAAAATTTTTTTAAAAAAACCCCCCCAAAAAAAAAAGGTTTTTAATTTTTTTTGGGGGGGGTTTTTTTTTTCCCCCAAAATTTTTTTTTTAAAAAAATTTTTTTTTTAAAAAAATTTTTAAATTTTTTCCCCCTTTTTCCCCCAAAAAGTTTTTCTTTGGCCGAAAAATTTTTTTTTTGGGTTGGAAAACCCCCGGGGTTTTTTTTTTTTTTTTAAATTGGAAAGGGGGGAAAAAAAAAAAAAATTGGTTTTTTTTTCCCAAAAAAAAACCCTTTTTTTAAAAAAAAATTTTTTTTTTTAAAAAAACCCCCCCTTTCAAAAAAAATTTAAAATTTCCCCCCTTTTTTTTTTTGGGGAACCCCCCTTTTTTTTTTTTTTTTTTTTATTTTTTAAAGGGGAAAAGGGGGGAAATTTTTTTTAAAAAAAAATTTTTTTTTTTTAAAAAATTTTTTAAAAATTTTTTTGATTTTTTCTTTTTAAAAAAATTTTGGGTTTTTTTAAAAAAATTTTTTTTTTAAAAAAAAAACTTTTTTTTTAAAAAAAAAAAAAAATTAAAACCCCTTTTTTTTTTTTTCCCCTTTTTAAATTTTAAAAAGGAAGGGCCTTTTTTGGTTTTAAAAACCCTTTTTTTTAAAAAAAAAAAACCCCCCCCCCTTTTTTTTTTTTTTAAAAAAAAAGGGGGGGAAAAAGCCTTTTTTTTTAAAATTTTTGGTTTAAAAAATTTCCCCCCTTTTTTTTGGGGGGGTTTTTTAAAACCCAGGGGTTTGGGGGAAAAAAAACAAAAAAAGGGGGGGGGGTTTTTTTTTTTTTTTTTTTTTTTTGTTTTTTTTTTTTTTTTTTTTTTTTTTTTTTTTTTTTTTTTTTTTTTTTTTTTTTTTTTTTTTTTTTTTTTGTTAAAAAAAAAAAATTTTTTTTTTTTTTTTTTTTTTTTTTTTTTTTTTTTTAATTTTTTTTTTTTTTTTTTTTTTTAATTTTTTTTTTTTTTTTTTTTTTTTTTGTGTTTTTTTTTTTTTTGAATTTGCGATTTTTTATTTTTTAAAATTTTTTTTTTTTTGTTTTTTTTTTTTTTTTTTTGTTGGTTTTTTTTTTTTTTTTTTTTGGGGGGGGGGAAAAAAAAAAAAAAAAAAAAATTTTTTTCCCTTTTTTTTTTTAAAAAAAGGGGGGGGGGGAAAATTTAAAGTTTAAAAAACGCCGGGAAAAAAAAAAATTAAAACCCCAAAAAACCCAAATTTCCCCCCCAAAACCCCCAAATTTTTTTTTTTAAAAAAATTTGCCCGGGTTTTCCCCTTTTTGGGGGGTTTTTTTTTTCCCCAAAAAATTTTTTTCCCGGGGGTTTTTGGGGGTGGGTTTTTTTTTCCCCCCCCCCCCGGGGTTTTTAAAAAAAAAAGGGGGGGGGCCGGGGGGGAAAAAAGGGGCCCAAAAAAAAGGGGGGGGGGGGGGTTTTTCCCCGGAAAACCCCGGGGGAAAAAAAACAAAAAAATTAAGGGGGGGGGAAAAAAAAAGGGGGCCCCCCCCCAAAAAAAAATTTTTTTCAAAATTTTTTCCCGGGAATTTTTCCCTTTTTGGGTTTTAAAAAAAAAATTTTTTTTTTTAAAAATTTAAATTTTTTTAAAATTCCCCAAAATTTTTAAAAACCCAAAAAACCCCAAAGGGAAAAAAAAAAAAATTATTTAAATTTTTAAAGGGTTTTTTTTTTTTTAAAAAAACCCCCCCTTTTTTTCCAAAAGGGGGGGAAAGGAAAAAGGGTTGTTTTAAGGGGGAAAAAAAATTTTAAATTTTTTTTGTTTAAAAAAACCCAAAAAAATTTAAATTTTTTAACCCCCCCCTTTTTTGGGGCCCCCCCCCTTTTTTTTTTTTAAAAAATTTTTTTCCCGGGCCCAAAAAAAACCCGGGGGCCTTCCCCCCAAAAAAAAAGGGGGGGGGGAAAAAAAAAGGGGGGTTTTAAAAAAAAAAAAAAAAAATTTTTTTTGGGAAAAAAAAAAAACCCGAAATTTTTTTTTCCCCCAAAAAAAAAAAAAAAAACCCCGGGGGGGGGGAAAAAATTTTTAAAAAAACCCCCTTTTCCCTTTTTTTTTTAAAATTTTTTTGGCCAAATTTCCCCCAAAAATTTTTTTTTTCCCAAAATGGTTTCCCTTTTTTGGGGGAAAGGAACCCAAAAGGCCGGGGGAAAAGGGGGGAAAAAAAAAAAACCCCCCCCTTTTTTTTTGGGGGGGGGGGGAAAAAAGGGGGGGGGGGGGGGAAATTTTTTTTTTCCCTTTTGGGGGGAATTTTCCCCCCCTTCCCCCCCCGGGGGGGGGCCCCGGGTTTTTTGGGAAATTTAAAGGGGGGGGCCTTGGGAAAAAGGGTTAAAAAAGGGGGAAAAATTTTGGGGCCCCCTTTTTCCCCCCCGGGTTTTTTTTTTTTGAAAGGGGAAATTTTTAAAAACCCCAGAAACCCCCCCCGGGGGGGGGGGAAACCCGGGGGGAAAAAATTTTTTAAAAAAAAAAGCAAATTTTTGGGGGGGGGGGCCCCCCAAAAAGGGGCCCAAAAAAAAAAAGGGGGGGAAAAAAAACCCCCGGGGGGTTTTTTTCCCCCCCCGGGGCCCCCCGGGGGGGGCCCCCCCCCCGGGGGGGGTTGGGTGTGGGAAATTTTTGGGAAAAGGGGCGGCCGGGGGCCAAGCCGGGCCCCAAAAAAAAAATTTTTTCCCCAAAAACCCAAATTCCCCAAAAAAACCCCAAATTTTTAAAAGGGGGGGAAAAGGGGGGGCCCCCCCCAAAAAACCCGGGGGGTTTTTTTGGGGGGAACCCCCCCCGGGGCCCCCCTTTAAGGGGTTTAAAGGGGGGGGGAACCTTCCCGGGGGTGGCCCCAAAACCCCGGGGAAAAAAAACCCCCCCCAAAAAAAAAACCCCTTAAAAAAACCCAAAAAACCCAAAAAAAAAAAAAACCGGGGAAAAAAAAAAAAACCCCCCCCAAAAAAAACCGGGGGAAATTTTAAAAAAAAACCCCCGGGGGAAAAGGGGGTTTTGGGGGCCCCCCAATTCCCCTTTAAAAATTTGGGGGGGGGTTTTTTTCAAAAAAGGGAAAAAAAAAAGGGGCCCCCCCCCCCCCTTTTTAAAAACCCCGGGGGGGGAAAAAAAAAAAACGGGCCCGGGAAAAAACCCCCAAAAAAAAAAAAGGGGGAAAAATTTGGGGGGGAAAAAAAAAAGGGAAAGGGTTTTAAAAAAAATTTTAAAAATTTTTGGGGAAAAAAAAGAAGGTTTGGGGGCCAAAAACCCCCCTTTTTGGGGGAAAAAAATTTTTTTTTTTTTTTAACCAAATTTTGGGAAATTTGGGGGTTTTTTTTTTTTTCCTTTTTTGGTTTTTTTTTAAAATTTTTTTCCCAAAAAATTTTTTGGGGGTTTTTTTAAATTTTTCCCCAATTCCAATTTTCCCCCCCCAAAAAAATTTAAAAAAGGGGGGGGAAAAAAAAAAAAATTTTTTTTTTGGGGTTTTTTTTTAAAAAAAATTTTTTTTTAAACCTTTTGGTTTTTTTTTTTTAAATTTTTTTTTAAAGGAAAATTTTTTCCCTTTTTTTCCCTTTTTTTGGCCCCAAAAAAGGAAAAAGGTTTTTTTTTTTCCCCCCCCAAAAACCCCCCCCCCCCCAAAAAAACCCCCTTTTTTTTTTTTTTTAAAGATTTTTATTTTTTTATTTTTTTCCTTTTTTAAATTTTTGCCCCCCCCCCCTTTTTTTTTTTTTGGGGGAAAAAATTTTTTTGGAATACCCCCCAAAAAACCCCCCCAAAAAAAACCCCCAAAAAAATTTTTTTTTTCTTTTTTAAAAAAAAAGGGTTTTTTAAAACCCCCCTTTTTAAAGGGGTTTAAATTTTTTTTTTTTCCCGGGAATTTTAAAGGGGTTTTTTAAAAAATTTTTTCCCCCTTTTTTGGGAGGTTTTTCCCCCTTTTCCAAAATTTAAAAAACCCCCAAAAAAAGGGGAAAAAACCCAAAAAAACCCCCCCCCTTTTTAACCAAAAAAATTTCCCCCCCCCCAAAAAATTTTTTTTTTTTTTTTTCCCCCCCCAAAAAAAAACCCCCAAAATTTTAAAAAAGGTTTTTTAAAAAAAAAATTTTTCCCCCCCGGGAAAAAAAAAAAAAAAATTTTCCCCCCCTTTTTTTCCTTGGAAATTTTTTTTCCCCAAAAAAACCCCCCCCAAAAAAAATTTTTTAAAATCGCCCCCCCTTTTTAAAAGAAAAAAAAAACAAAAGGGGGCCCCCCCCCCCAAAACCCCCCCAAAATTTTTAAAAAAAAATTTTTTTTTTAAAATTTTTTTGAAAGTTCCCCCTTTTTAAAAAACCGGGGTTTTTGGGGGGGGTTTTTTGGGGGGGCCCCCCTAACCCCCCCAAAAAAAAAGGGTTTTAAAAAATTTAAAAAACCCCCAAAAGGGGGCCCGGTTTTTTTAAAAAAAAGGGGGGGTTTTTTTTTTTAAAAAAAAAAACCCCCCCTTTTTTTTTTCCCCAAAAAAATTTTTTTTAAAAATTTCCCCCCCCCTTTTTTGGGGGTTTTCCCCCCAAAAAAAAAACCCCAAAAAAAAAAAAAAAAAAAAAAAAAAATTTGGGGAATAAAAACCCCCAAAGCCCCCCCTTTTAAAAACCCCAAATTTTCCCTTTTTTCCCCCCCCCCCCGGGTTTTTCCCCCAAAAAAACCCCCGGGGGGCCCAAAAAAAGGGTTTGGGGTTTTTTTTAAAAAAGGAAAAAATTTTTAAAAAGGTTTTTTTAAAAACCCCCCAAAAAAAAAAAGGGGGGGGAAAAAAAGGGCCCCCTTCCCCGGGGGAAAAAAAAAAAAGGTTTTTTCCCCTTTTTTGGGGGAAAAAAAAAATTTATTTAAAAAAAAAAATTTTTAAACCCCCCCCCCTTTAAAAAGGGGGGGGTTTTTTTTTTTTTTTTTTTTTGGGAAAAAAATTTTTCCCCCCTTTTGGGGGGGAAAAAAAAAATTTTTTTTTTGGGGAAAAAAAAAAAAAAGGGGAAAAAAAATTGGGAAAAATTTTTTTTGGGGGTTTTTTTTTTTTCCCTTTTTTTTTAAAAAAAAAAAAAAAAAGGGGGGGGGGGCCCCCTTTTTTAAACCCAAATTTTAAAAAGGGGGGCCCCCCCCAAAATTTTTTTTTTAAAAAGCACCCCCCCCTTTTTTTCCCAAAGGGGGGGGCCCGGGCCCCCCCAAAAAAAGGGGGTTTCCCTTTTCAAAGGGGGGGAAAAAAAAAAATTTTTTTCCCCCAAAAAAAAGGGCCCCCCCCTTTTTAAAAAAAAATTTTTGGGGTTTGGGGGGGGGGGGGGGGGGGAAATTCCCTTTTTAAAAATTTTCCGGGGGACCCAAATAAAGAAATTTTTTAAAAAAAAAAATTAAAATTTTTAAAAATTTTAAAAAAAAAAATTTTTTAAAATTTTTTAAAATTTTGGGGGGTTTTTTGGGGGAAAGGGGGGGTTTTTTTTGGGGGGGGAAAATTTTTTGGGTTTTAAAAAAAAAAAAAAAGGGAAAATTTAAAAAGGAAAAGGGTTTTTTGGGGGGGGGGTTCAACCCCAAAAAAAAAAAAAGGGGGGGTTTTGGTTTTTTTTTTTTCCCCCCTTTTCAAAATTTTTTTTTTAAAAAAAAGGGGGGGCCCCCCCCCTTTTTTAAAAAACCCCCCGGGGGGTTTTTTTTGGGGGAAAAAAAAAAAAAAACCCCCCCCCTTTTTTTGGCCCCAAAAAAAAAAGGAAAAATTTTTTAAAAAGGGGGGGGCCCAAATTTTTTTTTAAAAATTTTTTTTTGGGGGAAAAAAGGGGGGTTTTTTTTTTTTGGGGGAAAAGGGGAAAATTTAAGGGGGGGGAAAAAAAATTTTTTAAATTTTTTTTCCCAAAAAATTTTTTTTTTTAAGGGGTTTTTTTAAAAAAAGGGGGTTTCCCCCCAAAAAAAAAAAATGGTTTTCCCCTTTTTTTTTTTTTTTTTAAAAAAAAAATTTGGGGTTTTTTTTTTTTTTTTTGGGGGGGAAAAAAGGGGGAAAAAAAGGGGGAAAAAAAAAATTTTTTTTTTTTTCCCCAAAAAAACCCCTTTTGCCCAAAATTTTTTTTTGTTTTCCCCTTTTTTTAAACCCCTTTTTTTTTTTTCCCCCAAAAAAAAAAAAAAAAAACCTTTTTTTAAAAAAAAAGGTTTTTTTTTAAAAAAACCCCAAAAAAAAAAAAATTTTTTTTTTTAAAAAAAAATTTGGGGCCCCCCCGGGGGGGGGTTTTTTTAAAAAGGGGTTTTTAAAAAGGGGGGAAAAAAAAACCCCGGTTTTTTTTTTCCCCCGGGGACCCGGGGGTTTTAAAAAAAGGGGGGCCCCAAAAAAAGGGGGGCCAAAATTTTTCCAAAATTTTTTTTAAAATTTTCCCCTTTCCCAAAATTTTTTAAAAAAACCCCCAAAATTTTTTTAAAAGGGAAAAAAAACCCTTTTTTTGGGGTTGGGTTTTTTTGGGGAAATTTAAAAAATTTTTTAAAAAGGGGTTTTAAAAAAAAAAAATTTTTTTCCCCTTTTTAAAAAAAGGGCCCCCGGGAAATTTTTTTTGGGGGGAATTTTTTGGAAACCAAAAAATTTCCCCGGGGCCCCTTTTTTTGGGGAAAGGGAAGGCTTTGGGGGGGTTTTTTTAAAAAATTTTTTTTTGGTTTTTTAAAAAAAAATTTTTTTTTTTTTTTTTTAAAAACCCCCGGGGCCTTTTCCCTTTTTTTTTTTTTTTTAAAAAAAATAAAAAAAATTTTTTTAAAAAAAAAAAGGGTTTTCCCCGGGAAACCCCGGGGGGGTTTTTTTTAAAAAAAGGGGGGGGGAAAAAAAAGGGGGGGCCCCCCCCCCCGGGGGCCCCAAAAAAACCCCCCCTTTTTGGGGGAAAACGGGGAAAAAACCAAAAAACCCCCGGGGGCCCAAAAAATTTTTTTTTGGGGGGGGGGGGGAAAACCCCCAAAACCCCTTTTTTTTTTTTTGGGGGGGGGGAAAACCCCCCCTGGGGGGGGAAGGCCCCTTTTTTAAAAAAATTTTTTTGGGGGGGGGAAAAAAAACCCCCGAGGGCCCCCCCCCAAAAAAGGGGGGCCCCCCCTTTTAACCCCCCCCCCCCCCCCCCGGGGGGGAAACCCCCAAATTAATCCCGGGGGTTTTGGCCCCGGGGAAAAAAGGGGGCCAAGGAAAAAACCCCCCAAAAATTTTTTTTCCCCCCCCCCCCCTTTTTTTTTTTTTTTAAAAAAAGGTTTTGGGGGAAAAAAGGGAAAAAAAATTGTAAAAAAAAAAAAAAAAAAAAAAGGGAAAAATTTTTAAAAAAAAAAAAATTAAAAAAAAAAAATTAAAAGGGGGAAAGGGGGGAAGGGAAAGGGGAAAAACCCCCCCCCCCCAAGAAAGGGGGGCCCCCAAAAATGAACTCCGACCTGTTCAGAGGAACACTTGAGCCTGTGGAGAAAGCCATGAGAGATGCCCGACTGGACAAGTCACAGATCCATGATGTTGTCTTGGTGGGTGGTTCCACAAGAATCCCTAAAATCCAGAAGCAGCTCTCAGATTTCTTCAATGGCAGGGACCTGAACAAAGGCATTAACCCTGACGAGGCCGTGGCCTATGGCGCTGCAGTTCAGGCTGCCATCCTCATGGGTGACAAGTCTGAGAACGTCCAGGACCTGCTGCTGCTGGATGTGGCCCCACTGTCTCTGGGCATTGAGACGGCCGGAGGAGTCATGACCGCCCTCATCAAACGCAACACCACCATCCCCACCAAACAGACCCAGACCTTCACCACTTACTCAGACAACCAGCCAGGTGTTCTCGTCCAGGTGTATGAAGGAGAGAGACCCATGACCAAGGATAACAACCTGCTGGGCAAGTTCCACTTGACAGGTATCCCCCCAGCCCCACGCGGCGTGCCCCAGATCGAAGTGACCTTTGACATCGACGCCAATGGAATCCTCAACGTGTCAGCTGTGGACAAAAGCACAGGCAAAGAGAACAAGATAACCATCACAAACGACAAAGGCAGGTTGACCAAAGAGGAGATCGAAAAAATGCTGCAGGAAGCCGAGAAATACAAAGCAGAGGATGACGTTCAGAGGGAGAAGATCACCGCCATCAACTCCCTGGAGTCCTACGCCTTCAACATGAAGAGTAGCGTCGAGGACGAGAACATGAAGGTAAGGTATGTCGTGTGGTGATGAGTGAATGGCAGGTTGAGACAATTGCTTTGCATATTGTATATGCCTTACTATTTTTTTCCTTGTTGTTATACCAGTTGCCTATTCTGTACCATGGACCCCGTCTCATAACAAAAGCTTTTACTTAGCTTCGTTTGGAAGCCATTTTCTTCATTCTGATAAACTTTTTTTTATTTATCACAGTTAATTGATGGATAAATAATGGTACGAAATAAAAAGAGAGAGAAGTCCGCTGCAACCAGGATTTTTTGCTCCCACGGATTTTTTCTGTGACATTTCCTTTTATCTGGCTATTTATTGGTCCTGCTCCCAGGTCAGACATTTGGATGTGCAAGCTTTTACCTAGGCTACAACTTAAATAATGGTGCGAATAAATAAATAAATCAATAAATTAACTCAATCATTCATTGATTCATTCATTCAAGGACAAAATCAGTGAGGAGGACAGGAAGACGGTGGTGGAGAAGTGCGACGAGGCCATCTCCTGGCTGGAGAGCAACCAGATGGCTGACAAGGAGGAGTTTGAGCACCACCTGAAGGAACTCCAGAAGGTGTGCAGCCCCATCATCTCCAAGCTGTACCAGGACGGAGTGCCATCGGGCGGCTGTGGCTCTCAGCAGGCCCGCACTGACTCCAGCTCTACCAACGCCTCACAGGGCCCCACCATTGAGGAGGTGGATTAGTGCTGTAGAACAGGGCTATTCAAATGGTGGCCCTGGGGCCCTTGGATGGCAAGATTCTGGCCCCCCACAAGCCCCTTGAAATATGGAATCTTTCGGAATTTAGAGATAAAAGTATGGGTTCCGTATGGAGCTGAAACGGGACATGGGACGTTAAAATGCAGGAAACTACATCTAAGAAATGCAAAACTTTCTGGGGGAGGACCACCAGACCCCCCACTTCAATGAACTGTTCTGTCCTTTTTTCATAGACAGTTGACAACGACAATACATACATATGTACTGTTCAGCCCATTTACTGGGTGGAATTTGGAAAATTGGCCCTCGTTGAGATTTAATTGAATAGCCCTGCTGTAGAGGTTACAGAGAAGTCCCATAGCTGTGAGGACTGCATCAGTTGAGGCAGGCAGCAGCAACAAAGTGACAGATTCTACAAAAAAGGAATAAATAATAAATAATATTAGATTTAAATCTGTTTTAAAAAATAAAACATTGGATGTTTTTATTAAGAAAATGCTCTCTACCATATCATCCACCACGGGCTGGATGTAGTATACAATCAGCCAAGCAATAGCTACATCCCTGGCGTAGCTAATTTCCTGGAAATGTCTTATTAACAGAAATGCACTCTTGTTCACTCACTATGATTTCTTCTAAATTGTATTTTGTTGTTCCTCCAGTTCTTCAAGATTTTTAGGCTAGACTTATAGTATCATGATGTTAATGTTTGCATATTTTCATTAACATCCATCTACTTACATCAGTTTTATCAGTTGTGTTACGTAATCTAATAGTAATGAGGCTTTTTAGAAATTGTCAATCTGTTTTCTTTTAACTTCGTAAATAAAATGTGCCTATTAAAAGGATTCTGTCATTTTCATCCTTGCTTGTCTAAAATAGTACCTGCAAAAATATCATGTAAAGTTACATTATTATTTTCCACCTTCAGAATTGTTGTCAAATCTAAAGTTACATATACATGTGTATGATTTTATAGGCTTAAGCCTACATGAAAAAAAATATTAACAAACAAGATGGCATAATACATTGAGGCCAGTCAACAAAACACTATGTATGGTATGATGCATGATGCATTCAGGGAAGTCAACAGGGGGGAACAAAGGGGTCAGTGTTCCCGGGCCCAGGGAGAGAGGGGGCCCCAGAATTGGGTTCTCATTACATTGTATAGATTGGGGGGGGGGGGGGGGGGCACGGACAAAGGTGGATGTATGAAGCCAGTGGTTCCCAAATTGGGGAGTAGGGGGACATGGCAGGAACATGGCTGTAGCCAGGAATTTGAAATAAGGGAGGCCCATAGTGCACGCACAGCGCGCCATACATTTTTTAAAGGTCCACTGTGTAGGATGTTGCCCGGAGTATCTATTGTAACTATGTTGCTCATTGAAACTATGCTGTCTTTTGCCAATTTTGGTCTTTTCATGAATATTTGCTGAATAATGAACTAATATTTACTAGCATGACCACAGTTTACAGTATGTTTTGAAGCTGAAAAGATTTCTGGAAATTCAAAATGGCGGACAATGGAGAAGATGCCCTCTTTCATGTATGAAAAATATTACTTTCTCTAAAAATAAGGGAGGTCCGGACCTCCCTTAAGTTCTCATATGTGGCTACGGCCATGGGCAGGAAATACTGCAGGGGGGGTCATGGAGAGCTGGCTCTGTTTACAGAGCAAACCTACTGATATGTGCTTTCATATCACCATTCCATACATTGGTAACAATGTTCACTTGGAGAAGTCTTGGTGGGAAGTGCGCAGCCGTCAGGTCTAGGCTGGACAAAAGAAGCCTGGGCATTTTTGTGCCGCCCCCTGTAAGTTTTGGGCCTGTCTAGTCTATACATAGGTTTCGTTTACAACCACTTGTTATGAGGAGGGGCAAGATGCTAAGCAGCCAACTACCATTTTTTTTTTAACTGACAGCAGTTTCCAACAATCAAAGGTTGAACAGTGCGCAGCCAGGGATTGTTTACAAACCGTAAACCCATGTATAAGATTATATCATTAAAAATGTACCCCTTATGATAGCTGGGCCATCGGGACATGTCCTGCATGCCTGAATGTTTCCATGACTGCATCTGGCATGGCAGAGTGATAAAATGGCAAAGACAGCTCCATTGAATTCAATTAAAATATGAATACAACAAGCAATGCCCCATAATAGGTCTACAAAAATGCAAGATGAACTGTAGCAAGTGTCGAGTTGGGACAATTGATGATTAAATTGTGTTGTACTAAATATACTTATTTGGCAATGTTAAATATGGTATTTCTGAGATCTGAAGTTCATTGCATAAGACTGACCTGACATCCACGAGATGCCCTCAACCAGAATCAGCTGGTATCTCACACATGCGCAGTACATCTCTGGCTGATGCTCATCATGACGTAAAGATGGCGGCGTCCACTGTGAATCGTGCAACACGCCTAATATCTTCTGCCTTATCCCCTTGTTCCCTTAAAGTTTCTGGTTTGATCACGTCTTGTTATGGGGATGTTAGAGTGCTGTCATCTAAAGGATTACGCTATTATTCCGCAGTTGGGCACGAGAGGTGTTGGAAAGCAGCAAGCAGCTTGACATTGAGGAGGTTGTCATGTAAGCAAACTGGCTAATGGTTGTGTTGCTATGATGTGATGTAAGCTAATACAGTAGATTTACAGCTGAATAAACTTTTCACAGCTACTCACAAGGGAATAAACAAACTGTAAGCGGTCTGTCGCGGTATTACAAGTGGTCTTAAATAGCTGTCATGCAACTCTATTCATAATTACGCTGGGATGATGCAACAGTCTTATGCAAGCCAAAGATAACATTTTAGTATACAACCAGACGTTTTCAGTTCACTGTATGTAATAGATGATGCACGTGAAGCATTGTTTAGTTTTTAGCCAAATAGATATATAGTAGTCAGTTACACATTTAGCTTGATAAGCAAGCCCATTGCGTTCAGGTGTTATGATTGTAGGCTATTGACTGACATTTCAGTAATGGTAACTTTTCTAGCCCAGAAAAGGATCTCATTTGCTTGGAGGTTTCTGACAGGGTTCCTTCACAGCAGGTCGGAAAAACCTGAATAAAAGTTGGGCATTGAACCTCAGCTGACGTGATTTCACGCATTCCTCAATGTCTACAGGGTCAAAGGCTCGCCATGTCCTCTGTACGCAGGCCTTTCACACAAGTGCCGTCTGTCAGAACAAGGAAGATTTCTACCAAGTGTTGGGTGTTGCTCGCAATGCCACACAGAAGGAAATCAAAAAGTCATACTACCAGGTGAGCTTGACTATTTGGTCTCAAGGAACCAACCAGGGGGGTCTTACAAGAACCTGGCTCAGTAAATATTGATGCAGTGGTAAATCATCAAGGAGAAGAACCTTTTGAGTCCTCATTTTGTTAACTAAATAACATAGACATATCTATAATTAGGTTCACCACTTCCTCTATGTTAACTCATCCAGGTTGATCACTCACCCATGGTTTTCTTACCCCCATTGGTAGACCCGTTAAGAATTAAGCTTAAGGGTCAAAGACGTCTTTGTCATTCAGTGTTACGGACACCTTCCGCCGACTGTTACTGCAAAAAAACATGATTTTTAAATTGTTTCAAGTGAATGGATGACAGCCGAGGTTTTCATGAATTCCCTGTAACAATAAATAAATAAAAAGAGTCATGTTTTTTACAGTTACAATCAGCAGAAGGCATCCGTTACACTGAATGACAATGCCATTTTGCACGTCTTTGACCCTTAAGCACTTTCCTCAGGCTGAGTTGATAATGGTGAGAATGTGACAATATTTTACTGAATTTATTGTGCTACCCTTTCTCAGATGGCAAAGAAGTACCACCCAGACACCAACCCAGACGATCCCCAAGCCAAAGAGAAATTTGCCAAGTTGGCAGAGGCATATGAGGTATGTATAATGTTTCACGCACCAACGCTGTGTATAAGCTTAGAAGAACCATAGTCATTTAAGTCATTGACGCCTAAGGCACCTGCAAAAAAGGGTGCTGAATGCCTGACCCTTTTTAAGAAAAGCTGCCCTCAGCATATAAAAACCTAAATATCTCAGACTCTGAAGCACATAAAAATGTGCACTAAGTTGCATTTAAAGACCCTCAACTTTCATTAGAATGTGTTCATTCATCTCAAACAAACAGAGATTTTTACTAAAGTAGTCTCAAATCTCATGAGCCTGAATGCTGCGTGATGCAGCTCCAGGCGCCAGGGCCAATGTTGCAGAACGCAACATCAGGCATCAATGGGTTAAGTCATTGTACACCACAGCCTAAACACTGGGGCAATCCTGTCTGTGATCCCAGCAAGTGATGTATCTTACAGTAGTTCTTCATATTCCCTTTCAAGTGTTGAGTGTAATGCGTATGTTGTTAAGTGTTTGATTTTTGTTGTTGTGAATGTGGCCTGCCAGATGCTTCAATCCAGCCCCAGACTTGTAGAGAAATTACAACTTTGCTGCAGGTGTCTGAGACACCTGCTGTCATCTATGTCAAAATGATTGACTAGCAATTGTGATTGCGGTATGAAGCTGAAATTTGTGATACTTTGCAATTACGGTTAGTAGTCCAGCCCACTTGAGATGAAATGGGCTGAAATGAAATGATTCTTCATGTGCCCTGTCTTGTAGGTGTAGGTCAGGGGTGGGGACCCTTGTTCATCCAAGGGGCCACTTCAAATTCCTCCAAGGGCCGTATAAGTCCTCCGAGGGCCATACTATGAACAAAAAACAGGATTTCCCCCTGCACTTTAGGCCTATATTCAAGGCAGTCACCTTTAAAATATACCCCACCTTTTCTAGGTCCATTGAATATAACTTAACTGCATTGTAAATGTCATTTCTAAGATTCCTTTTCAAAATATGTCATATTTCACGTGAAGCTGCACAACATTAAAATTATATTGGGGGCCGGATAAAACGAGACATAGGTTTCCCACCTCTGGTGTAGGTGTTGAGCAATGATGTGCAACTCAAACTAATTTCTCCTATCATGCCCTGATGAAGGCCAATATGGCCGCAACGCGTAGGCCCATGTGCTTTTAAACTGAATTTGCCATGTTAAATTAAAGGCTTTTAAAAATATTTTTCTCAAATCTCAGAGTGCCTCTGCTTTTTCCTTCCTTTTTTGGACCTACACTTCACCTGGTACAGATGAGCACCTGAGTAATATTACCCTGCAAAGTCTCCTGAGCGCTTTAAGCCCTTTAGTGTCTTCTCATAGTTTCTCCTATCCTTTCCTTTTGCTTGTGGCCTCATGACGCTCGGAACTAGTTAGTGGGCGGACACCCTAGCTCAGGGGTCAGGAATCTTTTTGGTGGAGAGAGCCATGAAAGCCAAATAAAAAAAAAAAAAAATAGTGAGAGCCATACCACTTTAAAAAAAACACTGAATACAGTTTAAAACATGTATTTCAATTAAGCCCAACAATTGTACAGTACTGTCAAGTTATTATTACTTTCATTGATAACTGGCAACTTCATTATAACGGAGGGTCTGGGCTTCCTCCCCCCGATATTCTGCATTTCTTCTGTCATTTCCTGCATTTTAATGTCATTTGTCCCGTTTCATCTCAATACAGAACCCTTACTTTTATTTTATAAATATGGGAAGATTCCGTATTTAAAGGGACAGTTGGCAAGATGCAGTCCCCAAGAGCCAGATACAGTTCCCAAAAGAGCCACATGTGGCTCTAGAGCCATAGGTTCCTGACCCCTGCCCTAGCTAAATACCTGCCATTACTGTCCCCTCATCCCAGTGAAGTAGGTCTTTTTTTTAGATATTTTTTTTAGGGCTTTTGTGCCTTTTTTTTGTGAAGGAGAGGTAGGAAACGAGTAGACGGGGAAGGACTAGCAAATGACCCGGTCCGAAATCGAACCCGAGTCGCCGGCATAGTAACCCAGTGCCCTACCGTTAGGCCACAGTAGGGGGGCCAGTGAAGTAGTTCTTCACGTTCCCTCTCAGGTGTTGAGCGACGAGATGAAGACCCATTTTGTAAAAGCAGGGCTGATAGCATTCAGGCTCCATGCCTGATTTCAGGCTTGACAGAGTTTGCAAAAATAAAAATATTGTTAATAATTAGCCATTGGGTTATTCTTATCTCAGAAAGTGTTACAGGTTCAGGGTTTTCTTCTACTATCAGGCTTGAATAATGGTCATACACAGGCTATGTTTGAATAATATGTCAAAATAGGCCTACGTTACGTCACTATGCAGTATCTTGTCGTCGTTAGAGCAGGGGAAAAAGTTCAGGCTCAGGATTTTTTTTCATCATCACCCCTGTAAAAGTATAATAAAGGTTATTCTTCATGTGTCCTGTCTTGTACGCTTTAGGTGTTGAGCGACGAGGTGAAGAGGCGGCAGTATGACACGTACGGCTCGGCGGACGGCCCCGGCGGGGGCTTCGGCAGCAGCAGCCGCGAGCAGCAGCACTGGAGCCGCTCCTCCAACATCGACCCTGAGGAGCTCTTCCGCAAGATCTTCGGAGACTTCACCGGCGCCCAGGGCTTCGGCAACTTCAGCTCCGTCTTCGAGCAGCCTCCCGAGGTGTGTCTTTTTGTTTTCTTAGCATAATATGCTTATGTTCTACCAGTCTGTCATGGCCGGCGTGCTCTTCTATGCTGTGACTTGCTGGGGTGGAAGCATTAGTAAGAGATTTGCGGGACGCCTTGACAGACTGGTGAGGAAGGCAGGGTCAGTGGTGGGCATGGAGCTGGAGACTCTCACCTCAACAGCTGAGAGCAAAGCCCTGAACAGCCTGGACTGTATTATGGATAATCAGCTACACCCCCTTCACACCACCTTCAGTAACCAGCTGAGTCTGTTCAGCCACAGACTCCATGCTCTCACTTGCAGGACAGACAGGTTAAGGAGGTCCTTTTTCCCATGGGCCATTCAACTGTTTAACAGTATACAGAAGGACACTAAGAAGGACATCATCATTGGGGATTGGACTGCCTGAGATGCCAGAGCTGGCCCAGATCGGGAAACCTCTTGGCGTGTGTCTGTCTGTGTCTGTGTCTGTGTGTCTGTGTGTTTATTTATGTAGCTACTTGACACCTGAATTTTACCCTGGGGATCAAGTTTCTCTACTCTACTCTAATATTACATTACATACTGTGCTTCTTATGAGTTTACATACCCTGCTAGAATCTCCAGTGATTTGGGCTGATATTATAACATGCATGCAACCTGACACACATTGGCTTGAATTGGCCTGTTTCCTCGTCGTCTTTTGCTTGTGTGTTAAATGTCAATGAGTTGCTGGCTGCATTTGTTATTTATAGCGTTGGGTCAATCAACTTTTGTCAAAAAGTGAGGGTCATGCACGTTTTGACAACGTCTTTGCTGTGTATGAGCCACAAATGCACTGGACTTTATGTCCATATTAATGGAGAAGTGAACGTTTTAACTTGTCAAAAGTACTGCAGGACACTTTGCTCTCATCAGCCTTGAACCTACACATCTGACATTGCTTGGACATTTCCAACATGATTGCTTTAGACACAGACAGTACTGTACTTCAGCCATGGTTGAAGGTGTTTGAAACAAATCACCCACATCATTTCCACTGATGTATACAGTACATGATGGATGTCATTGACACAGTGTGAGCCATTTATCAGCATCTGTCCCCATCTGCTTTCTGTTCCCCAGTTCATGATGGAGTTGACCTTCACCCAGGCCGCCAAGGGCGTCAACAAGGAGATCACGGTCAACATCGAGGACACCTGCCCCAGGTGCGACGGCAAAGGCAACGACCCGGGAACCAAAGTGCAACACTGCCACTACTGCAATGGCACAGGCATGGTGAGTAAATACTTTCAAAGTCAAGGACAAAAAAAACAAATTTTAAGCATGAACAAATCCTAACACCCTTCTCAACCTTGTGGACAGCCTTCCCACATGAGTTGAAGCAGTAATCGTTGCAAAACGTGGACCGGCATCATTTTGAACCATGTGAGTTAGGAATGGGATGGCAGTTAAGTTCATATGTTAGTAAAGGCAGGTTGAAGAATACTTTTGGAAATACTTTTGGAAATATGGAATATGTATGCGAAACCGCTAATGGTGCTGTTTGTGCTGCCCCCTGCTGGATTTTTAAGGGATTACTTGCTTACCTGTTGCCACTATTATGCATGGGGTTGAACCCAGAATTTTGGTTACATTTTTTGTTGTCGCTTCATCTCATAGATTTTAGGTAGTTTCTTCAAGATTAAAGAGGGTGCTCGGTGATATTCCTTGGGCAAATATTTTTTTTATCATCCCATAACTGCAAATTATGAAAATAATAAACATAATATTACTCTGAATAATGTTATAATGGGTTATACGATCTGAAGGATTAACAATGAACTGCATTAAAACTATACTTCGGAATAAATCCAATTTGAAGTAATAACTAACCCTGTTATGAACAGCAGTCCCCCAAATTAACAGTGTATTATGAGATCCTGCATGGTTTCACCAAGTCACATACACCGTAACTACAGGCTGTTCAAAAAACATTAAGTAAATAAATTTAGTAAATCCAGTATATCCTGACTAATAATGAATGATAACGTAAAGTCAATAAAGCCTTTATTATTATTTTTGTTTTGTTCATTTCATTTATATTCCAACTATCAGAAGGTATGAGATGCAGTAGTTAAATCCCAGCCTCAATGTCCTTCAAAGAGCAGGAAGCCGGTGAAACTGGTGTAGCTACTTTCGTCGTCATACACCCAGGTCCCCGGCCACAGGCGAGTGTACACCTCCTCTCCTTTCTCCAGAGTTAGCACCACCGCGTTGGCAGCGTTGCCATTGGTGATGGGCCGCTCAGAGAACACAGAGCACTGCACCTTGGTCCCCTTGTACAGGGAGACTGCCATCTTGTTGCCAGTATGGCAGTGGGCATAGAAGCGGAAGAAGTAAACGCCACTCACTGGTGCTGTGAAAACACCTGTGGAGGAAAGATGCCATGATATAATATCAATACAGTACATGTTGTATTGTTTATGTTTGTTTGTCTGCCAAATTCCGAGTAGCCTATTTATTTTGCAATTGTATCCTCTGAAGGTTTTGTTTTTCCTAATGCAGTATTCATTGTGAATTTCTGCTCTTCATATTATGGAAAAATGCTAAAGTGTTGATTGCTGAGCATGGTCAGGCTGTTCATATATAATGGTGATCCCCGGCCGGGGTTGATCTAATATGTTGCTCACAATGGTCTTAAAAGGTCTAAAAATGGTCTAAAATTTAACCAACTGAATCCTGCAAGAACCCTGTATTGTTTTCCTGGAAGAAATGGGAAATTCTCTGCAAAAATGGGTGTGTGCAGCGTACCTGTGTCAGAATTGTAGCCTTCCCCAACGTTTGTGTAGACTTTTTTGTAGATGAGGTTTCCATCATTTGCATAGGTGTTACCCTGACCAGTTGATAGCAACGAGGCTGAGAAAGCCACCTTTTTCTCTGGGTGACAGAAAAAATTTCATGAACACAAATAATTTCCCTTTCAACTTGCTTAGCAACAATGTCATGTAGTAACACAGTGTTTCTCAACCTTTTTTTAAGCCCGGCACCCTTTCAATTCATGAAAAATCTCCAGGCACCCCAAACCAACAGGCCGCAGCATTGCATCCCATCTGATAGCGCACAAGCTTAGAAAAGTAACACAACCTACATTCGAAGTTGCAGCTTTATCTTAGACAGGCTATGTGTAGGCCATACTGGGGCAACCTAAATTTACTTTATTGTGCGTAAATGGTAGATGAAAGATTCCACTGACTAAGCATCAGTTTATTCATTTAGACAAATATGTATTATGTTACATCATTTATTTATTCATTTAGGTCAATTTCACATACTGTCCGCCCTGAGGGGGGCGTGCGGCACCCAGGTTGAGAAACACTGTAGTAAGACAAGCCAACAGACAAACCAACAGACAGACCAGGAAAAAAAAACATTTAAATGTGTCTGTTTTTGGTTAAAAGTATTTACTAAAAATATCATTGAAGTACTGTATGTACGTACCGTACGCATACCCTATCTTGCATCACCACTGCCTGTTGGGCAGGGTTCTAGTTTTTTTTTTTTAATTCATGAGCTGTGATTTTGATTCCAATAGTCAGTTCTTTCTTACGTGACAGCAGATCTTTGTTCTGTTGCTCCAAAACAGCCATCTGGGCCTTCATGTCTTGAAATTCTCTCCAGAGCTTTTCGATACTGAGGTCTTCAGGTGGTGGTGCCTGTGCATGTGCTCCTAACACAGAGACCAGCAGCACAAGAATCATTGCTTTGGACACCATCTTCAATAGCTAAGGCAGCCTTGACTGACTGGGAATGACAAGGGTTTTAGATTTAAGTCGGGCAGTTCTGGGTGTAGGCCCTAGAAACTTGCAAAAAAAATCTCTGTTGACATGGACTTGGTCTTGTGTGCATTTCAAAGGTTATTTTGTATTCGCAGAAGTGCCGTAATAGGCCTACTCCTGTTTCGGCGTCTCAAATGTGCGCTCTTGTGTCATTGCACTTGCAGTTAGTGCATAGTGTGCACAATGCCCTTAACCCATTTTTGCCTGATTATGTGACAGAGCTCATCTTGCATCTGTTCACCCCACCTCGGGGATCGAACGTGCGATCTCGTCAACTAGAACGGTCCGGCAATGGGAGACACAGTACGATACCGCTGGGCCAAGAGACTAGTCTCTCGGCCCAACGGCACGAGACTGTATGAAGCTATCGGAGGGAGGTTTACCAACGTTCCACGCCAACTCTGTGCTAGTTAGCCTCCGTTACAATTACTCGCATGTTGTTTGACCCTATCTTGCATCACCAATGCCTGTTAGGCAGGTTTCTAGGTTTTTCAAAAATTCATAAGCTGTGATTTTGATTCCAATAGTCAGCTCTTTCTTACGTGACTGCAGATCTTTGTTCTGTTGCTCCAAAACAGCTATCTGGGCCTTCATGCCTTGAATTTCTCTCCAGAGCTTTTCGAAATTTAATTCTTCAGGCGGTGGTGCCTGTGCATGTGCATGTGCTCCTAGCACAGAGACCAGCAGCACAAGAATCATTGCTTTGGACACCATCTTCAATAGCAAAGGCAGCCCTGACTGACTGGGAATGACAAGGGTTTCAGTTTTAAGTCGGGCAATTCTGGGTGTAGGCCCTACAAACTTGCAAAAAAAATCTCTGTTGACATGGACTTGGTCTTGTGTGCATTTCAAAGGTTATTTTGTATTGGGGTCACTTCACGTGAAATCTGACACTTTGAGACCCGACCGACACAGATTTCAATCGTACTTGGTGTGCCTTTTTAGTAGCAAGGTAGAACCCCAAAACTGCATTTGTGATAATCTGACACCAATATTAAGGGAGAGACTAGCAAAGGCTTACATATGAGGGTAGGAGACTATACATTCAGCCTTGATTATATCAGTCAGTGTAACTCACGAAAAGATGTCTGTGGTGTTGTTTGAAAGCTCTTTTCTGGCTCTACAAATTACACAAATTGAATATTAAAAAAGCTTATATTTTAAAATGGCCAGTTCCTTGTCTAAACGTAGCCTGCAATGCCATGAACAACGCCTGAAATGCTGGTATTTGGTTCTTTATTCTTTGTTCAGAGGTAATGGGACTCAAAAATATGGCATCATACAGATCACCTAGTAATCATATGGTAATACCACAGTAGAAGCACTAGTACGCAGGTCATCACCCACACTGCTTCTGAAAGGTGCAGGTTGACCTTGACTGACCTAAGCTCGCTCTCTCTCTCTCTCTCTCTCTCTCTCTCTCTCCCCCTCTCTCCCCCCCTCTCTCTCTCTCTCTCTCCCCCTCTCTCCCCCCCTGGTGGTTTCCAGGAGTCAGTGAGCACGGGTCCCTTCATGATGCGCTCCACGTGTCGGCGGTGCGGAGGCCGAGGCTCTATCGTCATCACGCCGTGCATCATGTGCCGTGGCCGCGGCCAGGTCAAGCAGAAGCACACCGTCATGGTGCCCGTGCCCGCAGGTACAGCTGCTTAGCCATGTTCTTGGGCAGCCGTGGCCTAGTGGTTAGAGAGTTAGTCTTTCAATCTAGGGGTTGCGGGTTCGGATCCCCCCTGACCTCTCCCTACATCTCCATCCATGTCTGAAGTGCCCTTAAGCAGGTCACCTAACCCCACATTGCTCCAGGGACTGTAACCAATACCCTTAAAAAATAATAGTTGTAAGTCGCTTTGAATAAATGAAAGTGTCAGCTAAGTGCAATGTAATGTAATGTAATGTTCTTGTAAATTGGTGTGGATAAAAGCGTTAGCTAAGATTCATTGTTAATAGACAGTAGGTGAAGGTAGCGTCCGAACTTTTTTTCTTTTGGAGAGTTTTGCTGGGTGTGTAATTCCAACAAGAAATGCAGGAGAAAAAGAAAGAACTCATACACCAGCTGGATGCAACCCAGGAAGAACTATTAAAAATGCTGAAAATAATTAAAGCCAAATACAGACATTCAGTCGGTGGCTTTTATTATTTTTGCCTTTTTCATTCCAGCTTTTGTGCGACACCTGAAGCAGCCATCTGACTCGTGTCTTGACTCGTCTTTTGTGTTCCACTTGTGCTCCTGCAGGTGTGGACGATGGACAGACAGTGCGAATGCCCGTTGGCCAGAAGGAGATCCACATCACATTTAAAGTGAGTCGGCCACTGATGATCTCATACTGCTACCCTTCTCCTGATCAAGTAGCGGCACTCATCACTGAGCCGTGGCACAGACAGCACTGCCCTACAGAAGCAGAGTGCAGAAACTGTCTGCTTATAAACTGAAAAATGCTTTTTCTCATAATGCCTATTGAAAAAGAATAGCCAGTCTAAATTCAGTTTTGACATTTTTGTGTCTTTGACTCATACTCATTAACTGTTGACTTGTCCTTTCTCTCTCTCTCTCTCTCTCTCTCTCTCTCACTCGCTCGCTCGCTCGCTCACTCGCTCACTCGCTCACACGCTCACACGCTCACACGCTCACACGCTCACACACACTCACACACACACACACACACACACACTCTCACTCGCACACACTCTCACTCGCACACACTCACGCACGCACGCACGCACACACGCACACACACGTTCACACACACTCTTGTTCACAGGTCCAGAGGAGTCCGCTGTTTCGGCGAGACGGCCCTAACATCCACTCTGACGTGAACATCTCGGTGGCCCAGGCCATCCTAGGGGGCACGGCCCGGGCGGAGGGCCTCCACGGCCCCATCAGCATAGAGGTATGATGTTGAACACTCCTTCTCTATGTACCTGTGCCATCCTCCCTTTACCTTAAAGAGAGAAACAATGACTACACTCATTTTGTACTCCACCAGTGCATTTGATGCAGCAGCTGTGTCTTTTGTACATAATGTATAAGTACGTCTCGTTGCAATAACGGGTTCCACTACCAGAAGCACATCCTGATGATCCATGACAAGTCTATCTGGTCTGAATGAGAAAGTGAAGGATGGAGATGGTCCATGAGGATGCAGGAAGTTCAGTTTCACCTCTCCAGGGCACGGCATACATTCCTCAACACATGCTAGCCACCAGTTGCCACCATGTACAGCTACAACATACCCTTTGACGCTTGAAAATGTAACACATTCCTTTTACTGAGGCCCCATCAACATAGAGGTATGATGTGGACTCATACATACATAGTCTCACATCCAACTTGCGTGGCATAGGGGGAACTAGGTTGGGTATTGTATTGCAAATGTAATTTCTAAGATTGCTTTACAAAACGTGTCATATTTTATTTGAAA
The DNA here is from genome assembly GCF_034702125.1 of Engraulis encrasicolus. NCBI lineage: Eukaryota > Metazoa > Chordata > Actinopteri > Clupeiformes > Engraulidae > Engraulis > Engraulis encrasicolus. The sequence continues at coordinate 19,080,400 of NC_085857.1, forward strand.
GTGCATAGCAGCATCACATACTGTAGTTTTAACGCATGATGTCCGACATAAGGCCTTGGCTAGGGATGCACCGATACAGATACTTGCTCATTAAAATGGACAATAAAACAAATATCACTGGTGGAAAAAATAAGGCTGTGTGTTTATTTTCATTGTATGTCGAGGGTAAAAGTAGTATTGGTATTGGTACTCGGAATCGGCAAGTACAGACACTGATTTACTCCTACTCATATCTTTCTTTCTTTTTTTTTATGTGGCATCATGCATCCCTACTCTTGGCATCACATATTGGGGGGGATGACAATACAGCATTAATAAAGAAGAAAAGAAGAAGAAGAAAGCCCATTGGGAAACTCCAACTCCCATTGTCATTGTGACACAGCACTCCACAGCACACAAGTGAACACTGCACACTGCACACAACGAAATTGCATTTATGCCTCACCCGTGCAAGGGGGCAGCCCTCAGTGGCGCCCCATGGGGAGCAGTGCGGTGGGACGGTACCATGCTCAGGGTACCTCAGTCATGGAGGAGGATGGGGGAGAGCACTGGTTGATTACTCCCCCCACCAACCTGGCGGGCCGGGAGGCGAACCGGCAACCTCTGGGATGCAGGTCTGACGCCCTAACCGCTCACCCATACTGCCCTTTGGTTGTGCATTGGTTGTGAGACTGCACGGTTTGTACACTATGGCAAAATTCTGTCAACTTGGCTCTTAAAAAATTGAAATGGCCAAGCCAAGAATGGTGCATACTGTAGGAGATGACCACGTTGTCTTGTCTTTTTATGTTCAATAAGTTATCTTGACCAGGAGTACCTGGAAGATGACAGATTAGGATCTCAGTCTGAACTTTGTGGATTAAAAAACTAAATGGTTCGAAATAGTTGAAAATGATGGCCATGAATTAATAATCTATGAATTTTTACAGTGTCTGCTGGAATTATAGTTTTTTACTTTTTACTTTTTACGCAATATTCTATTTTTGGGCATTTATTTATTTTATTTTGTATTTTCGTGTCCGTATTTTTTTTGTATTTGTATTTATTTATTGTCACATTCGTTTTTTGAAGGCTTCTGCCTTTCCTGGATACATTTTTAAAAATTATGTTTTTTGTTTTTTTTAAAATATATTTTTATCTTGCCTCATGTGCCTTTATCGATGGGAAAGCGGAAATTTTGACAGGAAGTGAGTGTGGGAAGAGAGATGGGGAAGGATAGGTAAATGACCCGGGCCGGAATCGTACCCAGGTCGCCGGCGTAATAACCCAGTGTGCTACCGTTTTGCCACAGCAGGGTCAAAAATGTTATGTTTGCCCTCTTCCCGCCCTGCCAGATTCCTCCCGGCATGCAGTCAGACCAGCGCATCCACCTGCAGGGGAAGGGCATCAAGCGCATGCACAGCTTCGGCCACGGAGACCACTACGTACACATCAAAGTCAAAATACCCAAGTATGTCAGAGAGTGCGTTGCAATATGCGACCTTGCCTCCTCCACTTGCCTCCTCCACTTGCTTCTCGTCATGATGACATCACTGACAACAGCATTATATTTCAATATCTTGCAAAAGCTCAATTGTAGAATCTTTTTCTCATTTGCAATTGGGATGGTGAATGAAAAACAGTCCCTCAAAAGTTGTTGTGGCTAGGCTGACAGCTGGGAAACTTCATTGTTTTCTCCACGGAGGAGGGGCCAGGAGGCGTGACGAGGAGACAAGCGCAAGTGGAGGAGGCAAGGTCGCATATTAAACCGCACTCAGAGTAGTACTCATCAACCATTGCTCAAATCAGTGGGTTTTTTTCTTTTGCCACTTATAGCCCAGGGTCAAATGATGAGAGGCGTTGCCTTGAACGAGATCCTATGTCTACCTGTCTGCCTATCATAAACCTACTGTTGTGTGGTAATAGTTATTAACTCTCTCTCTCTCTCTCTCTCTCTCTCTCTCTCTCTCTCTCTCTCTCTCTCCTAGAAAGTCTTAGTTGTTTTTTTTTCTTTCCAGCTTAGCAGTATGCATTTATTAATAGTTTAGTTTTCCAATTTGTCCTCTTGCTCTTACCTTGTGATCAATTCATTTTGTTCATTCATTCCAACTTGCCGTCTTTCTTGTGTAGAAAGCTGACGCGGAGGCAGAGGTCGCTCCTGTTGGAGTTTGCTGAGGAGGAGGTGGACGTCCAAGGCTCCGTCAACGGCGTCAGCCCTGCAGGTACAGTACAGTGGATACACATTCACACCTTTGTAACATGTAATGACCTACAAAGCCAGAAGACCGTAAGGGAATATGTGACCAGGAAGGAAAGGTATTTTTTTCACAAGGTTATCTTCCACACACCGCGCTCTTCTGTCTTGTTGGTGCGTCTCTGAAGTAATCTAGTAGTAGGAAATGGATCGCACTCAATTTTTCTTCTTTCTTGTTGTTTTCTTTTTATTTTAACATTGCAGGGACTGACATGCAATGTTAAAATAAAAAGAAAACAACAAGAAAGAAGAAAAATTGAGTGCGATCCATTTCCTACTACTAAGGTATTTTTTTCACAATCATTTTTTTTTTGGTGTCCAGAATGTACAAGTTGAGGTCTGAATCAGATTTTATGATTAACTCACAATGCCCAAGGGGCCTACTTCTTGTGGCTGTATTCTTGTGGCTAATCCGATATATGTCTTTAGAAATGAGGGTAGACACGAGGTTAGTCTTCATGACGCATCTTCTGTCTTGTGACTGCCCATCTTGCTTCTTCATGCTCAGAAAGAAGGAAGCTCAGGACAAATATAGAGATCATGGGGATCCCTAACCTGGTCCTCACGCGATGGTTGGGAACATTGTCAATCGCTTAACTCTGGAAAGGCGTAGGTGTGTTCAAAACAGCTCGAACCTGATTGGAGAATTCACATGGCTTTCTTTGAATCACGTACTACTTCAACCGCTGACTTGTATATACCCTGCCCCGCGATCCCACCCGCGAGTCTGATTGGACAGGCCTGAAATATCTGATAACGTTCGGGCTCGTCTAAGATTTCCAGACCCTCGTGTGAGCTCATGAAGTTTAACGAAGATGCACGAAGCACGAAGGGTCTGCGTGAGAGCCAGGCTAAGGGATCCCCACTGTTAGATTTGGATGAAGTACAATACATCAGAAATGCATAACTGTTAGCATAGCAAATGTACACTCAACCGAAACTTTTGCAAAGCGACTGTCATTAAAAGGACATTAGTCAAGCTAAGAAGTAACCAAAACCCATGGGTATATTCTGCAGCCAGGACACAGGGTCAGCAGACGTCAGGAGAGCAGATGGGTCCGCAGGACGAGGGGAAGAAGGAGGAGGGGGGAGGCTTCTTCTCCAAGCTGAAGAAGATGTTCAGCAGCTGAGGGGCACAGGTGAGAGCCTTAAAGTGATGGTTCGGAGTAGATGATAATAATAATAATAATAATAATAATAATAATAATGATGATAATAATAATAATAATAATAATTGTATTTGTATAGCACTGTATCATACAAGGCATGTAACTCAAAGTGCTTAACAAATGGGAAAACAACATCATTGTTAGAGATGGATTTAAAAGGAGAGGTATAGAGGAGAGGCAGAAATAGCAGGAAGGCAGAGGAAGAAGAGATAGATAGAGATTGTAGAGTCATAAGGTCAACGTAGGTTAGGACCAGGATTCTTAGATGCGTAAGGTCCATAGTGGCTGGGCCTAGCATAAGTCATGGATAGATAGTCATAGATTCACCCTACAGTCTCCAGTCAACTTAAGTAGCCCAGGCATAGTTTTTTCTACCTTGGCCAAACATTGGCCGAGTTACCGAACGAGTTAGAAAAAACTTAGGCTGGGCAACCTAACTGTCACTGTTCAAATGACCATCACTTAAAGATGATAATGAAACACTAGGTGACTTTTTTTTCAGCAATGTTTCTGGGCAATGGTACCATGAACACATTGGATTGCATCCATTTTCGAATCATACTGCCCACAAGCGTGCCAGAGTGTGGTGAGATTTTTGGGTGTTTCTCTGCATCATTGACCTCAAGCAGCAGACAATTTATGCCAATCATTCTATCAGAAAATTAGGAGCCAATCATCTTGATGGCCTAGCATGGGAAATGGCCAATAAACGGATTCTTAACCATAGGGCCGCGGACCAAAGTTGGGCCGCGCGCACAACCTCCAGGGCCGCAGAAAACGTTCAGTTTCGCACCAGTGGGCCGACAGGGCCGCGGGACTGCACGGGCGAGTAGCGTTATTATGCCCAAATGCTTCCGACGCATTAAGAATAGTCTGAGCCTTTTCCCAAATTCAACTCTGTCATAACGCAATGACCACACCCCGCTGTTTTTGTGTTCGGGGGAGTAGGAGATTCATCAAGAACAAGATGGAAACACACGTTGTAGGCTATTTGGAAAAAGACAAGAGAAATTACCAACCGCTTTCCAGCTGATTTGGCGACGTCTTCTGTGTCCTAATGTCCTGACGTTTTAGTCGTTAGAACTTAGGTGTTCAACGATTACTCAAAATAATTCTAGTTAGCCAAGTGTCTACACATCAGTCCTTTCACAAATTTTGCTTGATATTGGAAAGTTTTCCAACCGGCTGTGGAATTTCTCTTCACGTCTCTTTCTCTTCACGTTGCGTTTTCACATCAGCAGAAAAGCGTCCTGATTTTGCGATCAGCTCATTACAAATCGCAAGTCAAGAGCTGTCACACAAGCTCTGAGCTGTCAGAGAGGCATTCAAATGTGTGAATGACTCTGGCTTGCTAAACTGAGTGAATTTGAGGAGTGAAATTAATTTCAGTGAGATTAATATCAGCCTACATTAATACAGTTCTATCCCTTGTGATAAAAGACTTAATTAATTCCCTATTTATTTATGATTTATATCATGATATAATAGGTCTATATACGGTATTATATTATATTATATTATCCCAATAATATAATATAATATAACATAATATAATATAATATAATATAGCCTAATATAATATAATATAATGTAATATAGGGCCTAATATAAATTAATAGCCTATGGGCCCCGGGAAGCTGCGCACTGGAAAAAATGGGCCTCAACGTCAAACAGGTTAGGAATCCCTGGTCTAGACCATAGATCACGACTTATGCATGGTTTGGTGTGAACCAGACAATTGATGCCCAGCAACATTACTCACGCGTGTATCATGTTATGCCTTGTGTGCATCAAGCGCGACCTACGCTACCTGAGCGGCGGAAGTCATTAGTTCTCTATGGAGGGAAGGCGAATAAAGCTACCAGAGCGAACTCGATAGGAGCGAAGTGAACTGAGCAACCAGAGCGAATTTTACGGTAATGAGCTATGACTCAGTTCGGCGAAAACCAATTGTAACGTTCCCATCTCCGAATATCCCCAGCTGTCAAGCCAGAGCCGTTATGTGATTGGCTAAATCAAACACGTCAATGCCCCCTCCAGAGCGAATAAAGCAAATTCATGGCAAAACTTCTTCAACCACCTCAGCTAACTGGGTCGCACAGGTCGCGCTTGGTGTACACAAGGCATAAGGCAGCGGGATGTGGTCAAGAGCCTGCATTACCTCTGGATAGCGCAAAGTCAAACTTTGAAAGGGTCCATACAATATTCAGTGTCAGTGTCAGTGGATGTAAATCTATGCAGGTCTACAAACGCATGTGTTTTCTAGAATAAAAAAGACATGAAAGCAAAATCGTTTTCCTATGTACATCCTATGTGCACCACCAGTCAGAGCTGGATACTCTGGAAGTATTAGAATCAGAAGTATTCCTACAGATTTAATTGCAACACTAGTGGTATGATATTACATGGTTTCAAGTTTGTAATATCACACTCCTGATGCTGTAATTACATCTGGAGGAATAATACTTCTACTTTGTACAACTCTACTGACAATAATGACTCGTAAAAATAGAGGACAGGAATGATATAACTTGCTCTGTCTCGTCTCTCTAGGAAGGAAACCTCGAAGTGACAAAGGAGGCGTACAGACGTAGCGGAGATGGAACAGGGGGGACGACACATTGCTCTCCGCTCCCCTTGTCTTGAGGCCGGTCTCCAACATCCTCCAACCTAACTACCCCACTCCAGGTGCACAGTATAGGCAGCGAGTGGTGGTGGTGGTGGTGGTGGAGGGTGTTTGGGTTGAGACTGAACACGTGTTGAAGACGGGACTCTTCATATCTACATGATGGGCAGACCAGGTCCGAACAAGAACCAGTTAGTGGACTATAATCGGTTCTCATCCACCTCCATTTTCTATAGTGTTTACAACATAAACACTATAAAAAGACGACATCCCTGACTCACTGGTTTACAATAAACTCTCTGAAAGACACTATTTAGCCAATATTGAAAAAGGATCCAGAGTAAATCAGTAAAAAAAAACTGTATAAGAAGAATGGAGGATGGAAAGGAGTAGGTAGGTGTCTGGGACAGTTGAAGTTGAAGAACTTGGATACGGTATGACTGGAGTGGCCTGGAGATTCTCTGTGTGTATGTGTGCACTGCAGTACTGTAATCCTCTATTATGTCTATTGAAGCATTCACCTCACACTGTGAGACAGAAAGGAATAAAACGTGAATAAATGGAGGAACACAATATTGCTGCTTGATTAAAAAAAAAACCACACACACACACACACACACACACACACACACACACACACACACACACACACACACACACACACACACACACACACACACACACACACACACACACACACACACACACACACACACACACACACACACACACATCCACGTTTTCCTTTTCTTCCTTTGAAACCCCAGGTTGGAGAAAGGCAATGGTGGAGTGCCTTTGTTCTCCATACCGCTGGTGCAAGCCGTCTGAAACAGTTTAAATTGAAGATACTGCAGACTGAAATTAGGCCCCAATGACTCTCCATGTGTTTTAATTAGCCCTATTGGAAGTTATTTATTTATTTATTTTTTCTACATAAGTGGTATCGGGCACTTGACAACAAACATTACCCATTAAGCTACAGGATTTGGCAACATTAAAGGTGCACTGTGTAAGATTTTGTTGTTTATTTCCAGAATTCATGCTACCCACTCACTAATGTTACCTTTTTCATGAATACTTACCACCACCATCAAATTCTAAGTATTCATTATGACTGGGAAAATTGCACTTTTCATGCATGAAAAGGGGGATCTTCTCCATGGTCCACCATTTTGAATTTCCAGAAATAGTCATGTTTAGCTGCAAAAATGACTGTACTTGGGCCATACTATAAAATATTTGTTTATTACTCAGTAAACTTTCATGAAAAGATCAAATTTGGCAATAGGCAACCCAGTTTCCATGAGCAGCATAGTTGCAGTAGCCTACCTTTTTTTTGGACAATTTCAGGCACAGTGCACCTTTAGCTTTAACTTTAAACCAGTTTTGCACAATATTAAAAAGGTAATTGAGGGGGCACTGCTTGTTTATTCCTGAAAATACTGTATAATCGCCAGCAGTAGTTTTTGCTGTCAGCACATATGTTCCATACACCCAAGAGTCCACTAGGGGGCACCCATTGATCACATAACATCACAGTGCGTGAAACCTCCAGAAAGTTTTGCCTCAAAGCCCAAAGCAGTTAGCAGCACGATCAGAGAAGTCAAATTAAGCGTTTCAGATACAGCCATAAAACAATCAAGTGATTGGAGTGCTCTGGAATGCGAGGGTTGGAATTTGACCCCATGTGACCTTTTTCCAGATGGGGGCCTACTGGGAGGTCCCCCCAATTAATATCACATTGGATTACAGCCGCAATATGGGAGCAATTTTTCAGATGATACATTTCAAACTGTTAAGAACAAAGGGCCGCAGCGGCGGGCGAAAAATGGTAATTATAAAATATTTACGCGCCCCGCAGCCAAAGTTTTACTCCCCTTGTTTTATGTTCTCCTTTTCCCACTCCTCTCTTTTTTCGCCGCTCTCTTGCTCTTTGTCTATCTATCAGTGGGCTCCTTATCGTCTCCATGGCAACCCATCAAAACAGCATCCCAGCTGTGCTTGACTTGCTGGAATGTTGTCGTTCTGTGCCTTTGCCGTTTGCCATTCAGAAGTGCAAACACTAGTCTTTTTCTCTCTTTTTTTCCCCTCTCTTTCTCTCTCTCTCTCTATCTCACTCTATCTCTGGCTTTCCGTTCTTTTTCCGTCTAGCTCTCTACCCTGTCATTCACTTGCTATCTATCTATCTATCTATCTATCTATCTATCTATCTATCTATCTATCTATCTATCTATCTATCTATCTATCTATCTATCTATCTATCTATCTATCTGCAACACAAGGACGGAAGATTATCTATCTATCTATCTATCTATCTATCTATCTATCTATCTATCTATCTATCTATCTATCTATCTATCTATCTATCTATCTATCTATCTATCTATCTATCTATCTATCTATCGTCCTTCCTACCTTGTGTTGCACAGAGCATGTCCGTCTTCCTTGCTCAACAAACCCAAGACTTGGTGCACTGCACTGCACCTCCAGTACTCAGGTGCGGCTGAAGATAGCGTTTGTTTAAAAAAAAAAAAAGGTTGGCTGTTGGCACCGTCACTTGGGTAGAAAGATGACCCTGCGATGCTTTTGTTTCTCTCTCTCTCTCTCTCGGCCGCGCTACAGCACTGGCAGCAGATGACGAACCTTGTCAAAGCAGGTGGACGTTATCTCGGGACAACAGGAGCAACTTTCCTCCAAGTGTTTTAGTCCTTATATGAACCTGCTTTTACTATGGCTAAAAAAGTGACTTCATGCATGGGTTATTTATTTATGAAGTGGTGTTTTTCAGTATCACCACCAGCATGGTAGTACTAGCCGACAGGTTGCATCATGGTAGCCTACTTACTGTAGGCCTATATAATCATAATGAGGTACCCAACATAAAGGCTACTTGTACTACAGAAAATTAATTAAGTCCATGATGGATTTTTGCAACGGTTTTTTTTTTTTTTTTCGTGGGGGGGGGGGTGGGGGTTATGAAGGTTTACTCTTGGAGTATTTACAGGAAAGGAGATGCAGTGATGTTGCCATGTTAAAGCCAAAGCAGGTGGACATTATCTCTGTACTTCCTCCCTCTGGATGGGCCTTGCCACTCTTCTGTAGAGCGCTTGGTCTCTTAAACCACAGTTGTACACCTGCAGGCCTGATTTCAGGCTTTTCATGTGGAAATTAAAGCAGCACTAAGTAATAATTCATTTTTAATGATCTTTTCATGACAAAAAAGAGCCCGAGAGATAGCATTGGTAATCGTTGGCCTGACGACCCATGATGTATTACTTCAGTGTTTTCTCATCATCCGCCATTACTTAAAAGGTACACGGTAATATTTTTAGTATTTCATTTCCAGAATTCATGTTGCCCATTCACAAATGTTACCTTTTTTACTAATACTTACCCCCACCATCAAATTCTATTCAATATGGCTGTGAAAATTGAATTTTTCATACATGAAAAGGGGGATCTTCTCCATGGTCTGCCATTTTGAATTTCCAGAAATAGACATTTTTAGATAACTTACTGTACTTTGGTCATACTAGTAAATATTGGTTTAGTATTTGGTAAGTATTCATGAAAAGATCAAATTTGACAATAGACAGCACAGTTTCAATGATCGGCATAGTTACCTACTCTGGCCATTATCCTACACAGTGCACCTTTTATATACTGCTCTAGGGTCTTTGTTTCCCTTCCATGCAGCTCAGTTGACACCCATGGCAGTTCAGTCCTGTAGGATGAGTGAATCTAAGCCTGTCCTGTCACGCTGGGGGGAATGCGTTCTGTGTGGCTCCACAGCAGTGGAGATGTAGGGCCTTTCTCAAAACCTAGGATAGTGTCCTTCCAAGTGTATCAGCCTAATTAGTCACGCCCAGTGACTGGATACTCTTTGGTGAACTGTACAGAATATCCAATCACTGGGTGTGACTAATAAAGAGTATCCAATCAGTAAGTGTGACTAATTAGGCTGATACACTTGGAAGGACACTGTCCTAGGTTTTGAGAATGGCCCGTAGACTCCATTGGAGCCTCAGTCAGCAGGCCCACTGACCGCTTGGCCCGGCCGGGGCCCGGGACAAAGTCATAAACCCCCCACCCAATACATGCAATGTAATGAGAACCCAATTTTGTCAATTGTGTCTGTATACTACAAAGCTGGTTCAGTAGGGGCAGCCGTAGCCTAGTGGTTAGAGAGTTGGTCTTTCAATCTAGGGGTTGCAGGTTCGAATCCCCCCTGACCTCTCCCTACATCTCCATCCATAGCTGAAGTGCCCTTGAGCAAGGCACTTAACCCCACATTGCTCCAGGGACTGTAACCAATACCCTGAAAAATAATAACTGTAAGTCGCTTTGAATAAATGAAAGCGTCAGCTAAGTGCAATGTAATGTAATGTAATGTAGTAAACCAGGTGAAGTTTACCTTCTCGTAGAGGTAAATCATCTGATAGAAGATCCTTGAGTCCTCATTTTCTTAACTAAATGATGCCTGCTGCAGGTATGCCCATCACAGCGGGTTTACCACTTCCTACATGTTAACTTAGCCTGGTTTATCACTTAACCATGTTCTTAGTATTGTATACCCCCTGGAAAGGAATGCGTAGGTTGTCCATAATGGGCCTCAGGACATACTAGAGGTGTCTTCCTGCAAACGGTAGACTGCTTGTTCAAATCCCCTTCCTCTTGGCCCGTACTCCGCTTCGTGGTACGCTTGATTGGCACCTTGGATGGCAAACTTTGCAGTGAAGCGAAGAATGCTGTGGAACATTCAAGTTATCATGCCATTTGGATGATCTTAGATTGCGCACGTGTGTGTGTGTGTATGTGTGTGTGTGTGTGTGTGTGTGTGTGTGTGTGTGTGTCTGTGTCTGTGTCTCTGTCTGTCTGTCTGTCTGTCTGTCTGTCTGTCTGTCTGTCTGTCTGTCTGTCTGTCTGTCTGTCTGTGTGCAAGAGAGAGGGAGAGAGAAGAGAGATTCCATGAAGCATTCAAGTCAAAAGCCCTTTGGATCATCTGCAGCATAGGCGTGCACAGATAGGGGCAAGGTGGTGCTAAAGCACCTGCCCTTTGCCCTACTGGACAAAAAAGGCCCTTTTCAGAAACTTTTTTGTCACTATGTGCTGTGGTCCATACTGACATGAGAATGTACAACTGTTTTACGATCAAATGCATATTACAATAATGCCCAGATTACATACTGTATAGCCTCTAATAAGCTTAGTAAGGATATCGGAAGCTCCAAGTACCCCCAGCACCCCCCCTTCAGCACTTGCCCCCCAAAATGTCTGTGCACGCCACTGATCTGCCGAGTATGGATGGCAGCCTTTGCAGTGAAGCGAAGAATGCTGTGGAACATTCAAGTTAAGAACCATTTGGATGATCTTGGATTGCACACGTGTGTCTGTGTCTGGTCTGTTTGTCTGGTCCTGTCTGTCTGTCTGTGTGCGTGCGTGCGCGTGTTTGTGAGAGAAAGAGAGAGATTCCATGAAGCTTTCAAGTCAAAAACCCTTAAGAGCTTCTGCCGAGTATGGAAATGTGTATGGGAATGTGTACATGCAGTCCATTTAGAATGATATAGAGGGTTAAAAAGGAAGTCACCCTATTTTAGGCTTTCGCTCGCATTGTCGGAAGTGCCCTCTGCTGTTCATGAGAGAAACGGCAGTTTCTTTCGCAACTCGCAGCGTGAGTTCTACGGATGTATAAAATAGAAAGCCAAACACGGCTGCTGTAGGGCTACTGAACGTCTGACTTGTGACTTACCACATTGAAACATATATTTTTTGTTGTAGCCTACATTGCCAGATCATTCCAAGACCATGTGAGAGCATTGTTCTGGCGGCAGAATTTTTAAATATATCGCCGAACACAACGTGCTTCTGAACAAAGTAAACAATTGTTTCACTGAACAACATTTAAGAGAGAAGATAAAATAACTCTCTATGACATTTTATTATCCTTAAAATGGTGCAGGATCCATTCTGTAGTAGCCTACAGTAGTTGTAGCCTCTATTCGCAACTCCTGCTTTGTCTGCCTACCTGCATGGTCGCTGGTGGCGCACGACATGTTACAAAAAATGTGGGGTGCACGACGTCGCGACACGGCATCTCGCGCCACGGCGTGTGACGTCATTTTGGGTCACGTGACGGCGCGAGTGAGGTCGCGAGTGAGGTCGCGAGTGAAGTATGAAGGAGACTTACACCAGTCACGCCAAGTATGAATCCCCCTTAATGCTCTCCAATGGGAACTAAGCGCCGCCCCCACTTAGCTTTATCCTTCTCAACACCCCCTAGGGCTCCCCAACACCCCATGGGGGGCTGTAGCACCCCCGTTGAGAAATAGTAGATCAGAACATTATGTGGAACACTGCGCCATGCCATTTGTTTTGGTGCTGGATGTCTAGAGATAATGAATTGGTTAGTTCTACGTCCGTTCTACAGCGGCATTCCGCAGATGCCCCAGTCCCTGCATAGTGGTTGTTGTGAGTTGTTAAAGGGACACTGTGCAGGAAATGGTCAAAAAGGGTACTGCAACTATGCTGCTTATTGAAATTGGGCTGCCTATTGCCAAATTTGATCTTTACATGAAAGTTTACTAAGTATTAAACAGTATGGTCCAAGTACAGTCATTTTTGCAGCTAAAAATGGCTATTTTTGGAAATTCAAAATGGCGGACCATGTAGAAGATCCCCTTTTTCATGTATGAAAAGTGCAATTTTTCCAGTCATAATGAATACTTAGAATTTGATGGTGGTGGTAAGTATTCATGAAAAAGGTAACATTAGTGAATGGGTAGCATGAATTCTGGAAATACACAACAAAAAATCTCACACAGTGTCCCTTTAAAGAGCTAAGTAGAGCCATAGACAGTGTGTCCTCTTGTACTAGTGATGTGCAAAGCTAATAACCAGACAATGGCAGCGCCCCTCGGGGTGAAACCCTTTGCCCCCTCCTCTCTATTTCTCTCTGTCCATCAATCCATCCATCTCTCCCTCTCTCTCTGTCCCTCTGTCTCACTCTTTCTTTTTACTTGTGCTTGCACTGTCTATCATTGTCTATGTCTTTCATGTATTTTCTTTCTTGCTTCATCGCTCGCTTGCTCTCTGCCTTCTTCTGTCTCCTTTGCTTTCTCTCTCTCTCTCTCTCTCTCTCTCTCTCTCTCTCTCTCTATCTCTCTCTCTCTCTCTGTCTCTCTCTCTCTATCTCTCTCTCTCATGGCTCTCTTGCTTGGTGTCAGTGAATGTGTGTAGCCTACAGTATGGCTTTTGTGGGAAGACACACACACACACCACGCACACACACACACACACACACACACACACACACACACACACACACCACGCGCGCACACACACACACACACACACACACACAGAGGCAGCGTGCGCATCACAGGGGCGTGTCATGTCCCCCCCAGCTGTTCCCCTCAGCCACTTGGAGCAGATCAGTGCTCAATGAGCCTCATGCATCCTCACCAGTGGCTGACAAGCACAGCCTCAAGTTCCTGCCTCGCCGTGTGTGTGTTTGTGTGTTTGCGTGTGTGTGTGTGTGTGTGTGTGTGTGTGTGTGTGCGTGTGCGTGTGCGTGTGCGTGTGTGTGCGCGAGAGAGAGAGAGAGAGAGATAGAGGGAGAGAGAGAGAGAGAGAGAGAGAGAGAGAGAGAGAGAGAGAGAGAGAGAGAGAGAGAGAGAGAGAGAGAGAGAGCAGTACCCTTTCTAGTGGCTGACAAGCACATCCTTAAGTGTCTGCCATTGTGTGTGTGTGTTTGTGTGTGTGTGTGTTTGGATCTGGAGTACGGTACTGCAGGTTGTTTGCTTTCTCCTTCTCTCTCCCTACAGATGAAGCTTTTGAAGAAGGGAGCAACAAGAGCACGTTTTTTTTCTGTCACTCTCTTTGACATTGTCTTCCTCTCACTCTTTCTCTCTCTCTTTCTCCCTTGAAATTCTTTTCTTTTTTTTGGTGAATACTACAGACAGCCAAAAGCCTGTATCCAAAACACTGGCAACTAGGTCTCCAAAACAAAGCGTGAGTGAGTGAGGGGGTGTGTGGAGTGGTGGTGGTGGTGGTGGTGGTGGTGGTGGAGGGGTGCATGGCTGGTGTCATATGGGAGAGGGGGTGGAGGGGTGGGGTGGGGTGGGGGGGTTGCAGCGCTTTGCTACTTTTGCTGATATTACTTTGAAGAAGCCGTCGCGGATGCAGATAGATGGAGATAAGGCATGGACAGGAGGATGGGAGCAGAGGGCCCTGGGGGGAAATTGGAAGATAGACAGCGTGGTAGAAGAGGAGGGGGTGAGAGATAGTTGTACACAGAGAGGGGAAGAAAAATTGAGAGTGAAGAAGATGGAGAGAGAGAGAGAAAGAGGAGAGAGAGAATGAGAGGAAAAAGAAGAGTGGACAGGGGAGGGAAAGAGAAGAAGTCAAAGGCATGTTCAGAAAGAGAAAAACAGGGAGAGAGGAGCGGGTGATGGGAACAGTGAGAAGAGGGAAGAGTAGAGAGAGAGAGAGAGAGATAATGGAAAAGCAGGCTTGTACGAAATTCCGAATGGAAAGAATTTCAATTCAAAATAATGACATAATACAAACACTAGGTGGTACCATTACCTTGAATTTCTTTGAATTTAATCTACACCACCCATTGAAAGTATATAGAACACCACCACCTAGTGTTCGTATTATGGCATTACTTTGAATTGAAATTCTTTCCATTCGGAATTTCGTACAAGCCTGTGGAAAAGAACAGCAAAAGGGGACGGCCAGAAGTTATGAGAGGAGGGATCCCAGAGTGAAGACCACACTAAAGCTCAAGAGGAAATGTGATGATCAAAAAAAAAAAATAGCGAATGAAGAAATGAAAGGTAGAGAGAGAAAGAGACAGAAAAGAGAAGAGAGGAAGAAAGGTGAGCATGAAGGAGAGACTAGACAAGACAAGTATTCACAGGTGGTGGAGGTTAAGAACAGAGCAGAAGTGCTGACTCGGAAAAAGACGTCCGAGTAAGGCCAAGATATGAAATGAAATGAAAGGGGAAAGGGGGGGGTGGATGAATGAAAAAGGAGAGAGAGAGAGAGAGAGAGAGAGAGAGATAGATAGGGGGATGAATATAAAGCCTTGGAGTCTTGAGCCAATGTGAAAATCTCCTGTGCTGCGCCCCAAGGGCACGATATTCATTTCCCTTTGTGGAGAAGGGCGCACTGTAGCCTACTCCACTCAGGTCTTCAAAAAGCATGGCTTTGGCCATGGACGGAGCTGTAGGAGGGGCGAGCAGGGCATTTGCCCCTGAACCCAGGGCCCTCCCGTATTAATGGAGGGGGCCTTATTATGACTTTGGCAGGCCGTATGGGGGGGCCCCCTATCAGTGTTTTGTGCTGGGGGCCCTGTGCACAGTTGTACCGACTCTGGCTATGGCTGAAGCAACACTCAGAAGATACTGAGAAATAATGGACGCAATAATTGATGGATAATAAATCCAGTAATATGACAGTAGCTCTAAAACATAAACGTCAACAACAGCTTTTTAGTACTCCCACCACGGTTACTCTGGACCCCGTTTCTCGAAAGCATCGTCGCTAACCAGTTAGCAACCTACTAGGTTTCCAATTGGAATAAAATGGGATAAATGGGAAATAGCATTGCAACCAAAAAAGTTGCTGAAGTGCACCCTGGATAGCTGGGCAGCTCTACAGGAACATGCTGTACTGTTCAAGCAAAGTGATAACTGATGAGCTGAAACTGAAATAAGGATTTAAATTCAGAAAATGACTTTTTTTAATGCAGTTTGTTGCCGTGGAGGCATCTGCCTTGTATTTCGAACAGAGCCCACACCGTAGTTATTATTAACTCATAAGTAACGGTATTCTCTTCTCTGATTGGCTGATGACTGTGGGAATTTGCTATGTTTGAAGCACGATCATCATTGAGAAGTTCTCAATCACCGTTCCATATCAGTGCATTTATGAATGGAAACCCTGACCACTTTCGTAGCCACAGTGAACTGGCTGTTCCACCCTCTGACTATACTTTTAAAGAAATGGGTGCCATAAAACAAATCAGCCATTTTCTTTCAGTAGTTACAGCACACAAAAGTTTCTTTTAGATACAAGCGATATGACTGGTTCATTGGTGGAAAGAACTAACACTGAGTCATTTCCGAGGAACCTTTCACCTCAAACGGCCATTAGGCCCTGTCAACTTACTTACTTTTAATTATGAAGGCCACTGCCTGGTTTTACCATAGCCTCACAATTATTCCATTGTAAATCCAGTCTGGAACGGCTGAATTCAGACACCGCTTTGCTGTGAGGAATTAACTCTGCTAAAAATTTGACATAATGCATCTGATTTTATTCAGCTGGTAATTTTTGTTTGTGAGATTGCAATCTGCTCCTATGAATTTGAGAATGTGTACTGTATTTGTGTCTTTGGAAGCATTTCAAGTCGACTGTATAGGTGTGATATTATGCTATGCAAACACATTTTCATGTATTGATTGATTCATTGATTGATTGATTGATCTAATTTTACCCAACTTCTAATGTTCGGACACGACATTACAACCTGCTCATATCATGTAATGCAGGGGTTCCCAAACTTTTCCCCCTTTTACCGCCTTTTACATTTCAATGTGCTTCGCGCACCCCCTAAGCAAATGTTGCACAGCCGCACATTTTGGGCAATGCTCATTTCCAATAGACCTGACGTTTTTTTGCCATTATTACAATGGAACTTGTTGCATGACAAGTCTATGAGTTATAAATTACACTTCAGATGGATCCTTCCAGCATACAATTCACCAAAAAACAATTACAAACTACGTAATGTTCCTTAATTTTGTATAACAACCCACATCTCAGCCATTGCCCTATTCAACTCGCGCACCCCCTTGTAGCAGGCCGCGCACCCCCAGGGGTGCACGCACCCCAGTTTGGGAAACCCTGATGTAATGCATCATTAATCATCCCCATCTTTTGTCCCCTGCTTGCCCGCTGATCGGTTGCTATCTGGCAACAAGAATAATCTCCTCCCAGAAGACCCGAGGTCGTAATATGAGACGACGTCAAGCATGTCCTTGTGGGGTTAATAGAGAGGGCGTATGGCACATCAGCAGGGCTGGATTAACACACAGGCTAAAGCACGGGCAAGACATAACTGCAGCCTAGGGGGCCCCCATCTGCCAAGGAGGCCCTAATTGGCATCCTCCTACACAGTCTCACCCCAAGTAGTCAATATCTGAGTACCTTTGGGTATTCCTTTGGGTATTCCTTCCACGTCACATTTTGACTATGTCCTCAAAGGCGCCCCCTTGTGGTAGCATAACGTCATTGAGGTTAGGTTTAGGAATAGGTTTAGGGTTAGGCCACATAGTCAAAATGTGACGTGGAAGGAATACCCAAGACGTCAAAAATTGCAGTCTGGTCCAAGGTAGTCAGAAATTGACTACTTGGGGTGAGACTGCGTTGCATCCTCCAAAGAATACATACGTAAATAATCAGCTCCCCAACCCCACTTAGTGGGGGCCTACGGCAGCCAGTAGCCTAGGGGCCCCGCACCATCTTAATCCGGCCCTGCATGTCAGAGTGCCATGTTGCTATCACCAGTAATGGCCGATCTTCCCTATAGCGGCATCTGGCCTTCAGGAAGTGCTTCTGGTAAACACGACTCGCACCAGACATAACCAGATGGGACTAGCAGATGCTCTCACG
>NC_085857.1:19100609-19118109 GCF_034702125.1 Engraulis encrasicolus
CTGAATTGCAGATGCAGTATTGAAAATGTAATTTCTTGTTCTTAATACCCGTCTCTTTAGTTGGCAGTCTTAAATAATAGCTAGGAATTCTACCACTGTTTATGACTGATTCTACGTTTCAAGTGCGCTTTTGGCAAAAGCAAAATGCCAATTATCTATTTTAAAAAAAAAAAAAATGACCTAGATGTTTTCATAGTGTATACATTTAAGTTTCTAAACAAACAAATTGCCAAGCTTAATCTTAAATGATTTGTTAAATATTTTAATGACAGCGAACATTTGCTTGATTATTTTGTCAACAATGTTGTGGACAAATACTATGTCATTTCAAGCATATATAAAAATACTACACAGTTGAAACAACATATGTTTGAAAGTTCTTATGTCCATTAGCAACAATGTTGTCATTAATCCGTGTAACTGATATGGAAAATGTGATTGTTGAGCTTCATAAGTAGGATTTTATGATTCACTGTGATACAGACTGACACTTTTTTTCATTAAAAATCTAAAAAAAGTCACCCTCCTTACACAAGACTTGCCTCTCCAGAGATTATCCCTAGTATCTGTTCATAGGATTTTTTCAACACATAAGAGACAAATAGCATATAAACACTTTCAATAGAGTCAACTGTGTTACAGTCAACAGTGCAGGGGAACAAGTCGGCACTTTTTTAGGAAAAAAAACAGAGCACACAAACCCATCTCCCTAAAACACAAATGATTTTGTTTGTTTGTCCACCAATATGGAGATAAATTGGCAAAAACATACTCCGACTCTGTTATAGCTGATGCGTAACACAGTTGACGGTGACACCGCTTGACATTTCAGCCATTTTCAGGGTGTTGTGCTAACTGAAAACCTCAGAGCTTCCACCAAAACACCTTAATCAATTCATGCCTTTGTACACTTTGTCTGTGTTTTTATACTTTTGATTTCTAATTCAGGTTCTTGTGATTATGTTGAGAATACGATTGACAGGCAATTTTCCCACTCTAGGACCATAAAAAATAATGAATTAAATTATGGAAGAGATGAACTCAAAACTCACGAAACAGTCTTCACATCACCACCTAAAGAGGTAATGACATTTTATGGCGTTGATCAGAGGACTTAGGACTAAACCCTTACTGATTCATGGCGGGGATTTCAGTGTGTGACACGGTTAACACAGTTTTCTGGGACGCACACAAAATGGCCAATTTAATGCATAATGGAAAGCACAAAAGACTTTTTAACAGTTTTGTCATATTGTGATAACTACCGTGAATCAACATTTGCAATGATCTTGGACAAAACAAGGTTTTTTACATGCTAAAAGGAAGACTGAATCTGACATTTGGAAAACGAGGGCGGCATGAAAACGTCCAAAAACCAGTATAAACTATTCATTCTTGCAGAGGAAAATAATGTTATCTCTTAATTTTCTGTATTATATGAAAGATAAATGTGTGCTAATGTCCAAAACATCATTGGATGTCGTTGATAGTTAGTGGAATTGGCAAATAAATCAGCCTATAATCAGCCTTGGCAAATAATCAGCCTTGTGTAATATTGTCATGAATTGAAGAGTTCAGATGCAAAAACCCCTAACTCCATTTCTGAAGACCTGCACTTCTATATTTTTAGAGAACCCCGTTGTTGGTTTGGTTTACATTCATGTACTTGATAATACATATAAATAGTTATATTTCATAAATAAAAAATAAAAAAAATGCAATTTTGATAGCTTTGTATTCAATAAAAATGATTTAAGATTATTTTCTGAAAAGGCACTTAGGGGGTTTTTGCATCTGAACTCTTCAATTGTCTTTCTGTCGGGGGCCTATCGCAACCTGTAGCCTAGGGCCCCCGGGCCATCTTAATCCGGCTGTGCACATGGTCTTGGAGGCCCCACCTCCTTATGTGGTCATCGCAGCCCGGCCCCGTCTGGAGGGAGGCGAGGGGGCACAGTGGGGGGTTGGGGGGGGTGGGGGTGGGCTGATGGAGGTTTTGGGTGGTGCCCTTTTTATGCCAGGATGATGGTGGTTTGGCATAGTGGGTTTTGTGCTTTTTTTGTTATTTCATTTTATTGATGAATTAATTTATTTGTTTTTTTTTCTGCCATGGTGGAAGTCTTTAGATGAGGGATGAAGTGTGCGTGCGTGCGTGCGTGCGTGCGTGCGTGCGTGCGTGCGTGCGTGCGTGCGTGCGTGCGTGCGTGCGTGCGTGCGTGCGTGCGTGCGTGCGTGCGTGCGTGTTCCATTGAAGCCAGCCATGGTAGGCCTCTAAAGATGGAACAGGACTTGCCTGCACCACACAGTGTCGGGCCCACGACTTTATGATGACCTCGGCCCAGGCCAGCCTATACTCCAGACCAGGGGTGCATTTCTCGAAACCATAGCTGCTAACGTCAGTAGCTACTTTGTTGTTTTCAATGCAATTTCCCATGCAGCTACCCAAGATGCTAACAGGCTAACAACTACGCTTTCGAGAAATGCACCCCAGGCCAGGATGGGCTAGGCATTGGAAGAATGGAGGCCTTGTTTGGGAAGTACTGTGTCGCATGATGAACATTGATGGAGGCTGAGGATTAAGGGTTTGGGTGGTGCCTCCTCTTTTTTTGCCAAAGTGGTGGTTTACCATTTTTTTTTTATTATTTCATTTTATCTCATTATTTTATTTAGTTCCTTTCTTCAGTGGTGGAAGTCTTTAGTGAAGTTTAAGAGTGCGTGAATCAATGCAAGCGTGCGTGCGTGCATGCGTGTGTGTGCGCGCGTGCGTGCGTGCAATTGCACGTTTCTCATTGCACCCAACCATGATACGCTACTTAATTGAGACCTGGGGTGGATTCCAATATGCGGACTCCAGTCCTCCCTTGCTCACTTGCCTGCTTGTGACCTCATGATGATGTCCCTGACAACAGAAAATGAATTCAATATCTTGCAAAAGCACAATTCTAATTTCATTTTCTCATTTGCAATTGGGATGGTGAATGAAATGTTGTGGCCAGGCTGACAGCTGGGAAACGTTATTGTTTTCTCCATGGAGGCGGGGCCAGGAGGCGGGGCAAGGCCACAAGCACAAGTGGAGGACGGGAGTGTGCATATTGGAATGCAGCCCTGGACTGGACGACACCACATGGTCTTGGGTGGCTCCAACCCAGCTCAGTCCAACCCAGACTACACCACTCGACTGAAGAAAGGAGTCCTTGTGTTTTGTGGGGAGGAGTGGGTCATGTGATCAGGCAGGGCCGGTGGATTAATCCACAGGCTAAATAGAGCTGCAACCTAGCACCCCAACACACTTGCCGGGGGGGCCCAATTTGCAAAAAGTACAACAAAAGTATAGAATTGTGACATGATGTAATATTGCAAAATGTATCCATAATGTCGAGTATAGTTTTCGATCTTGGTCACACTCTTTCTTACTCTCTCCTTACTTAGCTCCAATCCTATCCTCATATGTCTACCGTATGTACATAACTTTGTACACAACAAAATTTGTATCCTAGAGACCCTGGGCCATCTTAATCTGCCCCTGCATGTGATCGACAGTGATGGAGGGACTGAGTGGGTTGGGGTGGTGGGTGGGTGGGCTCTTGGTTCCCCTTTAAAGCCAGCCAAGGGGCGTGGCATGGTGGTTGTTGGTTCTCCTTTTGTGCCATGCTAGTGGCATGGCATGGCATGGCATGGCAGTTGTGGTTTTGATCTTTTTTTCCCTGTTCATGCATTTTTTGTTCACTGGAGTGTGTGCTTGTGTGGCAGCGGAGGCCGTGGGTGGAAGCCAGTGTCCATCTATGCGTGTCTTTTTTAAATGCTTTCATTTCATATTATACAGAAGATGTGACAGGATCTTGTGTGGGAGAGCAACATGGGATCATGCCACTGCGTTTAAATAACACGCTGACTTGAACATCTATCCTGTGGGTAGTACGCCACAACTTTGCACGTTAACTCGTGCTCCTGTGACAGGTTAGTAGTGGTTTTGGACTGGGCACAATTTTGCCATTTTCCTCCATGCTTGTTTCGCTGTTGTTGGCAAAAGTGGAAAGAAAGGTTGCTTTACTGACAGGTTAGGGTTAGGGATGGGCAGCCGTGGCCTAGTGGTTAGAGAGTTGGTCTTTCAATCTAGGGGTTGCAGGTTCGAATCCCTCCAGACCTCTCCCTACATCTCCATCCATGGCTGAAGTGCCCTTGAGCAAGGCACCTAACCCCACATTGCTCCAGGGACTGTAACCAATACCCTGACAAAAAACTGTGAGTCGCTTTGGATAAAAGCATCAAGTAAGTGTAATATAATGTAATGTAATGCAATAATGTAGGGAAGGTTTTGGTCAGGGTACTGCTTAGCATTTTCGCGTTTCTTAACAGAAATTCGCCACGGCCGCGGAAAATCTACTTGCCTCGTGCGAACCTGGTCACGTGACAAAGCTGCTTCCTTGGTAGAGCACGAGTTACATGTAACATGCAAAGTCGTTGCACCAACATGCTGAATGCACTAGTGTGAAATAACACACCTTTTCATGATGCCAGTCTGCAGAGAGAGATGGATTCGAACCTGGGGGACAGTAAGACTGTTTATGGATGGATAAATGCAATAGTGTATTGAGCCACAGCACTCCCTCTGTGTGTATTCTTTGATAATACTTATACAATAGTTAGATCCAGTCGAATTATTTCACAAATTCTGATTGGACAAGAGGCGTTCTACACGTCACTAGGAGTGAGGGTATCCTCCAACACTCTATGAATGACTCTTCACATCTAATAATCACTCCGCGACCAAAGATACAAAGTAACCGTTACACCAACATTCCATTCCATCATTCCACAAAATACATACATAAACAAGCGAGAAGTAATCGAGGAAGTTGACAGGTAGCCTAGAGAAGAAAAAAGAATAGCTATGGACGAGTTTATCATTAATTTCTTACTAATTTCATACTAACTGTGTTTGTAATAACTGTAACTCTCATCCTCTCTCTAAATCCAGACTGAAAACCCATCTGTTCCACTTGGCTTATTCTCTTTGACTGCCATGTTATTATTTCCCCTCCTCTTTATTTATTTTTATGTGCTTCTGAGGTCTATTGATATTGTTTCTTTTTATGCTTTTAATGTTGAGTGTTCAGACCATTCCAAATGAAATGTATTGCTACTGTTATTATCATTATTATTATTATTAGGCCTATTATTATTATTATTATTATTATTATTATTATTATTATTATTATTATTATTATTATTATTATTATTATTATACATAGCACCACTCACACAATCATTCGGCTCAAAGCTTAACTATTTGACAGGAACACAGGGTTGGCAGATTTTTAGTAAACCTATAATACACTAAGGCCCAAACCCCAATTCTTCCCTCGCTCTCTCTCTCTCTCTCTCTCTCTCTCTAGCGCACCATAATATATCATCGGTAATGAACAGTGCTTGTGGTAAACCACTCCACGCCTCCCACTCATCTAGACAGTTCTAGTTGGCTTGGGCGGCAGGCTCTGTGGTGTGTGTGTGTGTGTGTGTGTGTGTGTGTGTGTGTGTGTGTGTGTGTGTGTGTGTGTGTGTGTGTGTGTGTGTGTGTGTGTGTGTGTGTGTGTGTGTGTGTGTGTGTGTGTGTGTGTGTGTGTGTGTGTGTGTGTGAGCAACCATGGAGTGTGCAGTCTGGCCTTAATGAAAAGGCTCCTTAGCTGGGATGCCAGAGATGTGTGTGTGTGTGTGTGTGTGTGTGTGTGTGTGTGTGTGTGTGTGTGTGTGTGTGTGTGTGTGTGCGCGTGTGCGTATGTGCGTGTGCGTGTGTGTGTGTGTGTGTGCATGGTAACTTGTGTGCATCTGTTTGTGTGTGTGTGTGTGAGAGACTTTGATCTTGATGAGAATGTGTTTGTGAACTGCCCCTTAGTCTCAGTATTCCCACCCAAAGAGAAGAGGTGTGCAAAAGGGGGAGGAGGAGTTTGCGTGTGGGTGTGTGGGGGTGCATGCATGCGGGGGGGGGGGGGGGGGGGGGGGGGGGGGGGGGGGGGGGGGGGGGGGGGGGGGGGGGGGGGGGTGAGACAGAATGTGTGGGAGAGTCTGTCTGCTTGTGTTCACTGTCTGGGTGTATGTCTAGTCTGTGTGTGTGTGTGTGTGTGTGTGTGTGTGTGTGTGTGTGTGTGTGTGTGTGTGTGTGTGTGTGTGTGTGTGTGTGTGTGTGTGTGTGTGTGTGTGTGTGTGTGTGTGTGTGCATGCATGCATGTGTGCATTCGCGTGAGTGTGTATGTGTCTGCGTCACCTTGTGCGTGTGTGCATGCGTGTTGGTGTGTGTGTGAACTAGCATACTTTCTTGTGTGCGTGTGTGTGTGCGTGTGTGTGTGCGCGTGTGTGTGTTTGTGCGTCTGTTTGTGTAAATTGGTGAGAGCATGTCTGCATGTGTAATGTCTGGGTGTGTGTTTGTGTATGGAGCTATTTTAAGTTCATAAATCTTACAGCTCCACAAAACGCATTTCAAATGTGTAAGCTGCACCTTGTACTTGCAGGGTTATTTTCACATCTGTACATTTGTTTTGTAACTGTGTGGGGTTTTTTTGCACATGTGTGTGGGGGAAAACCCATGTGTAAAATATTAAAATGTATGTGTAGAAATGTTTTGAAGTTGTGGCAAGAGAAGTGCGTACGACTTGTGCCATGCTTTACCAACTTCTTCCTGTTCGGAGCTGCGAGCACACGGCTGTGAAACTTTTTTCACAGATGTACGAATTTTGAGCCGGTTTTCACGTGGGGGTGGGGTCACAGGGTGAGAGCCAATCAAAACATCGCTTATTGCCAAGCCATCGATTTCAATGGGGTGCGTTTACATCCCAGTGCAGTAGGTGGCGATAATGAATATTCACCTCTAAACATCATTTGCAACGCGCCAAATGAATACAGACTACCGGCACGTTAAGTTTATATAGGCAGCGAAATATTTTACATCTGTAAGTTAATACAGTAGACTATTTTACATCTATAATATATCTATAGCCTACTATTTCCACGATCTGCTTACCTTGATCCCCACAGATACCACGCAAAATACCATGCACTCATTGACTGAATATTGTGACACTATGACAGACGCAAGTGACCAACAAATTGCATTACATTAACTAGCTTTTCGTTTTTACCTGGTAACAATTATATAATAATTATATTCTCTGTAACATAACAACGTTAAAATGCAACTAAGTAGAAGCGTGCAGTATTGGCAGGCAGTAGCCTATTTAAACAGTCTCAGCCATGCAAATGAGAAGAGGATGAATATGCTACAAAGATTATAAAAGAACCCCCCCCCCCCCCCCCATGTATAAGAGCCAAATAAAAGGGACACCAGTGTTTTATTTCACCTTTATTTTGGAATTCCCAGATGCCATTTTAAATAATCTGAAATAATTTAGGCCTACAGTATAAAGTAATGTGCCATTTATATAACAAAAACACTGCATACCCCTAGACACGATGCATACTTGAATAAAAATAACATTTTGTTAAACAGGTGCATGAGTAAGGGACAGCTCTTCCACATACCCATGTCATTGTAATGGGGACAAACGTTTGTTTACATTTCAAAAAAACATCTTCATTTATTCCCAATAACATTCAAAAGGTTATGCAACATCAGCAGACAACTAGCAAACAGACAGTGATACCTTTTGGGATAGTATTTGGATTAGACCTATGTTAAGAAGGTTTTTAATGCAATCAAAGTCTGCCCCTATTAGAATAGCTCAAATCTCAGAAAGAGCTGAGTCAAAAAAATGCCAGCATCACCGGGTACTGACAAGTCAAGGGTAGCATGAGGTATACAACAGCATATTGAAATTGGCAGAAGCTATCTTTTAAGAGGCAAATGGTTGAGTAATCCAGTGCCACTTTGATGTTATGGGCATTCTAATTTGCCAGAAATCACCAGACATAACCCTCCATTCATTTTCATTTTTTTCTTTTTTCTGGTGAGTTAGAATGTCCGTACCACCAAAGCACCAAAACGTGGTATGGAAATCTATAGGACATAATGAAGAGGGAAGTGTGGGTGACCAGATTAAAAAAAAAAAAAAAAAACAGCTGGCACCAAAGCATCAAGGATATCTGGACTTCTATATCCCTCATGCAATGCCACTGCCCATTGACTTCAATGGTGCGACACCTTCCATTCTGACACACACAGAGACACACTGCCATACAAAGCAAGAAAGAGTGTGGGGAGATATAATCACAAATAGTAGCTACATTTCTGTCCTGATGCATCTGCCAGATGGCAATCTAGCAAAGAACTTGTGCCGAGGGTGCAGTAACACATGGAGAACCATGATGTGATGTAGTATGTGATGGTTTATTAGCAGTTTTGTGGTTGTAGTGTCTTCTAGAGGGTTCACAAGAAGTGCAGATTTTGCAGAGGTGTTGGTGGCCCATGACTGGTCCTGGATGGTGCACCACCTTCACCGACTCTCCTCCCCTGATGCTGATGAGTTGGACATGCTGGAAAGGTCATCTAAAGTTTGGCAAAGAGAGAAGATTAGAGGAGAGTGCGTGTGTGTGTGTGTGTGTGTGTGTGTGTGTGTGTGTGTGTGTGTGTGTGTGTGTGTGTGTGTGTGTGTGTGTGTGTGTGTGTGTGTGTGTGTGTGTGTGTGTGTGTGTTATTAACCCATTTTAGCCTGATGCTGCATACACGATGCATTGTCCAAGGCGCCTGAAGTGACATGGGTGCATTCCAATATGCAGACTGTCCATTCTCATGCAAGATGATGGTCTTGGCTTTTAAATGCAACTAATTTCACATTTTTATGTGCCTCAGAGGCTGAGCAAGTTAGGTTTTTACCGCCCCCAAAGGTTGCTGGTTCATCTCCCAGCCCGCCAGGTTGGTGGGGGGAGTAATTAACCAGTGCTCTCTCCTCCATCCTCCATGACTGAGGTACCCCACGCATGGTACCTTCCCGCCACACTGCAACATACTGCTCCCTTGGGATGCCAATGTAGGCTGCACCCTTGCACAGGTGAGGCATACAATGCAATTTTGTTGTGTGCAGTGTATACTTCTATGGGCAGTCATGGGTGAGCGGTTAGGGCGTCAGACTTGCATCCCAGAGGTTGCCGGTTCGACTCCCGACCCGCCAGGTTGGTGGGGGGAGTACTCAACCAGTGCTCTTCCCCATCCTCCTCCATGACTGAGGTACCCTGAGCATGGTACCGTCCCACCGCACTGCTCCCCATGGGGCGCCACTGAGGGCTGCCCCCTTGCACGGGTGAGGCATAAATGCAATTTCGCAGTGTGCAGTGTTCACTTGTGTGCGGTGGAGTGCTGTGTCACAATGACAATGGGAGTTGGAGTTTCCCAATGGGCTTTCACTTTTTTCACTACTTGTGTGCTGTGTCACAATAGCTACGTTTCCACCAAGCAGTACGGTACAGTACGGTTCAGTATCTGCCAGTTTGGTACGGAATGCTTTTGGTGCGGTTCGGTACAGTTGTGTCTCCACTGCAAAAGGGATAATCAGCGAGAGGCGCGTGACAGCCAGCGCTCGGCTGGCACATCGAACACAGACAGCGAGCGGTTGTTAAGTTTTGTTGTTGCGACAGCAATGGAGGCTTTTTTGTTTTCATATTAGTGTTACACACGTGGCTGCTTATTACACCAAACTTGACGTAACCTCTGGTAGATTCACAGTAGGCCTAAAATCCCTTTTTTCTGCGCTGCTCCAGCTGCTGTGGAGTAAGTTGCGTGTGAGTTGCTAGGCAACCAGTCTGTTGCTTACGCCCGCTTTCCGAGACGAGACCAAAGAAGGTGGATCTACCATGCTTTAATTTCACCATCACAGACTTGAAAAGCCATGAAAAAGACGTGGAAGGTAGTTTAGTTGTGCAACAGTTAAAGTATTCGGTGAAAAGTGCAACATTGCGCTGAATTCACGGGGGTTGGCTGAAGTTGCGTAAGTTGCATATCGCAAAATAAATACAAATTCCTGGAGGGACGTTTCTTTTTTTTTTTTAATCCAAACAACTTCCATTGGATTGCCTCTTCCCTGTTGAGAGCTGTACTCTTCCCTCATTATCCTTGGTTGGTCCAGATGTTTGTTTTCTCCATTTTAAAATTAATAATCAAGAGAAAGGCAGATACGCAGGCCTATATCAGCCTGTCAGTTATGTCCGTTGCTATTTTGAAGTTAATCGCGGGAGCAATGTTTATATTTAGGGACAAACACAGATAATTGTCGAACCGTACCATAAACTGGTACCCCTCCTGAAGGGTACCATTTTCCAGTACGGTTTGGTACCCTTTAGTGGGTACGGTTCGGGAAGTTTTGTCATGGAAACGCACACAATAGCGAACCGAACTGCACCGTACCGTACTGTACTGCTTGGTGGAAACGGGCCTAATGGCAAAGGTGGGCTTTCACTTATATACACCTAGAGATTTTTTCCCCTGAGTCCAATGTTTTTAAACAGTTGAAACATGAACATTTCCAGTCAATATTTACAATGGAATAGTAGACCTCTGTGTCATATTCCCAAGGAATGGTAGCATCGCATCTGCTGTGCTGTGCTGAGTCAAAGTAATTCATAAGCCTACTGGTTGTGTTTTCCCTGCCCATTCACAACTTTGATGGCCTGCAATTTATTCAGATGTGTTCTACAACTTTTTGATGAAACTTCCATTTTACATTTGATACCACAAACTAGGCTTACTTGTTGTGCTGTGTGGATTTTTGTTGAGCAGGGATCTCACTTACCAATTAGCATGTTTTCCTCTTGTTACCAGCATCAGTCTGAACCTGACTGGACACCTGTGCACTTCACCATATGTGAACTCTGAGGGCAAGTGTAGAAGCCTGGCAAATAAAGACAGGAATAAGTCGGTCTCAGTATCACTGTGCAACTACATTCACAATGTAATATGTTGGTTTAGTTGAATTCTGTCCATCACAATTTAATATTATGGTTTACATTTAGGCATACAACTTTCACAATGCCATATTAGTTACATTTAGCTAGCTAGTGTCCTATTTGGTAAGGACATGTACAAGTGATGTAGGCTGTACAGCAGGGGTGGGCAACTTTCATTATAAGGTGGGCCAACATTTTTAATTACCACAATCAGTGGGGCACATCACCACGCACTTGAATTTACAAAAGGATACTTCACTTTTTCTTTATTTTTACAGGAATGCTTACACTATTGATTTATAGGGGGTTAAAAACTGTCCTTTTTCTTTTTTTAAAAGTGAGAAGTTGGGCTGCATGTGGCGCCCGAGCCTCCAGTTGCCCATCCCTGCTGTACAGTTTCCTAACAGAAAGGCTCTCATAGTATTTCAAATAATGGTCTATATAAAAACTGGTTATAATAGGTACAGTGCAGCATAAACAGGGTTGAGGGGGTGGTTTCTTTTATTTCGTTGTACCTACCGAGTAGTTTAGCCAATGTCTGTGTGACACGCAGCGGCGTGGAACAGGGGGGGAAAACCCCGACTCATTCCCAGGGCCCAGCCCACCTGGGGGGCCCACCAGGGGGGCCCAATGGAAAATGTTCTTCTTGTTTTGCTTTTTTAAACATTATTTTTACAATAATGTCAATACATGTTGGTAATGTATGTAATTCCAATGTTCTCTGGAAATACATCTGTTAAATTGGATATCCTAGCCTGCAAATAGGCTACAATATATATCAAAACACCCCCATAATCAGTACACATTGGTTTAGTCCGCCCTCTCGCGGACTTTTGATTGCACAATATGCGTAATCAACACTCACTCACTTCATTATAGGCATTAAACGCAGCAGCCGGTTAGCAATGAAAGATGTCTAAAACACCAGGCTTTCACACAAAGAATAGAAAGGCAAGAGAGACAGGGGAAACCAGATGAAGCAACTGCTGCTGATTTCTTGCAAGAAGGTGAGCCCAAATGTCAAAATTACCGCCTACAATAGGCTAACTGGTTATCTCATTCCCATTCCGTGTGGCCTACTGTGATAGCCGAAGTCAAATAAAAAATCATCTCATTTTTTGGCTATAATTGTGATAGTCTATTGAACCCATATTTGTCTTTGATATATTCCTAACAAGTCACAAGACCAACATAGGGTCGATGTTGGTTCAAATATCCAAATAGCAAAGCTAATTTGTAAAATGAATCAAGAAGATGTCACAAACGTGAAGATGCCCCCTGTCACAGCAGATGCAAATTGTGCGAACGAGAAGGTGAGCCTATTTTAGCTAGCCTAATATCCTAATGTTGAGGAAAAGCAGTTTCTCAATCGGGTGCATCACATTTGCAGATTGATTATGTCCTCGTAACGATGTTAATCAACGTGATCACGTTCATCAGTTGCCAATGTCAAGGTGGCGGTGCGAGCTGTCAGTCCTGAACCGTCATTCTGCTTTCATTTTGCGGTCTCAACACTCTCAATAGGAAATCTCTGGTTACTTTCCCTGGCCATCTGACAACGTCCGTTGTAGCTGAAGCGTGGTAAATTAATGACGAGATTTTGACAGGGCACCAGTCTGCGTTTTGAATGCTGCTGACGCCATTCTAATCTGCGCAAAGCGCAAGACAAAAGATAGGCAGAGTAGCCTACCTACCTCCGTGCTGAGCAGGTAGCCTATCTGCATCGAGTGCTCATGACAATTACCCTATTTAAGGCTACTGTGAAATAGTTACTGGCCAATTTAAATCTGAAACTATAGCCTATGCAGTAGCCTAATAAATAATGATTTCTATGTGACTAGGTTCGGGGTGCCCTGACTTTAAAAGGTTGATAATAACGGCATCAAATCCAAACAGCGATACTTTTGTTCCAGCCTATTTTAAGCGACATTCCATAGTAAGCTTCTGCCAGTAAATCACAGCTGATTCTCTATTCCTTGCTTTCCCAAAAAACAACTAACGGACAAATGACGTGCGGGTGCGTGCAGCGGGCCAGTGCAAGTGAATGAATGTGTGCGCGAGCGCGTGTGTTTCTGTTCAGGGATGCATATTGAAGAAAGTTCAGTTCTATATCAATGTCTCATGTCTCCTTAGTGCACGAAATATTAGGCTAAATGCATTGTGAAGAGAGATTTACCAGTCTCTCTCCTCCCCCTCACACCATAGTGATGAAGTGATTAAAAGTCATCTCTATGAATATGATAGCAGACTTTTCACAACTGGTGATGTGAAAAATAAGGACATTATGTCTGTTCTGTGATAGGCTGTCATATGATTGAAAATGAGGATGAGTCAAGTGAAGGGGAGGAAAGCATAGGCCTAGAGGGGTTTTCTGAGGAAGGCAAGGAGGATGACAATATCAGTCGCGCGTTCGCGGCGGGGGGGGGGGGGGCGGGGGCGGGGGGGGGGTGTGGGGGGTTGTGAGTAGGGGGGCCCATGAAAGAAGTTGTTCCTAGGGCCCCAAATTTGGTGCTACGCCCCTGGTGACACGTTCATGCTGCCACCTCCACAGCATCCTCTTCACAACCGCAGGGGCAAAACACCTGAAAACATAATAATGTAATCCTTTTTCAGTCCAAGGTATAGACTAGAAAATGAGTGACAGCATCACAATCAGGTATGCAAGTGTAGTGGACCCCCCATTTTCGGCTTTTTGTTATTCCCTTATTCTCACTCCCTGTCTTTTTGTTGTCCTGTCAGAAGTTGTCTTTTAGTTTAATTATGCTGTTGCACGTTTTCGCCAATAGATGGCATTATAGGACCAGCAATGAGTGCAGAGACCCTCTCTGGTGCAGTAGCCAGTGACTTCGGTCACATAAAGAACGAAACGTGGAAGTGACAGGCTTTGTTATGATACAGAAGTAGGCCAGTGACAATGGCCTCAAAATTTGGAGACACCCCAACCGGAGGTAGAACAAAACCCAAGAGAAGTCACATTTTGGGTGCTTTTTTTGTTTGGAGGTGCATATGAAAATGTGTAAAATGTTTAGGCTTAGCATTAAAATCACTTTGGCCAAGAATCATTTTCATGTATGGGACACCCTAGAGATGAGGAAAAACATTATTGGGTTTTGTTCTACCTCCGGTTGGGGTATCTCGAAAACGAAGGCCTTTTTGGGCCCATTGTCACTAGCCTAAAGGCAGCGGTGTCAGCTGTACAGTTATGCTGAGGAAAATGTAAATAAACAACGAACTCAGCAAAACTCTACACACTTGAGGACCTTATTCATTAAGTGTGCAACATAAGCATTCACGCAATAATGCCACCAGGTCACATTTAAGATTTAATTAGGAGTATTTTGTTATGGATCTTATGTAGTGATAGACTTACCATTTCTTGTTATGGCATATCTGGCCTATTCCCAAGAGAAGGCTGATGTCCCTGTCTGTTGATCTGATTTTGACGTCGGCAAGATGCTTCGTGCTGTCTGGGTTTCAAACCTAGTGGTGAAATGACAAGGGATTTTATGTAAACAAAATACTTATTTCAGCAAGTGTACATACAGTAAACAGATCTAAGAAGTTCCCAGAGCACCCTACGATAGCTGGCATGGTTGGCACAAAGACCCAAAGAGCAAAATTGTCCCAAGATTGTCTTCCAAACAATTCCACTCCCAACATTTTCCTTCTGAAATAAACAATGTCCATATCCAATCAAACCTCAGTAGTAAAGTCGCCTAATTCCGCCCGTCCCCCAATTCCGCCCGCCTACTTATAAGTGATTATAGTTAATTATGTATCCACTGTTTAAGTCAGAAATGGATATCGACATGATACGGAGTTTGTATGCTTAATATTTGAAACGGTGATGACATTTAAAACCGAGTCAAACGGCCATAAACAGCATTGTAATGAAGGGTGTCGTAACGGCAGATGGAACTTCAATTTCACGACGACATTCTGCCTATAAACTCGCCCTGGCCGCTTCCCTGTTTCACTTTAGGACCAAATTGAACCGTTTCCACAGTAACGACCAAACTAATCACAGTTCCTGCATCGGTAAAGCCAGGACTACACGTGTGAACCAAATCAACACAACAGCATGAAGGAATAATAAACCGTAACGGAAATACAGACGTGACCTGAAATTAAGCGGGCGGAATTGGGAGCCTTTTCCCGGAGAATTGTGCTGAAGCTAGATTTTGGACATGCTGGACGTTATCGCCAAATTACGATAGAAAGGACTACCAATGTTAGCTAATATTGCTTATTACCTCATCTACACAGTTACCGCTATCCAAAAATACACGATAGCATAATTAAATATTATTTGAAAGAGTAATATTATCACGTTTTCAGTGAAGTGATCAGTGAAGTGGGCGGAATTTGGCGACCTTACTCTAGGCAGCTATCTCGTCAGGTCGGCCTTACCATAGACACATCTGTGGCCCGTAAATTTACAATCTCAAACGTCATCACCATATAAGCCATGGCACAACACAAGCGTTTATTTTTATAATAAACAAGATATCTCGGCACGTTTGCGCTAGTTATCTGAACACTGATTGTTAACGAATGCCCGAAATAGTGTAGAGCTAGCTGCCATTTATGTTATGCTAGCTAGGGTCAAGTCATCTCATCCAAACTAGCCACAGTAAGGGGGAAATTACGCTTCAAATGAACGGGAATGACTCAAAACTTTAGAAATATATTGTTAGAATGTACCGTATACAAGGTTAGTCTATGAGGTTAAATAGTTTTCTTACATATATATTTTTATATCCCAGTTACGTACCATATCTTCTGCATGAATCGAGGCCTCCTGTTTCATTGGCACGAATGAATGAAAAATCCTGTCAGGGAGCGGAGCAGTTAACCGCAGCCTTTTGTTTACAGTTGTTACCAGGGCAACGCAGCTAGGACCCCAAAGCGACAGATAAGGCAGAAGCGACAGATAAGGCGCCGACAGTTTCCATCGAAGTCCTCGCGAAACACTGATTGGTTGGCAGTAAGAGATGTTTTGATTGGCTCTCGCCATATGACCCCACCCCCACGTGAAAACCGGCTCAAAATTCGTACATCTGTGAAAAAAGTTTCACACCCGTGTGCTCGCAGCTCCGAACAGGAAGAAGTTGGTAAAGCATGGCACAAGCCGTACGCACTTCTCTTGCCACAACTTCAAAACATTTCTACACATACATTTTAATATTTTACACATACGTTTTCCCCCACACACATGTGCAAAAAAAAAACACACAGTTACAAAACAAATGTACAGATGTGAAAATAACCCTGCAAGTACAAGGTGCAGCTTACACATTTGAAATGCGTTTTGTGGAGCTGTAAGATTTATGAACTTAAAATAGCTCCATATTTGTGTGTGTGCTTACAGAATATGCATCCAGTGTGTGTGTAAGCATGACACAGAATGAGTGCTTATGTGTGTTCCCTTTGTTTGTGTGTGCACGTATGTGTGCGTGCGTATGCATGCGTACGTGCGCGCCTGTGTGTGCGTGTGTCAGTGAGAAAGGCACGGTTGGCTGCATCCACCAGTGTGAGTGAGCCTTGATGTTTGTGTGTAATGTATGGGTACAAAGTGAACCCAATGAGTGGTCCAAAATCACAGTGGGAACCAGAGTCTCCAAACACACACACACACACACACACACACACACACACACACACACACACACACACACACACACACACACACACACGGCTGGCGGCAACCATGGTCTCTTACTGACAAACACAACCTCTTTCTCTCTCTCTCTCTCTCTCTCTCTCTCTCTCTCTCTCTCTCATGCGCACGCACGCACACACACACACACACACACACACACACACACACACACACACACACACACACACACACACACACACACACACACAGAGACAGAGACACACACACACACACACTTTGTGAGTGACCAAAAACATCACATTTCGCCTCCATCAGCAACGTCCAAAACAAATCTGCCAGCTGTTCCACGTCCAGCGGTGGATGGAAACTTGACTAAATTATGCCTTTTCAAAAAGAAGGGGGAATAAATACGTGCAACGCCATGCTTAAACTTGCATAGGCCCTTCTCCTCATGCTTCCATCCGTGGCCTTTTGAGTGAATCTTGTGTGTGGTTTAAGTGAGTGATGCGTGTGTTGGTGGGCTAGGGGTGGTCAGTTCTGATCTTTCCAGAAGTTCGCTAAGAATAACCATAGCCGTATAATTATCATAATAATAGTCATATCTTTCATTTCAAACAGCCCACACCAACAGTCAACTCAAAGTGATACACTCACAGTATGAAGAAGGAGTCATTTTTGTTTGGTGAGTTTGGTTGGTCGGTAGCCGTGTATCATTTTTCCTCACATTCCAACTCAACCCAATTCATTTTCAATTCAAATTCCGATTGTATTTATTTCTATAGCACATTTCACATGGCAAGCATACACACAATGCGCGTTATGTATCCAGAATGATAAAACATGAAATGTAAATATACTACCTCAATATATAACTTATATAGGCCTATGTTATATATATATATTTATATATTATATTTCACATCAAGTGTTTTGATGACATGACATGGAAGTATGACATGTATTTAACAAAGGAGAAGACAAAAAGATTCTTAT
>NC_085857.1:19130609-19218109 GCF_034702125.1 Engraulis encrasicolus
TTGTTCCGGATGCAGGCAGCTCTGGTCCACCTCCTCTTTCTCTCTGTGAACAGAAGGTAGGGGGAGGTAAGAGAGGAAAAGAGATAGAGAGGAGAGAGCACAGGGGAGCGTTTTTCGCCCTGCAGGGGTACGGGAAAAAACTTTTATTACTGTTCCTTAGATGTTCACATCCAAACCAACAACCTCTCCCCCACCCAAACACACACACACACACACTTTTTCCCCTCCATTTTGCGCACCCCCACCTCCACCCTCCTACAGGGCTGGGCTGGGGGAGTAATAGGGCCCGGGCACTTCGGGGGTTAAAGAGGCCCCTGATAATTAGCGGCGCAGACTTGACTGACCGGTAAGCCTGCCTGTACCCTCACGGGCCCCTATTTTCAGAAATATTTAGGGGCCCAGGAGGCTGCGGGGCCCACCGGGAAATGCCCGCTATGCCAGGTGGCCATGCACTCCCGCCCTGGCTGCATCCCTCCCACCAGTATCTAGTCCACCACCCCCCCCCCCCCCCCCCCCCCCAAACCCCCCCACCCCCCCCCCCCCCCCCACACACACACACACACACACACACACACACACACACACACACTCTTGCCCCTCCATTTTCCCCACCCCACCTACACCACCTTACCTAATCCCCCTCAGGCTTTGCAGAGAGATGAAAGACACATCTTCTTGCCACCACTTTGATATGCTGAGCTCACAGATCAAAAATTGGGGCTTGCAGGAGGAGAAATAAAAGCAGGTGTTTTTTTTGTTGTTGGTGTTGTTGGGGTGAGAGGATAGAACAAAGAGAGAACAAAGGAATATCATGGAGTATTGTGGCTTTGCGCAGGATGAAAAGCGAAAAAGGTAGAAGATTGAAAGTTGGTGAGATCTCCAATCTTAGGGGTCTGAGATCCATAAGCTCCCATGGCACCAGCTCCGTCTTCTCTGTGCTCTGCCATGACCGAGGTACCCATTGAACCAGAACTCTCCCTTAGGGTACCATGCAGTTAGGCTGCCGCCTTGTATGGGTGAGGCATAAATGCTATTTTATTGTGTGCACTGTGTGCTGTGTCACAATGACAGTAAGAGTTTTCAAGTGGGTCTTTTTTGGTGGCAAGGGTCCGTTCAGGTACATCCTTTGTTGTGTGCAAATGTGTTAATGTGTGTGTGCAGTGTATGCAGGTGTGTGTACACATGTTCCGTATATAGGCCTATGTACGTATGTGTGTAAGTTTGTGTGTGCATGTGTGTGTGTACATCCATGAGTGTGTGTGTGTGTGTGTGTGTGTCTGCAATAATTGGTAGTTTAGCAATCTGGCAGAGGAGGGGCCATCTTTACCCCTAAGAAAACTAAAAACTAAAACTGACTGTCCATTCTGACCCAGACCCAGACCCTATTATTTTACACCAGTGGAATGTAAGTAACGCATAGGACTTTATGATTCTGATCGGTCCTACCAACTGAAATTTACTTCCAGCATTGGATATGTAATGCTGTTTTTCTGATGAGATCCAAATAAAAGTATTAAAATGTGTGTGTGTGTCTGTGTGTGTGTGCGTGTGCGTGTGTGCGCGCTTGTCTATTGCCAGGTGAAAGTTATGATACTGAAAATGGTTTGGCACTGAGAGCGGGGCTCCTTGGCAAGGGTTCAAAGAGGTGGACAAAATGCAAAAGGAAATGGAACCTTGCGTAACTTTGATCACCCAATTGCATAACTGTTATCGCATTTCATCACATCATCCCCCATGCCATGGCTATGATACAGCAATGCCCTCTGTCTATTTGTGTCTCTGTGAAGACAACACACACACACACACACACACACACACACACACACACACACACACACACACACACACACACACACACACACACACACACACACACACACACACACACACACACACACACACACACTGCTCCTCTGCATTGCTGGAATTCACCTGTTACCTTCAGATGGAAGACAAGAGGCTCTTGACAAAGGATCGGCTGCCAAGGGGAAGTTTTGCTCTGCTCGGTTTCTCTCTCTCTCTCTCTCTCTCTCTCTCTCTCTCTCTCTCTCTCTCTCTCTCTCTCTGCGTCTCTGTCATTTCTCCCACTTGCTTTTGTTTTTCACGTCTGACATTCTCTGGCACTGAAATCAATGTCGCCCTGCCAAGGGAGTTGCTTGATTTCCGGCTAGAAGTTGCGGGAGCAGCAGGGCTGGGGGTGATTTGGAGAAGGACGGGGGTGTGTGGGTGCACTGTAAATAAAACATTGCAGCCAGCTCTAACGTTAAAAAGTAAGTTGCCCTTCTGCCTTAAGTTTGTAAGTTAACTCAACTTCAGA
Organism: Engraulis encrasicolus; assembly: GCF_034702125.1. Classification (NCBI taxonomy): domain Eukaryota; kingdom Metazoa; phylum Chordata; class Actinopteri; order Clupeiformes; family Engraulidae; genus Engraulis; species Engraulis encrasicolus. The sequence continues at coordinate 19,132,927 of NC_085857.1, forward strand.
AAGCTTTGAGTTGAGTTAAGCCATGAGTTGAGTTAACAACGACCAAAGAGTTAACAACCTTTTTTAACTTTTAACTGGCTTGTTGCAATGTTTTACAGTGTGGCAATAGTGGTAATATGAGCTCTGTTGTGTTAATGCAATTAGATTTAGCGGGTAGGTGTTGAGGGTAAAAAGTGTTATATTAGGGCAGGGTTTCCCAAACTGGGGTGCTTGCACCCCTGGGGGTGCGTGGCCTGCCATAAGGGGGTGTGCTAGCTGAATAAAGCAATGGCGGATATGTGAGTTTTTAATCTAGCATTAATAAACATGAAGTAGTTTTTAACTGTATGGTGCATTATATGCTGGAAGGGTCCATCTGAAGTGTAGTTTAATTCCAAGACTATGGGGCACCTAAGTCACGCCCTCTACTTCCTGGTTCATGGGGCAGAGAGAGTCAAAAAATAATTACTGGGCTTGAAATGAGTGGTTTTTCGACAACAATCCAAACCTTGGACCTCCACTTATGCACCACAAGTCCACCACGACTCGCCTTGTTCACTTCCATTCATTTTTTTGCAACTGTCTGCCCCATGAACTAGGAAGTAGAGGGCGTGACTTAGGACGCCCTCATTGGAAAAGATGATTCCCCAAAACGACTGTGCATAATGTGCAGTGAATGAGCAGTGAATCCATACTTGCACGGCCATCAGCACACCAAAATATTCGCTCAGGGGGTGCGCAAACCACATTGAAATGTACAAGGGGGTGCGCAGGGAGAAAAGTTTGGGAACCCCTGTATTAGGGTATGAGGTTATACTATATAAGGTTATATATAGGGTATAATGGTACAAGGGTACATTGCGGGCATAAGTTTTAAATTAGACTGTAAAGGGAAGAGTGGGGGTGTACACGGTGGATAGTGGTAGTTCTTCGGAGGGAATGGAGGGCTGGGATGAGTACAAAAAAATAAATTTAACGTCCGTCCGTGAGTTCATTCCAAATTTTGATTTTGGCCCTCAGTCCATTTGAGTTTGACACCACTGCTTTAGAGGGTAAACCTGAGAAATGCCAGTACTGCACTGGTGCGTACTGGCCCACTTAAAGCACTGTTTTGGTCTCTCAGTGTTGAATCAACACATTAAAAGTTTACTGGGTTGAACTGAGAAGGGAAATGATGGAGTGGAGGACTGTGTGTGTGTGTGTAGTGAGCTCTGACGGCACAACGACCAGGGGCGGTCCTAGGGTTGGGCCAACCGGCGCAGCACCATCGCAAACCCCGGCACCCAAGACATAATGAAAACATAATGAAAATCGGCATAAACATGTTATTTTTTTCACGGGGGCTGGGCATCGGAGGGGGTGTCGCCTAGGGGGAAAACTCATTATAGGACCTCCACTGATGACGACACTCCCCCCCAATGGAGCTCTCCCGTGGAGAGATTCTGTGGGGGGCAAACCAAAAAAAAGCAAGTGAGAGGAAAACGAGGATGAAATGTGGAGTGTTGTTGAATAAGTGAAAAGATGAAACATTCACACACACACACAAAAAAAACGAGCGTTACGGATATTTAAAAATAGAATTGGGACACAAACGCCAAAGAGACGGCAGGTATAGAGGTTTGTTGTTTCTTGACCCCCCCAGTGGAAGAATGAGGGTATGGATACGAAATGGTGTATACAAGAACTCCCCCAACCCCCAGAACACCACCATTCACCCCGCCCACCCCTGCCGTGTTCTTTCGGGGAGCCCAACAAAGCTCAGGTCAAAGTTCGTGGGTGGAATGTCAGCAAGTGAAGGAGCCTAGTTTTTTCTTTTCTTTTTCTTTTTTTTCGGTGAGCAGCCGAAGTGAAGCATCCCTTTAAATCACGTTGCCTCCTCTTTTATTCGGAGCCTTCTGTCTGTTTCCCTCTCTTTTTTTAATGGACTCCACCAACCGACTCCATTCAGGAGAGAGGTTAGGAAGAGGAATATCTGTCTTATATTGGACCCGACAACATCTAGCCACTGCAACAGAGCAACCAACCTTTAAGGGGGAAAACAACCAACACCAAGCACCAGCAAATAAACTCTCTGTGTGTCTTTGGCATTGTTTTGAATAGTATTCTGAAGTGATGAAGTGGAGCTATGTTCTCTTCCAAATGGGCAGTATTGCTGGGAACAGATGCTTGGATGCTGAAACCCAGCTTGTGTTTAGTGTCATCAAAACATGACTGCGGCAGTGCCTGTTTGTTTGGGGCTTTCATCAAGCGTACCGCTTGTTCAGAAGGCCGCAGTTATGCTCCTTATCCATTGCCGGTTTTCTGGTAGGCCTACAGCTCGACACAGCATGACTTGGCCGCCATTTTTTGCTTTTCGAATTGGCACGACACAGCTCAATCGTGAAGCAAAAATGGCGGCCATGTCGCGCTGTGTCTAGCTGTAGGCCTACCAGAAAAACGGCAGTGGAAAAGAGGCATGAGAGTTGTAATAAAAGTGAAGAGGTACAATACACCTGTTTTAGCGAGAGGGTTAACTTCCAAGTGAAAGACTGACTGGATTGTGAGTCTTCTGTCTTTCCTTTTTCACAGAACAGAGAGATAATAACAAACCCCCTAAACCAACTTCTGTGGAAAAGCATTAAAATAGAAAAAAACATTGCATTTGACAACCAAAGTCATCAAACTCTGCTTACCTTAACCCTATCCAGACTGGATCCAGACTAAAAGTGCCCGCACCAACTTTGATGTCGTATAATTCCTAAACGACTTAAGCTATGACTACGAAACTTTTCCTAAAATTTAGTTGGCTACAGATTAGCACCGAAAGATTAGGTTACCGTTTATCATTTTTGCTGTTGCCATGGCAACGGTTTTCTGACAGGTATGTCCTTTCTTATCACATACTACTTATTGTATAGTTATTCCATTACATTAGCTCAAATTACCTACATAACATACCTAATCTAATATCAGCTTCATTAATTATCATTAATTTATGCAAATTTATGCTAATTTGATGGCATCGCCATAGCCTATAGCTATATAATCGCGGCAGACTTTATCTTTACCAACGCACATTTCACCTCAATTTCATTCATTCTTTTTATTTCTCATTGCTTACGTGTGTCATGTATATCATGCCCTGCAAATTTGGTAGTGATATATCCTGTTGTTGAGGATTTAGCGCTTGGTGCAATGTTATAAGAAATTGAAGTCACTTTACCATATCTATGACGCCATTTTGTGACATACACGACAGGCCCACGAATGCAAAAAAAGCCCAGTCTGAATAGGGTTAAAACACCTTCTGACAGTATGCAAGTCTGACCTGGACCTGGTTTCATCTTCTTAAGGCTCTTTTCCACTGTGCGCTTTCTTCCTCCCGGTACAGCTTGACACAGCACGATTCGGCCACCAATTTTGTTGCTTTTGGATTAGTGCGGCACAACACAGCTCGAAAACCAGCCCTTGTTTTTTTGGCCGGCTGAACCGAGCTGAGCGGGTCTTTTCGCTGCCTACTACCCAGAATGCCGTGCGTCAGCTCGCCCTCACCAGTGAATCAAAAAATAATCATGGCGGCCACCAGATAAACTATCTTTGAGTGATCTTTAGTTTGACACTGTACCTCTATTAAAGGGGTATGCCACTATTTTGGGGCTTAATACAGTTAAAATCGTTGGCTGGGGTTTATAAAGGTGGTAAAGTGTCTTATTTTTCATGTTAAGCGTTGTCTTGCTTAAGGCAAGTTAAAAGAGGGAGTATGTAGCTAAGCTAGTGAAAGTCAATGCATCCATGTAGCATGTAAAAGCAAGATGATGGCTTACATGAAAAATAAGACACTTTACCACCTTTATAAACCCCAGCCAACGATTTTAACCGTATTAAGCCCCAAAATAGTGGCATACCCCTTTAAAGTCAAAGGCAGAAATCAACATTGTATTATCCAAATGTGATGTCGCTGAAACATCTTCTTGATAGATGAGATAGCCTATCTGTCTGCCTTACGTTAAGTCAACTAGCCTTCATAAAGTAATGTTATGACATTGGCAAAAACGTAACTCCAACACGGCAACACGGTTTGTAATGGAAACCCAACCAGGCTGGTTTAGCAGCACCAATCAGCATGACACGACATAGTATGGCCAGGTTGTATGTGGAAAAAGCCTTTATAGTCCCTAAACTGCTAATAGAATTAAAGACTGTCCTGCTGGTGTGTGACTTATCATCTTTCATCTTTTTATTTACAACCCCGTCTTCCAATCCTTCTACAGAAATACAAGAGCAAGATAAGAACAACATTTGGTAGACAAAACTCCACAAAATCAAATTTTACAGGTTTTGGTTTGAAAGGTAGGCCTTCTGAGATGATGAGATGTGAGCACCAACATGAAAGCATATCCTGGTTCTGTGAGTGTCTATTTAAAATCTGCCTTTTATTTTTCCCTCCCAGGTATCCAGGGGCTCTTGAGTCAAGTCCCCTGTCTGAGCTACTTCAATGGCTTTAAATCACAGGCTCACACAACAAAGGCTTCACAGAAAACACCTCCATTCTGCAGATGGGAAAAAATGGAGGATAAAAAACAAGCTTTTGGAAAAACAATAAATAAAGTATGGGTGATATTTTGAGGAAGACATTATCATTGGGCCATGAGAAACACCAGTGGGAATGTGAATGCACACACGCACACGCACACACACACACACACACACACACACACACACACACACACACACACACACACACACACACACACACACACCAAAGGCATTTGTCTTTTATCTATAGCGTATAGCTATGTTGATTTTGTGTGTTTGCGTGTGGACTTTGTGCCCAAACTCCCAAATGAAATGAAAATATCGTTTTTTATTTTTTCCCTCTTTTTTCCTCCTCCCCATTTTCCCCCATAATCCTTCTCAAACAGTTACAAACCCCTACCTTACCCACAAGTCAGCTCAAGCAGAAAGTGTTTGAACAGGAGAGAAAGACAGAGAGGGGTAGAGACAAGAGGGAGAGAAAGAGTGAATTGTGTGTGTGTGTGTGAGAGAGAGAGAGAACAAAAGAGACAGAGAGAAAGACATACAGAGAGGAGAGAATGAAAGAATGAGAGAGGAAGGCGGTGAGGATTATGTTATATCTCTGTACGCGTGCTTGCACGTGCATAGCTGCCAGCAGCGCTCGTGCGAGAACAGCACCCATGCAGGATGATAGGATGATGACGAGAAGAATGGGCACTCACCTCAGTCAGAAGTGCACCGTGACCTGTGTGTGTGTGTGTGTGTGTGTGTGTGTGTGTGTGTGTGTGTGTGTGTGTGTGTGTGTGTGTGTGTGTGTGTGTGTGTGTGTGTTTGTGTGTCTGTCTTTGCAGCTCTTTCCAGTTGCAGGTCATGGAAATCCCATTGACTTCATAGAACATCGATTCTGAACTCCTCAGCCATCTACACCAGCTCCAGAAGAAAGTCACCATATATTACATACAGTCTCATAATGTACTGCACCCCTCCACTTGTTGGGCCCTTGACAAATAAACCGTTGGCCACACTCAAAAGTTCCCAGAAGGACCTGTATTTTGCCACCGTGGAGGAACCCCCAAAGGTTCTCTGCAAAACCTAGAAGTTCTCCAAAACACCTATATGTGACAAGCTGGTACTTGTGAAAGCCCAACTGGGAAACTCCAGCTCCCATTATCGTTGTGACACAGCACTCCACAGCACACAAGTGAACACTGCACACAACGAAATTGCATTTACTGTATGCCTCACCCATGCAAGGGGGCAGCCCCCAATGGTGCCAGAAAGGGTGCAGTGCAATGGGACGGTACCAGTGATGCGCGGGTCGACGAAAAAACAAGACACACCCGACCGCTTTTTTCCCTAGTCCGCCCGCTTGCCCTGCCCGCAAGAATTATTCATGAAAAATATTGACCCGGCCCGCTTCCCGACCCGCCTATGAAAATAGTAGCCGTGCGTCTTTATGAACACCCTAGCGTCATTGGCAAAGCACAATCACGTCAATAAAGGTCTTAAAAAAGGAATTTGCGTCAAGAACAAGACAGCTGTGCATTTCAACAGGACATGTTGGATTTTTGAACGAGGCCATGCAATGACGACTGCCGACTGTCACCTGTTTATTTCGGTAACATCGTCGTTTGGATACATGGAGAAAATTAATCTGTAGGTTGGTGAGCAGACGGAGCCAGCCGTCAAGTGGATTGCCTCATAGTCATGGTACGACACAGGAAATGAAAACAAACTCTGTAAGCAACACATGAGTGCGAAACCATTACAATTGTATAAGAAAATATGTAGGCTATATCCATCACTGCACTGTTTAGAGAGCACCCTCTGTGTTTTTCAAAATGCACTCAATGGTTGCACCTGCTACACCAGTTGCGCGCAGAAGATATTCGGCCGACGCGGGAGCCTCATTAAGTCTCCTGCAGAGCGCATGGCACCATCGTAGTTATTCAGCCATATAAACTTTGATCTATTTCGCAAAAAAATGTCCCTGTCTGCTAAAGTAAACTATAGCCTATTGGCTAGCCTATAGCCTACTTTAAAATTCGGCATCATTTCAAAGGTCCTGACCGACCGCACCCGACCCGAATTTCATTAAAAATAATATTTCATAACCCGTGCCTGCGGTCGACCGCAGTTAACTGCAAGCGCCCGCTGCTTTCGGGTCAGCCCGCGCATCACTGGACGGTACCATGCTCAGGGTACCTCATGGAGGAGGATGGGGGAGAACACTGGTTAATTACTCCCTGTTGGGTCGGGAGTTGAACTGGCAACTTTTGGGCTACAAGTCTGACGCCCTAACAGCTTACCCAATGACTGGCCCTAACCGCTTACCCATACTTTGAAGAACCAAGAGATTTTCTTGAAGGACTCTCAGAGAACTCAGGAACCCAAGGGTTCTTTAAGGAACCCTTCAATTGCCACAGTGGAACAACCCCTTAAGGTTCTCTGAGGAACCTTGGGGTTCTTTCCAGAACTTTTAGGTTCTTCCGAGAAAGGGTTCCTCAAAGAACATTTATCTTCCTCCATTATCAAATCAAGGTTTTCTGAGGAACCAAACATTTTTTTACAGTTAGAAGAGGGCTGTATACAATGTTACTCAGATGCTCATCTGTACTGGGTGAAGTGTCCAAAAAAGGAAGGACAAAGCAAAGGCACTCTGAGATTTGAGAGAAACATTAAAAAAAAGCCTTAAATTTAACAGTGGCGGCATGACCTGATGAAGACCAATATGGTCGCAATGCGTAGGCCCATGTGTTTTTAAACAGAATTGCCATGTTAATTCAGACCCTTATTTCAAGATGCTCTAAATGTACCTAGATCTAGACATTAACTTACGAGAGTGTAACGTTTTGTGTTCGGGTGCATTTGCTCCGTGGTTATAGATCTGGCTTATGAAGATCATGTAGTCAATGAATGCTGGCATTCCTTTGTTTCATGCTACTATTTTTAGCCGGTGCCCGAGACGATATGCAGCCCGTCCTCAACCATGTCTTAATATCCTTTCTTCAGGTACATGTTGTTATTGGCTTATTTGTCATTATGAATATTCTTGTATATGTGTTCAGTTCGTTTTGGATATGTAAAGGCCGGTGCCCGAAGAAAGGAAGAACAGATTGAAAACACAACGCAAGGTCTCGTCTGTTACATAAGTAATATTACAAATATTACAAATATATAACACATATATATATAACAAATATTTTCTAGTATGGTCCAAGTAGAGTCATTTTTGCAGCTAAAAATGGCTACTTTTTGGAAATGCAAAATGGCGGACCATGGAGAAGATCCCCCTTTTCATGTATGAAAAGTGGCATTTTTCCAGTCATAATGAATACTTAGAATTTGATGGTGGTGTTAAGTATTCATGTAAAAGGTAACATTAGTGAATGGGCATCATGAATTCTGGACTAGTGAAACAACTAAAAATCTCACACAGTGTCCCTTTAAAGCAGTGTGTAGATGACCCTGTCTAACTCACCCATCCGTTTGTTTATTTTGAGTCATATCATTATTTGAATCACAGAAATGGACTTCATCTGATTTATTCATGGACATTTTATGCATTTAAAGATGGACTTTTACTGATCTTCTTTGCATTACCAAAAGGACTTTTATTTTGATAACGTGCTTTGCACTGGACTGCTCAGAGGGAAAAGGACTGGTTGAGGCAAAGCCACGTGCTGTGTTCCAATACTCGTACTGTCCGCCCTTTCCGCACTGTGTTTGGGTACGCAGGGTGTTCCATTTCTAATCGCGACGGTAAAGTGTACTGTAAATTACCCGGATAACGCCCCCAAAACGGCCATTTTTCCAAGTGTTGTGTTACTGTACACTTTTCGCACTCAACGGCCGCCATGTTTGTGACGTAGTTGAGTGTCAGATCTGTCAAACGGTTGAATCTCCGTGATAACAGCATGGTTTTGATTCCAAAGACAATCGCCATGTGTATTAGAGGCAGGGGTCATTTTAAAAAGTGTTAGCATAAGGAACAGTGCCTTCCGTGTTGAATTGCATATTGGCGGTTGGTAAACTCGGATGTCACGCGACCAACCGTCATTTCCGTTAAGTGTATCAGACAGAACGGGAATCGGAATGTACTCGCCTCGTGAATTGCGGAGGGTGGAAAGGGTACTTCACTGCACTCAAACAAGGTACACAGTACAGAGGGTGAATAATGGAACACAGCACCGGACTGAGAAGAAAGAAAGGTTTTGAATACCTCGCTGATAGGGCACAAAGCTCTTACTTTGTTGAGCGTTATTTTTGTTAAATGTGTACTACTACTAAGTTTATGTATGTGTAAAGTTTATGCGGATATGTTTACTTCGGTTTGATTTTAATAAATACCGCTTTGACACCAGTTTTTGAGCCGACTAGACCATCTATCAGCGGAGGTAGCTACAGTAAGAGCTTTCCCCCCACCGAGTTTCCACTAGACTACTACGAGATGACGACAAGCTAAGAAGAATGAGTAATGAATAATCATCCGACGGGTTAACATCGACCATGGCGCGGAACTCGACTCATGCAGACAGAGAGTGTCAGAACGCTTCGAGCGACGGTCATCTGGGTTCCAGGCGAGAGGGAGCACCGGGACACTAAGCAGCACGGGCAGCAGAGCAACGCGGTTAGCAGGCGGAAACTTGGTGGATGGTCAGACATGGCTGGCAGGTTTGAGTGAACGTTAAGGATCGCTTCTGCAACGTTTAGGTAACGTGAGTATTGCACAGTCTACGGACAGCAACGTGACCGGTGATAGAAAGACATTCCGTCTCCAACTTAACTACAGTGGATTCTGAAGAGACTACGCGCGCACACCAAAAAAAAAAAAAAAAAACACGTGACGGTTGTTTTTGGGTGCATGGACACTTAAAGAGCTACTCCTTTCTACTGTCATATGGGCTTGATGCAACTACTGTGATTTATATGTTGTGGCGTTTGACTTAACATTCAAGCTGGGGTTGTCTAAGTTAGCCTAATTGTCACATTGATATGCCTATTTCCTCAGTCTATTGGAATGTATTTCTACAAATTTACCATTTACTGTTACTGTGATGATTCATGTGTTTTGCATGCAAGTTAAAGGTATCTAAAATGTCTCAGTTTAACTCAGCGGATTTAGACTTGGGTTCAAAGGAGCTTGAATGCAATGCTGATATTGATGGTAAAGTAGATGGTGATGGTGAAGTAGAGTTAGAGGAGGGTCAAACGGAAGAACAGACGTTAACTGACATAGAAAATCCAACCAAACATGTACAAACTGAGGACCAAGGCCCACGGCGCTCAGAGCGTGATCGTGTCCCTACTGAAAAAATGCGCGCCTATCAGGAAGAAGAGGCAAAGAAAAGGGAGGGAAAATTCCTCGGCGCTTATCAAAATTGGAAGGTTGAGGTTCGAAACACACGTGATCAGCTAAAAGCAGACATTAATACAACTCAAATAGCCATTCTTGTAGAGGTGCTAGACGAAGCAAAGAATAACATGATAAAACTGTATGAGGAGATAAGGCAACTCGTCACACCTATGCCTGATATAAGGCGGCGCATGGATGCTTGTGAAGCTGTCACAGCTGACATAATCAAAATAGCCTACGATAGAATAGCTGGCCTCGATGAGTTTGACGCGGTAAAGGAACGAAATCGCCTTCATGCTCTACTTGATTGTGACTATGCCCATTCCATCTACGGGTCAGCTGTGTCTGAAATTAGCCAACACTCAAATGCATCCGTCTTAGCAGTCAAACGAGCTGATGCTGCTGCAGAAGTTGCAGCCAAGGAAGCAGAATACGAAGTGATGCTACTGGAAAGACAGTACAAAGAAAAAATACAGGAATTAGAGGAACAACACAAAAAGGCTCTTCAATCTGAAAGAAACAAATTAGAGCAGTTAAAAGCAGAAAAAGACTTGAAAGCAGCCCACGCTAAATTAAGAGTTTATACACAAGAATCGGAAAGAGAAATGAATACCCTACCCCTTGATGCTTGTGCTGACATTAAACCTAAACAGGAGGCAATTACAATTCAAAGTAAACCCAACATTCCAAAACCAAAACTGGAAACGGTTATGTAGGAGCCATTCCCTCAGTTTAATGTATTTTTGCAATTTCTTAATGCTTGCTATTTTTTGTACTTGTGAGACTATGCCCCCTACAGGCCAAAGATGCTATAAATTGCGAGGCTACCTGGAGGAGGTGTGGCTGACTGGGAGCGCAGAGTCTTTGACCTTGTCTTGGCGTTTGATGTGACTCACCTGCGCAATTTAATACTCATTGATATACCCAGTCTGTCTTTTATTTTCATTTTCAATGGCTAAAGGAGCCGCATTTCATTTGTAATTTTGAAACATTTAAGTAAAAACAAAACCTCATTTCAACTTCAAAACTTGTCTGTCGGGACTTCCGGTGGCGCGAGAGTTGGGATGGCAGCGTAAAACCTGAGCTCCTGTATCAGCTTTATTTTTTTCCCACTCAATTTGATAAAAATTCATATATTTTGTTTAAAATTCATTTGCAAGAATGAGTGCGGGCAAATCCACGAAAGGAAAGACGACGAAAGGGCGAGAAACCGAGGAAAAGCAGAGAGATGCTGAAAAACACGGAGGAGCACATGGCGAAGTTATGGAGACAATTCGAGAAGCAGTGAGTGCAGCTGTGGCTAAAGGAATGGAATGCCTAAGAACTGAACTGAAAAAGGACTTAAAAGAATTTAGTAAATGTCTAAGAGAAGATATTAAAAAGCAAATGGACGAATTCACTTCCGAAATGCGTACAAAACTTGTGTGACCAGCCGAGTTGAGGATGTTACTGAGCGAGTTGGAGAGATTTAACATGGCATGGCGGACGCGGAGCGATGGGACATTGCTGTGAAGGAGACGCTAACCCAGTTGCTGGCAAACCAACAAACGCTGAGGGATAAAGTGACCGAGATGGAGGGGCACGCCAGACGAAACAACATCAGAATTTATGGAATACCAGAGGACGCAGAGGGTACTTCTGCAACAGCGTTTGTGGTGAATATGATTAAGACCCAACTCAGTGATGACATCGACCCGACATGGAGCTGCGACCTTGGGATAGAACGCGCTCACCGAGCGCTGGCTGCTAAACCATCCCCTGATGCTCCACCACGCTCAATGGTGGTTCGTTTCCTCCAGTTCACAGTGAAAGAAAAGATCCTCACCGCAGCCTGGAACAAAGGTCTTAGCCACGATGACAAGCGAGTGTATTTTGACCATGACTATGCCGAAGCTGTCCAAAAGAAAAGGAAGGAATACGTCCCTGTTAAGAAAGCGCTGAAGGAAAGGGGGATACGATTCCGGACTCCGATGACCAGAATGCGAGTTCATCTACCGGGCGGCGTGGTCACCTACAACGCAACGCAAGCAGCAGAGGATCTGAGGAGGCGTGGGTTCGACGTGAGCAAGATCAGATGCGAAAGAAACACGGGGGCTTACACGGAGGCCTCTCTTGACAAGCTGCTACCATGGGAGGTGATTAAGCTTCGCAACAGAGGGGAAGAATACCAACAGCAGGTGAGAGAGAGACTACAGGAATATCGCAGGAAGGATGCCTCAGAGGAGGAGAACCACTCGCCTGAATAGTCGTCTATTTTGTTTATATTTGTAAAGCTGATACTGTGCACTGTGATCAGACTGCCACAAATCTTTTTTTGTTTTTGCGTCAGCTGACCGAGGGACCCCACCTAGTGGCAGTTCCCTCCCTCTTCCTAAAGGTGATGATGTGTCACCTTTCTTGTTGGGAGCCCTGTTCATTTGTCTGTATTATAGTTGTAGTTCCATTACGTTTTCCTTTTTTTTCCTACTTGTTTTTCTTTGAGGTCTGGGAGTGTAGATCACATGATGCAAATGATAATATGAATGTACTATCAATGTTATAACATATTGTCATGGAATGTAAATGGGCTTAGCAACCCTATAAAACGTAGTAAGATGATAGCCAAGGCTAAAAGGGACAGGGTGAATATAATGTTTTGGCAGGAAACCCATTTGTCTGCAGTTGAGCATGAAAAATTTAAAAAGCTGGGTTTTAAAAATTCTTTTTTTTCATCATATAAAAATGGAAGGAAAAGGGGAGTAATAATACTAATTTCAAACTCCACCCCATTCGAATTTGTTTCTGAAATAAGGGATAAAGAAGGTAGGTTTGTTCTGGTTAAATGCAAAATAGATCAGCAAGAAGTGACTTTGTTTAATATTTATGCCCCTCCAGGGAGTCAGACTTCATTCTTTAAAAGGGTGTTTGATCTGATTGCAACAGAGACATATGGAACGCTTATTTGCTCTGGTGATTTAAATTCTTTACTCAATCCCTCTTTAGACACCACTAATAAAAACAGGAAAAGAACCCCCACAGAAAAAATAATTAATAAGGCCATAAGAGAACTAGGACTGAGTGATGTGTGGAGAGCAATACATGGTTCACAACCTGGGTATACCTTCTACTCTGGGAGACATGGGACTCACTCCAGACTAGATTATGTGTTTATGTATAAAAAAGATCTACACAGAATTAAAGAATGTAAAATTGGCCAGAGAATCCTCTCTGACCATGCAGGAATTCATATAACACTGCATTTAGAAGGTAGAAAACGCAAAACCCTTTGGAGGTTAAACTGTGGTATGTTAAATGATGCCAGTTTTGTGTCTATGATGAAAATTGAGCTAGATTTATATCTTCAGGAAAATGATAATGGGACTGTAAACCCTAGTATGCTATGGGATGCGTTTAAGGCCGTCCTTAGAGGCAAGATAATAGCTTGGTCAGCCTTATCAAAAAAGTTAAAAACAATGCAACTGTCAGACTTGGAAGAAAAATTAAAGAACCTTGAACAAATGTATATCACCAATAGAGACCACGCCATTGTACAACAAATAAGACTTGTTAAACAGGATATAGACAAAATATTAAGTGAGGAGGTGGAGAAAAAACTCAGATTTATGAAACAAAGATATTATGAGGCTGGTCCCAAAGCGTCAAAGTTGTTAGCCTGGAGACTAAAGAAACAACAGGCTGAAAATACAATTCATAGGATAAAAGACCCTGTCACAAATAAGATTGTTACAGATGTAGATGACATACAGAAATCATTTGAGAAATACTATACATCCCTTTACTCTAATAGGGACCAGGCAGATATGCAATCTATAACAGAGTTCCTGAATTCTTTAGACCTACCAAATATTGGTACACAAATCAATGACATACTAACTCAGCCAATAACAGGGGAGGAGATAAATGATGCCATCTCAAGTCTGAATAATAACAAGTCACCTGGTGTGGATGGATTTCCCCCAGAATGGTACAAAACCATGAGGGAACATTTGGTACCCCTTCTTGATACTTGCTTTAATTACATATTAGAGGATGGATATACCCCGCCATCTTGGAGAGAGGCATTCATATCTGTCATCCCTAAGGAAGGGAAGGATAGGACTGATTGCAAAGGGTATAGACCAATCAGTGTGTTAAATTCAGACTATAAACTCTATGCAACAATCTTAACGAAAAGAATGGAAACAGCAATGCACGATCTAATAGATGAGGATCAAACCGGATTCATTAGGAATAGACAAACACAAGATAATATTAGGAGATCCCTCCACATTATTGAACATATCAACACAACACAGTCAAGGGCCATTATTTTAAGTTTAGATGCTGCCATGGCCTTTGACTCAGTGGGCTGGAATTTTCTTTATTCAGTAATGAGAAGATTCGGCTTTGGGGATAAGTTCATCAGTTATATTCAAGCTCTTTATTCCTCCCCTATAGCTAGAATTAAGGTAAATGGCAGTCTTTCAGATCCTATTAGGCTGGAGCGTGGATGTAGACAAGGCTGTCCTGCCAGTCCGAGTCTCTTCAACCTGTTCATTGAACCTTTGGCACAGGCCATAAGGCAGGAGGAAAAACTGAGGGGTATCTCCATAGGTGGAGAAGAATATAAAGTAAGCCTATATGCCGATGATGTACTTGTCACTTTGTCTGAACCAGCCTCTGGCCTGCCTATTTTAATGGACATGTTGGAAACATATGGGAAATATTCAGGTTATGTTCTCAATATAGATAAAACTCAGGTTATGACATTTAATTTTGCTCCCACGCAGGAACTTAGAACTAAATATACATTTAACTGGCACTCTACCCAAATTAAATACTTAGGAGTTTATTTGACTAAAGATTTGTCTCAGTTATTCCAACGTAATTACAACAATGTTAGTAAAAAAATATATGAGGATCTTAACAGGTGGAGTCTCCTCCCCCTTGACTTTGGCAGTAGAATTAGAACAGTTAAGATGAACATCTTGCCCAGATTACTTTATCTTTTTTTATCACTTCCTATAGATATTCCTACAAAACAATTCAGAGAATGGAATAGGCACATTTCATTATTTGTGTGGAACAATAAGAGGCCAAGGGTTAAATTCTCCACTCTCCAGTTGCCACGGTTGCAGGGGGGTATGGCACTCCCATCTATAAAGGACTATTATATATCTGCTCAGCTGAGGCCACTTGTCTGTCTATGCAACCCATCTTATAAAGCTAAGTGGAAAGATATAGAGACATCTTTAACAGATGTCCCCTTACAGGCATCTATGGGTTGTGTTGACAGGGATATGTCAAGACCACAGACAGAAAGCAACTGGGTGAACTTATCATTTAAGATATGGTTTGAAATGGTTAAACGCCATCAGCTCCAGAGGGAAGTAAAACTACTCAGCTGGCCTGCTTATGATCCTGACTATAAACCATCATTGTATGACTTCAGATACAAACAATGGGTCCATCAAGGTATCACATCTCTATGTACAATAGTTAAAGATGGAAAACTCCACAGTTTTGAACATCTATGTAAGGTCCATGGTCTGAGGAGGCAGGATTTTTACAGGTACTTGCAAATGTCTGATTATTTCTGTAAAGAGGTTAGGGACTCTGAACAGAAAGAGTGTTCTAAGGTTGTTCAATTATTTGTTGGAGCGTACAACTGCATGAGCAGTAAAGGGCTGATAAGTAAACTGTATCATGCTGTCAGATCTCTTAAGAAGGACTCAACAGAATATGTGAAGCAACGCTGGGAAAAAGAACTGGACATTGTAATAACAGAGGACATATGGACGAATGCTTGGAAAATACAGTCAACTACTGCAAACTCATTGGGGTGGAGAGACTTTTGCTGGAAAAACCTGATCCGCTTCTTTATAACCCCTAAGCAAAAGGGCAAACAAACAGACACTCAGCTGGGCTGCTGGAGACAATGTGGAGAAAACATGGTGGATCATGCTCATATATTTTGGTTGTGTCCCTCCATTCAGACTTACTGGATGGAGGTGACAGAAGTTATTGATAAGGTGTTGGGTTATAGTGTGGATATGACATTTCTTTTTCTGTACTTAGGTCATTTTCCTGAGGAATTAGACAAAGATGATGAGTACCTCTTAAAAATTATGATGGCAGCAGGGAAAAAGGCAATTACCAAATATTGGCTACAGAAAAATACACCTACGGTGGGCACATTTGTTGGCATCGTAAAACATTTACATCTTCTTGAGCAGATGACCTATTCCCTAAGGCTGCAAAAAGAAATTGGAGAAAGAAAGTGGATTAAATGGTCCGTTTACATAAATGACAGAACTAACAACACAGGTTAATGAGACTATTGTATTGTATTGATAGTATTGTATTGTATTGACTGTGATATGCGCTTATTCTCCTGACCTCCACATTATTTTTCTTTTTGTTTTTTTGTTTTTTTCTGTTTTTTGTCTTTGTATTTGTCTTGCATCTATAAAAAATACCATGAATAAAACGTATCAAAAAAAAAAAACTTGTCTGTCTTGGATGTCTGGATTTCTGGATTTTTTTGGTCACACATTCACAAGCAAGCGTCAAAGAGGTTGTCAGTCACCACCAAAGGGACAAAACAAATGGACTTTTAATAACAGGATAATTTGTCAATTCAGTTACAACCCAACGTAAACCTAACATTCAAAGCACATCGGATGAGTCTACACTCTCTTTGGCACAAGCTCTTCAGGATAGCTTAGCCTTAAGCAGACTACCAACGCCGGAGCCTTCAGTGTTCACTGGAGACCCAATCCAGTTCATAGAGTGGAAATCCTCCTTCATGGCCCTAATTGATCAGAAAAACATCTCTGCAGCTGACAAACTTTTCTATCTTAAGAAATATGTGAGTGGATCCGCTCGCAAAACACTTGAGGGTGCATTCTACAGAAATGACAAAGACGCGTACCTCGATGCTTGGAACAGACTGGAAACCCGCTATGGACAGCCATTTATGCTACAAAAGGCTTTCAGAGACAGACTGTTCCATTGGCAGAGAATCAACCCAAAGGATGCATGTGGTCTGAGAGAATTCTCAGATTTTCTCACTGCCTGTCAAGATGTAATGCCTCATGTGAAAGGTTTACAGATCTTAAATGATTGTCAAGAAAACCAAAAACTTGTACAGAAATTACCAGACTGGGCCATATCTAGGTGGAATTCACACAAACCTTGAGTAAATCCCAAGAATATCCCTCTTTCCGAGAATTTGCTGAATTTGTGGCTTTAGAAGCGGAAATAGCTTGTAACCCCGTTACCTCGTTCTATGCCCTTCATGCACCCGAAACCCTGACCGAAAAACGAAACTTAAGAGACAATGGAGGGAGAGTTAGGGTGCTAAGTACACAGACAAACAACGAACAAAACACAGAAAAGGGTTGTACGAAGCTGCCGTGCGCGTTCTGCCAAGAAGATAATCATCAGCTGCCCAGTTGTGTCAAATTCATCACTAAAGATTTAGAAGAACGCAAGAAATTTGTTCGAGAAGGAAAGCTTTGTTACGGGTGTCTACGGGCCGGGCACATAGCAAAGGAGTGCCGTTTAAGACACACGTGCAGCACTTGCAAAGGCAAACACCCTACTAGCTTACACGACGACAACTATGTGAAGTCTATACCAGTAGTAAATTCAGACCGAGTGCAGGATGAGGCACGTGCCACTGCGCTAAATGTAGCTACAAGCCAGAGTACCAACACCTCCATGATTGTCCCAGTATGGGTGTCCACAAAGAGCAATCCATGCAACGAAAGGCTGGTGTATGCGCTACTTGATACGCAGAGCGACACCACCTTCATTGATCAAACAGTTAGCGATTCCCTTCAAGCAGAGTCTTGCCCAGTCAAACTAAAGCTAACCACCATGCTAGGTAAAGACAAGGTTCTACAGAGTTGCAGAGTGACTGGCCTTCAGGTGAGAAGCTACAGTTCAGACTCCTACATCGATCTACCACCAACCTACACAAAGGACTACATACCAGTGAATCGGACCCACATTCCCACATGCGACACAGCCAAATACTGGAATCACCTCGCAGCCATTGCAAAGGAAATGCCACCCCTTCAGGACTGTGATGTCGGTCTATTGATAGGCTACAACTGCTCAAGGGCAATAGCCCCACGAAAGGTGATTGTAGGAAATGATGAGGAACCTTATGGTATATATACAGATCTGGGTTGGAGCATCGTGGGTCATTCACCAGCGCACCTTGGTGTGTCCCAAGCAAGTGGCATATGCCATCGCATAGCGGTCAAAGAGCTCCCTGCTGTCACTCCTATAGATGCAATTCGTGTCTTGGAAACCGACTTCAAAGATGTCAGTGAAGATGGTAAAAAGGTGTCCCAGGATGACATCCTCTTCATCAACAAAATGAAAGAAAACATAAAGAAAAACAGTCAAGGTCACTATGAAATGCCCCTGCCATTTAAGGAAAGGCCCACACTACCAGACAACATACAGCTCGCCACAGCCAGACTCAATCACTTGAGAAGAAAGCTGTCCAAAGACAAAACCCTACATCAACATTACACAAACTTCATGACAGAGATTATAGACAGGGGAGATGCAGAGGAGACCAAGGAAATCGGTGTTGAGGGAGAGAGTTGGTACTTACCCCACCATGGCGTGTATCATTCAAAGAAGCCGGGAAAGCTGCGCGTGGTCTTTGACTGTTCCGCGAAATATGAGAATACATGTCTGAATGATCATTTACTCCAAGGGCCAGACATGATTAACAATCTGAACGGCATTCTCATTAGGTTTCGTCAGCACCCCGTAGCGCTGATGTGTGACGTCGAGAAGATGTTCCACCAATTTCACGTTGATGAAGCAGACAGAAATTACCTGCGCTTTCTCTGGTGGAAGAACGGCGAGATAGACAGAAAACCAGACGTGTTCCGCATGAAAGTCCATCTCTTTGGTGCCACTTCGTCGCCTGCATGCGCGAACTACGGATTGAAGCACCTTGCTCAAGAATACAGTAGTGACTACCCCCTTGGCGCACAATTTGTGATCAGGAACTTCTACGTCGATGATGGGGTCACTAGCGTTGCGAGCACAAAAGATGCAATCAGGCTAGCTACAGAAGCAAGAATGCTCTGTGCCAAGGGTGGTCTTCGACTGCATAAGTTCATGTCCAACGACGCTGCTGTTATGGAGAGCCTCCCTCCGTCGGAGCGAGCTGAAGTAAAGAATGTTGACTTTGCCTCTGATGACATTCTCTTAGATCGAACTTTGGGTATCCAGTGGCAAAGAAAATCTGACAACTTCAAGTTCAGAATCCATGTTCAAGAACAGTCAGCTACGAGACGCAACATTCTGTCGACAGTAGCTTCTGTGTATGACCCCCTCGGGTTTATTGCACCTGTACTGTTAAATGGCAAACGAATCCTGCAAGAAATGTGTAAGAATGGCGCCAACTGGGATGAACCCTTACCTTTTGCACTCACGCCTCGGTGGGAGCTTTGGAAAGGGGATCTCACCAACTTACAGGACATTAGTATACCCCGCTGCTACGCACCTGCTGATTTCGGAGAAATTGTGAGAGCAGAATTGCACCATTTCTCAGACGCGAGCACAATAGGATACGGTCAATGCTCATATTTAAGACTCAGCAACAAAAGGGGGAAAATCCACTGCGCTCTTGTCTTTGCGAAATCTAGAGTAGCCCCCCTGAAAGTGACTACTATTCCCAGATTAGAGCTAACAGCCGCAGTCACCTCTGTCAAGGCAAGCACATTGCTTAAATCTGAGTTAGAATATGAAATTGCAGATGAAATTTTCTGGACAGACTCCAAAGTAGTGCTTGGATATGTCAATAATGATGCACGACGCTTCCATGTGTTCGTCGCAAACAGAGTGGAAAGAATACACCTTAGCTCAAAACCACATCAATGGAAATACATCCCCACAGATGAGAATCCAGCGGATCACGCTTCCAGGGGCTTGTCAGTTAAAGAGATGTTGGCCTCCAACTGGTTCTCTGGACCCACATTTCTGTGGAAGGAGCAGATTGATTTCCCTGCTGACACCCCGCCAGAATTGTCAGTTGGCGATCCAGAGGTAAAGGTAGCTCGAGTCCTAAGCGTAAACAGTAGGCCTACTGATCAGTCTAGTTTACCTGACCGGTTGTCCAAATTTTCCTCTTGGTCCCGCGCCACCAGAGCTGTCGCCCGTCTCCTGAGATGGATAAACAAAAACAAAGGAAACTACCTCACCACTGTTACTGAAAGAAGGAAGGCAGAGCGTGTCATAGTCAAGGCCGTACAAAGAGAGGCCTATGAGGATGAAATGAGCATAATAAGCCAAGGAAAGAATGTGCCCCAAAACAATGAGCTGTATACCCTTGACCCCTTCATAGGTGAAGATGGCGTGCTCATGGTGGGAGGGAGGCTGGACAACTCCTCTTCTTCATATACCTTCAAACACCCCATGGTATTGCCTAAGAGTCACCCTATAACCAAAATGATTATTGCGGACTGTCATGAAAAGGTCAAACATCAAGGCAAAGGATTCACAATGAATGAGATAAGATCAAATGGATTCTGGATACCAGGCTTGAACAAGGTAGTGGCGTCTTCCATTCAGCAGTGTGTTATTTGCAGGAAACAGAGGAGGCCCACTGAAGAGCAGAGAATGGCTGATCTTCCAACATCAAGAGTAGACCCCTCACCACCGTTCAGCTATTGTGGAATGGACTGTTTTGGCCCTTATCTTGTTCAGCAAGGGCGTAGCACTCACAAGAGGTATGGCCTCCTTTTCACATGCTTCTGTTCCCGTGCCGTACACATTGAGATGCTGACTGACTTATCCACAGATTCCTTTATCAATGGGCTGCGGTGCTTTATCTCAATACGAGGCGCTGTTATGCAAATAAATCAGATCAAGGAAGTAATTTCATTGGAGCTCGAAATGAATTCCGGGAAGCACTAAAGGAAGTTGACCATGAACGGATAGCCGCTTTCCTGTCAAACAAACAGTGTGACTTCGTCATGAACGCACCTCATTCAAGTCATGCTGGCGGAGTGTGGGAGCGCCAAATTAGGACGATTAAGGCTGTTCTGAATTCCACGCTCTCACTCTCACCAGGTCGTTTAGACGATCCATCTCTTCGTGCCTTCTTTTATGAGGCAATGGCCATAGTAAATAACAGGCCCCTCACTGTTGAGAATATCAGTGATCCAAATAGCCTTGACCCCCTTACGCCGAACCACTTGCTGACACTCAAGTCCACAGTAGCCTTACCCCCGCCAGGCAAGTTTACCAGAAACGATCTTTATACACGCAAAAGATGGCGTCACGTACAGTTTCTAACTGAGCAGTTTTGGAGCCGTTGGCGCAAAGAGTATGTTGCCAATATTGCCCTCAGACAGCGCTGGCATGTCCCCAAGAGAATTCTGCAAATAGGTGACATAGTAATGGTTAAGGAGGAGGATTTACCAAGAAATGAGTGGCGACTCGGACGAGTCATGGACACTAATGCAAGCAAGGATGGGCTAGTTAGAAAGGTCAAAGTCAAACTGGGGGACAAACACTTGAACCACAAGGGTGAGCGTGTTGGTAAACCTTCAATAATTGAGCGCCCTATACAGAAACTAGTTTTGTTACTAGAAGACTACTAAGATTTTACTACTCAGGCTTAAACATTAATGGGTTAAAATACATTCATGGTGATCTAAATATGATCTAATTGTTTGAAAGGTTACTTTGTGATTTACAAGGTTAAAGGTTTACTGTTAAAAGGGTAATTTCATGCTACATGGATTTATAGGTCATTCTATGATTTAAAAGGGTGGTTAAATGCTTTGTACACGGTTAATGTGATTTTTTGACAAGGAGATCAATGCTTTAAGTTGTTCATGTGCAACTGTTGATTTAAAAGGGTCTGTACTTGATGTGTATTTGAATGTTATCTTGTTAAGGAACACTCTCTCAGGGTCATTTTCTTGTGAAATCATTCATTCCTGTTGTAACCTGCACTCATGATTTGGTGGGAGTGTAGATGACCCTGTCTAACTCACCCATCCGTTTGTTTATTTTGAGTCATATCATTATTTGAATCACAGAAATGGACTTCATCTGATTTATTCATGGACATTTTATGCATTTAAAGATGGACTTTTACTGATCTTCTTTGCATTACCGAAAGGACTTTTATTTTGATAACGTGCCTTGCACTGGACTGCTCAGAGGAAAAAGGACTTATTGAGGCAAAGCCACGGACTGAGAAGAAAGAAAGGTTTTGAATACCTCGCTGATAGGGCACAAAGCTCTTACTTTGTTGAGCGTTATTTTTGTTAAATGTGTACTACTACTAAGTTTATGTATGTGTAAAGTTTATGCGGATATGTTTACTTCGGTTTGATTTTAATAAATACCGCTTTGACACCAGTTTTTGAGCCGACTAGACCATCTATCAGCGGAGGTAGCTACACAGTGTTTTCTCAAACTTTTTCTGACCAAGGACCACTTTGTCCCCCCAAAAATGTTCAGGGACCACCTGTCAACTGAATTGACAGTTGACCGGTGCTAATTTCAATACAGATCCCTTTTTTGTTGTTCACATTTACAAGCTTTTCTTATTGTGGTGAAAATATGTCTAGCTATATTTAGCTTTGCAATAATTTCATGAATATAGCCTACTTCTAGCTTGTCTTTGGACAAGTAGCAATCCCCTCACGGACCACCTGAGCTTTGTCGCAGACCACTAGTGGTCCCCGGACCACACTTTGAGAATCACTGCTTTAAAGGTTTTTTCATATTTTTCTCAAATCTCAGATTGCCTCTGCTCTTACCTTCATTTTTTACAGTGATCCCTTGTCTGAAGTTCTGCTCCATAACCTCCATCACCTCTCCACCATCACATCCCTCTCTTCCAGGGTTGCCAGATGAGGCTGACCAAAAAATACTCTAAACCAGCCTGGAAACACTAAATCCCGCCCAATTCTATTGATTTCTATGGCCCGTTGCATTATGACTAGTATTTTATGTAAACATCTATTTATTGGAGTGGTATGTGGTTATCTATTTATTTACTTGCCACTCCTTGTAATATCTTATTTCATTTTCTGACATTGTTAGATCTCACCTATTTAATCATCCATTTACTGGAGTGGTTTTCGGGATTGTTCTTGCGTAGAATAGGGTGTCTGTCTTAAATGTGTAATGTCTTTGAATGTGTAATGTGTAACTGTATGTCTTACAATGGTGAAACTGAAGACAAGTTTCCACACCTGTGGACAATAAAGAATCAAATCAAATCAATCAAATAAAAAAATTGGCGTTTTTTTCTGCTAAATGCCATTTTTTACCTGCAGATGGCCATTCTAAACAGCCCAATTGGATGGGAAACCGCCCAATCTGGCAACACTGCTGTGTTCTCTCGCCTGCTTTCATCAGGGTCTGTGCCAAGTTTTAATTGCCACAGGTTTTTTATTCCCCTCCAAAATAATTTTGATTACAGACATCCGTCGCCTGCAGGCTCAATTCTCCACATAGCTTTAATATCTTAAAAGTAGTACAATATGCTCTCACATCAAATATTGCTGAGGGTCGCACACAGAAACACAGATAGAGAGAGAGAGAGAGAGAGAGACACACACACACACACACACACACACACACACACACACACACACACACACACACACACACACACACACACACACAGATACACACACACACACACACACACACACACACACACACACACACACACACAGATACACACACACACACACACACACACACACACACACACACACACACACACACACACACGACACAACCCAACCAAGCGATCCTGATCAGAAACGTGATTTAATCCTGATGTTTTGCCCGGGTCCCAGCCAGTCTGTTCTTGCATATTTCTCCAATTATACTGTGCGTTCTGCGTCTCTGCTCCTCTCGAATAAATTCACTTGAAGTGGAGCATGAAAGTATGGCACTAGTCTGCCTTGCTGCACCAGCCCGTCTCGATCTGAGAAAGAACGAAAAAAGCAATGCCTCTTTTCCACTGCCGGTTTTCTGGTACAGTAGGCCTACAACTCGACAAAGTGTGACTCGGACGCCACTTTTTGCTTTTCGAATTGGCATGACGCAGCTCAATCCTAAAGCAAAAAGTGGTGGCCGAGTTGCGCTGTGTCGAGCTGTAGGCCTACCAGAAAACCGACAGTGGAAAAGAGGCACAAAAGCACTCGTAGAGCGCAGACATCCAACAAGCCAGTTCTGATGATGTATGGTAATGGTCAGATCATGGGTCAGTGAGGTGATTTAGAGATATTTATTGATTTATCCCAAAAGGATTTTGGAGACTAACCAAAAAACCAACAAACAAAAGAAGAGTAGGTGGAGCACTAGAATCCCTCAAACTCAACTGGTGCTCTTGGAGGGTGCAATGTTCAGCAAATCGGCCCTACAGCACGGCACGTTGATAATTTTGAAATCCATTAGCCCACAAAATTAAGATTGCTTTTTACTTTGACTGTTTAATACTGGTTCTACGTTTCGAGTGCGCTTTTGGCAAACGCAAAATGTCAATTATCAGTAAAAAAAAAAATTCAAATAAATGACCTAGATGTTTCCATAGTGTATACATTTAAGTTTCATTTAAGTTTAAGTTTCAACAAATTGCCAAGCTTAATCTTATATCATTTGATAAATACTCTTATATTTGCTTGATTATTTTGTCAACAGTGTTTTGGACAAATACTATGTCATTTCAAACATATATAAAAATACTACAGAGTTGAAACAACATACGTTTGAAAGTGCTTATGTCAATAATGTTGTAGGGTCGGTTTGGTGGACAAAAAGAAAATGAATTACCATAATGTATGACTTCTGCAATCAATTTCTAAGGACGTCTGTGGAAGACGGAAGTGGAGAGAGGTAGGTGTGCCAGTTCTGATATCTCCAAATGTATCATGCCTGTGATAGCTAATGCTAAGATTACCAATTGGGGTTCGTTGTATGTGCCCAAACAGCAAGCCAATTCACTATGAAGCATTTTGATACATGCTAAAAGCTTCATAGAAGGTGAAATCTATGCCCGCTGCCTCCTGCTTTTATTGAAAACAGCTGAAAACAGCGCAATTGAACAACTTTGCGCAGTGCGCATGAACATGTCTCGCAGGGTCCCCTTTAGCCATTATCCCTTGGCCAGAATCAGATAAGATATCTTGCCAAAATGGCTGAAATGTTCCTTAAAAAGCGCAGTCGAATCGTAGAATGACCCAAATCAACTGAAGCAAGGAGCAAGTATTTGAAGGGTTTATTTGCAAAACTGTGTATCTCCATTTTGTAGAATGTTTTGGGAAATAGACATTTTGTATTGGGCATCCCATTGCATTGCATTGCAAAATGCATTTTATCTATGTTTAAAAAGTATGTTCCCAAAATATTTGAATGGCAAGAATTCACACAAACGTGGTAGGACCTCTAAATAGTAATTTCCAATAATACTATGCAAAAGTCAAAAATAGTGGATACACCGTTTTGCAACGAAACCCTTCATTTTTTTTCTTTCATTTTTGATAACCAACAAACAAAGCTTGGTGGAAACACAACCAACTTCCTTAGCGTAGGTAATCATGGTGATCGTGGC
Source organism: Engraulis encrasicolus (assembly GCF_034702125.1). Classification (NCBI taxonomy): domain Eukaryota; kingdom Metazoa; phylum Chordata; class Actinopteri; order Clupeiformes; family Engraulidae; genus Engraulis; species Engraulis encrasicolus. The sequence continues at coordinate 19,158,360 of NC_085857.1, forward strand.
TGGTTCCTCATATTAGTGAGAGTGTTGCTGGGAGGCATTCGGCTTAGCTGCCCTGGGTGGACCCTGGATTGAGGCATTGGATGGAGTCACTGAAGAGAAGAGAATGGCTGCCAGAAGGAAATGAGATATGAACTGTGTGTGTGTGTGTGTGTGTGTGTGTGTGTGTGTGTGTGTGTGTGTGTGTGTGTGTGTGTGTGTGTGTGCGCGTGCGCGCGTGTGTGTGTATGTGTGTGTGTGCGTTTTATAACTGGTAGTGCGATTGCGTACATTTTATTTCTATCCTAATGTAACTGATTTTGTTGATTTATCATTATTGGAGGACTATCATGCTATTGTGCATACATTTGTGTGTGTGTGTGTGTGTGCGTGAACGTGTCTGCACACACGTGTGTGTGTGTGTGTGCGTGCGTGCATGCGTGTGTGTGCGTGAATATGCATGTGTGTGTGAATGCATGTGTTTCTGCTTTTTTGTTTTTTTACTAAACTGCAAAGCATCAGCATCTCATTCCCATCATGGTTGCCCCAGGCAACAGGGTACCACCTAAAATTTCCATCACAAGAAAGCTTCTTCCCACTTTCACTTCTGTCTCTGCCAAATCATGGGTTTTAGTCTCAATTTCCTTGTATGATCTGTGCATATGAAGAAACTGACAATAAAAGCTGACTTGACTTGACTTTTAGTTACCTCCGCCAAGGAGGTAAAGTTTTTGGTCGGGTTGGTTTGTCTGTTTGTCTGTCTGTCTGTCTGTTTGTCAGCAGCATAACTCAAAAACTAATGATGATGGTGATCCAGATCACGAACCGGAACCAGGACTTTTTAAAAGTTTCTGTCAACAGGATAACTTAAAAACTAATCAACTGATTTGGACAAAACTTTGTGGAGTTGTTAGTAATGACCCAATGAACAAGTGATTAAATTCTGGTGGTGATCTGGATCACGAACCGGAACCAGGACTTCACCATTGCAGGTCTATATATCTAGATGCCCCTAGTGACCAGAAATTGAATTGCGGGGACTCCACAAAAAGACGGCAGAAAGACTTTGTGCAACATAGTCAAATGTATCAAGCAGCTTACTTGGCGGAGGTCTGCACTCTCTGAGTGCTTCTAGTTCTACTTGTTTCCTTTTTTTATTTTTCTTCTTTATGATTCCCTCCTCTCTGGTTCTGCAAAATCATGAGTCTAGTTGTGCTTGTTTTCATTTTCCCTTTTTTTCTTTTACGTCTAAATGATTCCCTCCCTTCTAATTCTGCCAAATCATGATTCTAGTTCTAATTTTTTTCACTTCCCTCTTTCTTTTTCCTTTCCTTTCCTTCTCTTTTATTTAGCAGACATTTTTATCCAAAGCAACTTACAAGATAGGATGTACGTAGAGAGCAATACACAAAGTGGATAAGTATTGTTGAATGAAGAGAAGACACCAGAGCAGCACAGATGAAATGCTTTTCTACCATGAAGACTCGAGAGGCAATTGAACGTTATTAACATTTATTGAATAATAGACATGATACAAAAATGCATGAATCCGTTTGGCGAACAATTTACACTTGATATAAAATGCATGAATCTGTTTGGCGAAGGTTCCCGTCTTCGCGTTGAACTCCAGGGTAGGACGGCATATCCTCCAGCGGAGATGGAGGCGGGCGTAGCCTGCCCCCTAACAGACGGGCAGGCCCGTTTCTAGGATTTTGGGGGCCCTAGGCAAAGGGGTTGTCGGGGCCCTAGGGCGTTGTTTTTTGAAGCGGGGTGGGGGGGCACCTGACAGAGTAGCCACGGCGCCAGCACTTCTGTTTCGGGTTTCGGATGGGCCAGACAATTTTTGGATGGCACTTTAGTCATTGTCACATAGCCTACCATTACAACACAATGTCACAGAAACCATAGAAATCTAATGGAACAAACAAGAAGTCACCTTATAGACAGTGTTGTGGCAGGGCAACACATGCATGAAGGGCAATGAATGCATAAAGAGCAAGCATACACCAGCATTTCCTGTGAGGAAATGCAATCTAGTAGTCCCTACAGTNCATTTTATGAAACTTTATGAAGAAAGACCTGGGCAAATATAGCCCATTCCATTCAGTAGGCTCCGCTCATGAAGTAGGCTAATTGAATTCAGTTTAACCTGGCCTGTCTCACATGAGAGTATGCCTATATGGCCCAATCAGATTTTTTGACCCTACCACGAAAATCATGATCTGCATTGCCAATCACAAATAAAGAAAGGTCTAATCTTTCCAACCACTTTTAAAATCTAACCAAGGGTGCTCCATTTGTGCAAAACCAACTATTGACTCATAAAACAATAGGCCTAGTCCAGAAACTCAAGGCTGAAAAACGAATGAGCAGGCACAGTGGGGGGTTTGGGGGGATGTGATATTGGTAGCAAGAATTCTTACCAAGCCAGGGGGGGTCTCCCCGACGAGATTTTTTTTTCGTATTGCATCCATCCACCACGCATTTGAAAATACAATCCAAAGTTGTTAGTAATACCGCAGCACACACAAATAGGCTACTCTATAGCGACCAAGGATCACTGAACAACCACCTACGTTACTCCGTGGTTGACAGCTGTGTCAATTATAGGGGACCGATAGGCCTACTCCGGTGCCCTAACCTTGAGTTGTCTTGACCGCAGAATGTATCCCAACCTCTCACTGTAATCCACAAGTTCCAGAATCATGGTCCCAAATTTCAATGTGTAATCCATATAATAGCAAGAAAGTGGGCTACAATGTAGCTATCCCAGTGCAGTGTGACTCGTGTTATCCGAAATATTGGTCATATGCATATGCATATACACATTGTTCATTCGTTTCTTCTTGCGTTTGTCCACATTCAAAACAGTTCCGTGTCGAAAAAAGGTGCGTTATTGAACAATCGACGTTTGCCCAGTGCTTGTTACAGCACATGGATAATGCTTCACGGATGTTTTTGAAAACATAACACTGTAGCCTAAATGAAGCATCTCGCTGTCTGTGCGATGTCAACTGGCCTGGGACAGTTTGGTTTCAGTACAGAGAGTAGCCTAATATGTCGCCTTCAAGATTAACTTTTATTTTAAAAGCAACTGTCTTGAGCCAAAAATGTAATATAAACTGGCGTATGCGCAACATCCAGTGAGAGATTATGTAGCTTCATCTTCAGTTTGTATTTGCGCTGGTTTTGACGGTTGAACAAATTGGAAGGGGGGCCCCCTCGAGATGGGGGTACTTTGACTACATTTGTCGTTGCACCTTTTGGCAATTGACATTTTCACGTCGCTGTCGCTGATGCAAACCTATTGGAAGGGGGGCCCCCTCGAGCAGGGGGTATTAGGGAGGCGCTGTTGCTTCCCTCGCAGCAGAGCCCTTCATAAAGATGGCATTGCCTTATTATAAAGCTATTTCAAATCTTCGTTGCTGTTGGGTCCATAACCTGTCGTCCTTGGGGGCCCCACCTACTCGGGGGCCCTAGGCAACTGCCTACATTGCGTACCTTAACGCAACGGGCCTGCAGACGGGAACCACTGGTGACGGTGGACGGAGGGGTGGTGGTGGCTTCAAAGTCGGCTTAACTGGAAAGCAGAGATCAGAATGAGTGACTGATTTTTAAACAAACGTGAATGCGATCCATTGGCTGAGAGGGAACGATGCCTGAGTGATGTGTAACGGGGAAATCCCCAATCTCGCGTTGTGATTGGTTGACGATCCTGGGCAATGATGACGCATGTATGATCTGTCAAAAGGGAGATTGGATGGTTAGCCTAGTAAGTTTGACAGCCGAGAAATTCGAGTCTCCCTGGTAGAATTTACGCAAGCTCCCATTTCTACCATGAAGACTCGAGAGGCAATTGAACGTTATTAACATTTATTGAATAATAGACATGATACAAAAATGCATGAATCCGTTTGGCGAACAATTTACACTTGATATAAAATGCATGAATCTGTTTGGCGAAGGTTCCCGTCTTCGCGTTGAACTCCAGGGTAGGACGGCATATCCTCCAGCGGAGATGGAGGCGGGCGTAGCCTGCCCCAAAAATAGAGATTAGAAGTGAACTCACCTACAGCTTACAAGGAGACACCATCTGAAAGACATGAAAAGTTAGTTAGATGATTGATTGATAGACGGAAAATGAAGGACGATAGGTGATGATGATGATGATGATGATGATGATGATAATGATAATGATGATAATGATGACAATGATGACAATGATGACAATGATGACAATGATGATGGGTGATAGGTGATAGGTTGGAAGACGAATGATGATAGATTAAATGAGATTATAAATGATAGGGATGTTCTGAGGCTTAAGCTATGGGCGGCAGTCTAGCCGAGGCATGAAGCCTGTGATGATGGTGATGATGATGATGTCGGTATCTTTGGCTATGCAAGAAGACACGGCGCGGATGCGCTGAGAACAGAGACAGCACGGCGGTAGGTTATGCTTGAGAGATGCACCTTGGGCAGGAGAGCGCTGTGAACTTAGATTGTGACGGGAGTAGGTGGAGAGCCAGAACCGTGACCTTGGTCAAGAGAAGTGGAGGCTTAAACTATGGGCGGCGGCCCGGCAGAGGCTGGAGCCCTGTGATGATGACTATGAAGATGATGATGATGATGCTATGTTAACGGGCGATGGCGCAGATGCTCTGAGAGCAGAGAGGCAGTAGAGCGTTATGATTTGATTGATAGATGCACCTTGGTCAGGAGAGCGCTGAAAACTTAGATTATGACAGTAGGTAGGGAGCCGGAATCGTGACCTAAGGGAGAGAGTAGAACATGGTGATGAATGAGTAAATGAATGAATGGATGAATGAATGAACGTAGGCTATAATATAATGTAATATGGTATGATAGTTGACATCACGGATAAACAACCACTGCAACTAGCCAGGCTGGTTCGATGTTACAAAATATGGAGATAACAGGCTTACGGACCACTATAAAATCAATCTGATAGATGAGAGAAGGATAGAATACAGACATGACCGGGTGACCGGAGCGATAGCCCCCCAAGAGATAGAGTGAATGCCGCCGACGCAGCAAAATACCACCGTCACCAGAAATGAGAATAGAAAACATAAAGATACAGACCAGATATAGCATGCTTCAATTACGTGATGAGGAGTGAGGCAAATGCAGGAAGCGCATGCGCCAGACGACCAACGACCCAGCGCCTTGATCGCAGTAGAGGACAGACCCCGCTTAGTGGCCGTGGTGGCCACGCCGATTCTGAACGAGCGTGCTGTATACCTCTTGGGCGAGGAATGAGAAGAAGGAAACAGAGTTAACAGAACAGAAACAGCACGCTGAGCAAGATGACAAAGCGAGGAATGAGCCAAATGCAACACGCACATGCGTCGGACAACCGGCAGCCCATTGCCTTGAAAGCCCGCACTATGCGGGCGTCTGCCAGAGTGATGAGAGAGACAGCTTGAGACAAAGCATGAGTAGCTAACATTAAAGACAAGCACCTCGGCCAGGATAAGCAGGAAGGTCAGGTTAAACAGAGGAGAATCGGCAGACAACTGGTAATCACGACCTAAGAGAGGGAGATAGCAGAGCTTGTAGCTGAAACAAACAATGAATAAAACACCAAGAAAACATCTCGACCAAGGAAATAATAACCCCATGTCAATTATGATAAACACCTACGCGGTGTGGCGCGGTGAATGCTTGTGCAAAGCAGGCATTGACACAGGCAGTGGGGCGGATGCCCTGGTTGGTTGAGAGAGACAACTTGCGGTAACTGCATGAGTAGACTAGCAATAAAAAAAAGGGGGGCACCTTAATCAGGGGAATGCAGAAAGTGCGAGCTTACGACAGAGGAGAGTTGGAGAGCCGGTTATCGAGACCTGAGAGGGACAGAGCAGAAAGCTGAAAAATCACTGAATAACGGCACCGGAACAAAAATGGCATATCAAAATAGACATAAACTCCTACTCGCTACCAGTGGGTAGCTGTGATAAGTTTGTCATGCAGGATGGATGAGGATACCGATACAAGCAGGTGACTGGCGCTAAAGTTGGGGCGACAGCCCAGTGCGATGCTGAGGCGATGGCCCATTGTGATGCCGAGTTGTGATTTTGAGCCGTGGTGTTGAGCCGTGGTGTTGAGGTGAGACAGCCCAGGGCAATGCTGAGGTGCGCCGTTAAAGCACGAGCCCTGAGGCGCCGGCCCAGGGTGATGTTGAGTCCCCGGCCCAGGGTGATGCGGAGTCCCCGGCCCAGGGTGATGCGGAGTCGCCGGCCCAGGGTGATGCGGAGTCGCCGGCCCAGGGCGACGCGGAGTCGCCGGCCCAGGGCGACGCGGAGTCGCCGGCCCAGGGCGACGCGGAGTCGCCGGCCCAGGGCGACGCGGAGTCGCCGGCCCAGGGTGATGTGGAGTCGCCGGCCCAGGGTGACGTCGGGGCCGATGCCCAGTCCGTCGTCGGGGCCAGAGCCCAGTCCTTCGTCGGGGCCAGAGCCCAGTCCATCGTCGGGGCCAGAGCCCAGTCCATCGTCGGGGCCAGAGCCCAGTCCATCGTCGGGGCCAGAGCCCAGTCCATCGTCGGGGCCAGAGCCCAGTCCATCGTCGGGGCCAGAGCCCAGTCCATCGTCGGGGCCAGAGCCCAGTCCATCGTCGGGGCCAGAGCCCAGTCCGACGTTGGGGCCGATGCCCAGTCCGACGTTGGGGCCGATGGCCAGTGCATTACGTAGCGTATGCCCTACGTGGAGCAGCAGATGCACGTGTATGTGAAAGTGTACGGGAAAGCAGCAGAGACCACCATCACCAGATATGAGAAAACAAACACAATCCGACACACAGTCCGAGCGACCTGACGATTCCAATGAAGCCTAAGGGCACGAGTGGTGTACAGAGTGAGAGGGTTAGCCCATGGACGGCTATCAATGGGGTGTGATCAGAACCCTGACAGGACTCCATGGGCCGAGTTTCATGTATAATTTAATTATGATTATTAACTGTCATCATCGATTTACATTTCCACGGATATCACTCATTTATTTACTTATATTTGGACGGTGTACATGTAGCCCATTGTGATCAAAATAACTCGAAATAGACAAGGCATTGCGACAGGCTACTATGTCCCTTGATGCTCGGCGACCGGGCGCGGGCCGAAAGCCCCGCGTGATCTCTAAAAGGTACACTGTGCAGGAAATGGTCAAAAAAGGTAGGCCTACTGCAACTTTGCTGCTTATTGAAACTGAGCTGCCTATTGCCAAATTTGGTCTTACATGAAAGTTTACCATGTAATAAACAATATTTTCTAGTACGGTCCAAGTAAAGTTTTTTTTCTTTTTTTTTTTTTTTTTTTTCAATTCAAAAATGGCGGACCATGGAGAAGATCCCCCCTTTCATGTAAGAAAAGTGCAATTTTCCAGTCATAAGAAATACTTAGAATTTGATGGTGGGGGCAAGTATTCATGAAAAAAGTAACATTAGTGAAGTTGCAGCATGAATTCTGGAAATAAACAACTAAAATCACAGTGTCCCTTTAACTAAATCCAGCCCTGAATGGCTTGAAGCGGGAGTGAGGAAGCAAGGTACACTTCTATCAATACAAACTGCAGGCAGTGCGATGACATGAGGTGATGATTGGCAAGCGCGCATAGCTTAATGTGCGAGCCAGCAGTCTAGGCCAGGGGTCAGGAACCTATGGCTCGGGAGCCATATTGGGCTCTTTTGGGAACTGCCTAGGCTTGCCAACAGTCCCTTGAAATACAGAATCATCCCGTATTTATAAATAAAATAATGTGTTCCTTATTGAGCAGAAACTGGACACGGGACGTTAAAATGCATTAAAATGTTGGAAATTACATCTAAGAAATACAATTTATACGGGGGGGGAGGACCCCCACACCCCCTTCTATAATGAAGTTGACAGTTGTCAACCCTACCTGTTATCAATAAAACTTAACTTGACAGTACGCTCTACAATTGTTGGGCATAATTGAAATACATGCTCTTAACTTTCACGCTTTTTTCACTTTCACTTAATTGTATTCAGTGTTGAAATGGTATGGCTCTCACAAATATGTCTTTTTAAAAATTTGGCTTTTATGGCTCTCTCCACCAAAAAGGTTCCTGACCCCTGCTCTAGGCCTACGAACCGAAGCCATAACTCTAAAAAGTCAACGACACCGCCACTCCTGCGCCACATGGGCCAGTCCATGCAAACGAAAACGTAAAATAGCTTGTGTTGTGGGCATAGGCTACTGAGCGGAACATTGAAAATAGGCGGGTGCAAACTGATGAACGCACGACCGGAATCCACATGAATGAAAAACTGTAGGCGGTGCTACGGCCCGTAGGCTGAGGTCCTTGCAACATCGCTCCGGAGGAAGTACGTTTGTAACAATACGTTTGACGATTACGAGTACATGGCTCTGCAATGTCCTCCGTCCGGTGTCGCGACAGGCAGCACGAACACAGAAGGTTAACGTCGGGTTATGGGTGCGGGCGAGGCGCTTCGAGATATAATTAGCCCATTTAAATCTGAAGGCCTACCCCCAGTGACGTTCCAAAAAAGCCACACCAACCGGTTCATGAAATGCTCTATAATGTTGGCTAGCGAATCACCAGTCCATCCGCAGCAGAGAGGCCGACGACGACCAAGTAAATGGTGACTCGCAGTACCCATAACGCCTCCGTAAAACCAATGTGCTGAGCAGATATGCCGGGCTAAGTGAGCGAGGCGCAACGAGAGAGCACCGCGGGCCCAGTTACTTCGAATCCGCCCTTCCCCAGCGAATGATCCAAAAGTCACTCCAATCAGTTCATGGAATTATCCCAAATGACAGCAAACGAAACGTAGGCCGTCAGTCAACCAGCGCCAGACGAGACTGATATCCGAGACATTGCAACAAGCCGAGTATGAGGCATGAGAGGCGACTTGCCTGGACAACTCCCCCGCAAAAACAGTCATTCGCTGAGATAAACGTTCCTTTGGTCCGCAGGATAAGTGAAGGGAAAGCCGCCAGGTTACTCACGAATTACACCAGTTCGGGGAAATCCATCCACAGGCAGGCTAGTTCAAAAGCAAATCCACGAGCGTCGGGAAATCAGGGAGCGGCGTGCCAAGCAAATTGATTGAAGCCTTGCGAGGAAAATATTAGGCTATAAGAAAGCACCGATTGCGTGCCACGCGTTTGAGCGGTTGGAAATTCCATCCCAGCAGCGGTAAGGTGAGGATAACCAGGTAGAAAATAAACAGAATGTTTGATAACGAAAACGCCGGACAGCCACTTCAAAGTCGGCTTAACTGGAAAGCAGAGATCAGAATGAGTGACTGATTTTTAAACAAACGTGAATGCGATCCATTGGCTGAGAGGGAACGATGCCTGAGTGATGTGTAACGGGGAAATCCCCAATCTCGCGTTGTGATTGGTTGACGATCCTGGGCAATGATGACGCATGTATGATCTGTCAAAAGGGAGATTGGATGGTTAGCCTAGTAAGTTTGACAGCCGAGAAATTCGAGTCTCCCTGGTAGAATTTACGCAAGCTCCCATTTCTTTTTTAATCAAGTGCACAACATATTTCGATGGGAAACCATCTTCATCAGAGTCCAACGTTAGTCCCTAATATGTTGTGCATTTGATTAAAAAAGAATAGCATCTCATCTGTGCTGCTCCGGTGTCTTCTCTTCAGATTTTGTGTGCAGAGCGATGTACTAGGGAGTCTTGTGCCTCTTTTCCACTGTCGGTTTTCTGGTAGGCCTACAGCTCGACACGGCGCGACTCAGCCGCCATTTTTTTCTTTACTATTGAGCTGTGTCGTGCCTGCTGTGTCGACCTGTACTGTAGGCCTACCAGAAAACCGGCAGTGGAAAAGAGGCAATAGAGTATGCCGGCATGGCAAACTTGGTGCAAACTTCCATCTCTTGCTCTGAAAACTCAAACCCTTTAACTATTCTAGTGTTTCTAAACGGGGGCTACATAGCCCCCCAAGGTGTGTATAGGGAGGGCGTTGAAAAACTAAGAGATGGACGGGGGGCTCAGTTGCAAATAGAAGGCCTTAGTGTATTTTATTTTTGAATATAAGGCTCATGATGAGGTCAAGGGGGTGGTTGTTCAAACAGTCTGAGAACCGCTGCAATGTATGTGTTAAGTCCCTGCACCATATTCTAGAAGCATAATATTTCCTTTTGACAATAAATTCAAGAACTCAAGGTTCTGGATTTGCCTTCTTTCATTTTTGGGGTCTTCATACACTTCATGAAGTATAGTGTATGAAGGCATGACAAAGGTGGTGCAAGGGTTTTTTATCAAAGACATAGATACCCAAGACGGGACAATAGGGTGTTTTTTGGGAAGGACGTTTTTTGGTTTCCGGTCGTCATTCACTCCTACTCTAAATTCAACTTAAATTTCTTAAACCAACTTCACTACAGAAAAATGCACGATTTGGTATAAACCAAAGTAACTGAAGAGATTTCCGTTGTTGCAGAAATATATTTCTTAGTATTTTACGTGGAAATTAAGTATATCTCACAATACATTCTCTATGTATTTCGAGCAGGTTTCACTACAGGCGCCATTTTTTTCCGGGAGAAAATGCTTCCCGGAAGTATACATTAATTTTCCATACTTGTAGTGGATCCATCTCTTTGGTTTTATCCTCATCATCATTCCCTTCCTCTTCCTATTTCCTTGCTCTGATTCCTTCTCTTAAGGTCTTAAAGCATCTCCAACCTGCCCATTGTGAAGGGCTTAACCTCTTAAAGCGATCCTATGCAACTTTGACATAAACACATAGATATAAACAACTTTATAGCGGCCTCTAGTGGTTCTGCCGAAAATGTGCATTGAACTAAATTAGACAGACATTGGCTTCGAGATTATGTGCAAATTAAATTTCGTCGTCTTCTGTAATTAACCAGATTCCCTTCCTTGCATTCAGTTCTCTCCACTTCTAAGGGGCTTTATATGTGAGATTCCCCCCTTGCTTATGAGTTGGCTGCTTCGTAATTCACTTCACACAACTGCAATCATGTTTGCACTTCCCTCAGATGGATATTATTTGATCCACTTGTTCTCGGCAGATATCCCCGTCTTTATTTCACATTTCCAGTAACTATATAGTACCTGTAGCCTACATTAGAAGAACGAGGAAACAAACGGCTATTTTGTTGTCATAATAACGATTTCGAAGTCGAGGTGACAAGACGCGGTTTTATCTCCTGTGGTGTTGAAAGTGAAAGTGGACATCCATATGCCGACTAGAGATCACGTTTCGTCTCCTCTTGATCGGCAACAACATATATTTTTAGCCTCGCTCGACTGATTGTGTCCTTTGACATCAAATAAAATGTGCGACATCAGATTTCAACTCGTATACATTTGTGTATCTTTGTAAACTAAACAAGGTGGCGTGGGTTTTGAGAATGCTAATGCATACATCCCAGTGTAGTGAATGAATGATAAATCCCCATCTTTTGGCGTTCGTGTCTCTCCGGTTTGAAGCCCTTTTCCAATGTTCACACAAGCTATTTATTTGCCTGTCCAAACCTTTCATCTCAATTATCTCGTGATTTATTTGCAGTCCCATTCGTTGTTTTCACTGCATGCCAGCGTGATATTTTACAATCAGCTAGCCAGTAGCCAGTAGCCAGCTTTCAGCAAGCTGCTGCCTTATGTAGACCTCCTTGGCTGCTGCTTAGCAAACGAAGGAATAGGTCACGCTCCGCTCATACAGCATAGAAATCTAGACGCCCCTAGCGGCCACAAATTGCACAACAACAAAAGGCGCGGCGCCGCCAGGCAAAACTGCAAGTGCTGTTTCGGAGCAGGAGCACTAGGCGGTGATGGAAATATTGCCATTTTCCCCATTACTGGTCAGTCAAGCAAAATCATGAGTACCAAGCCATGTCATGACTATGAAAAAGTTGCATAGTGTCTCTTTAAGGCCATATAACTCACTCAAGTAGGGAAAGGCCTGCAGCCCCACGGGTGAACTGCAGTTCCCAGCCCCCACCCAACACTATGGCACACACGCACGCACACCCTCACTCTCGAGTTGGACCAACTCACTCTTTCTCTTTCTCTTTCTCTCTCTCTCTCTCTCTCTCTCTCTCTCTCTCTCTCTCTCTCTCTCTCTCTCTCTCTCTCTCTCTCTCTTTGTTCCTCTTGCTTTCTCCCAGTCTCTCTTGTACGTATACGTGTGAATGGCAGAAAGATAGAGTGGTTTGAGTGCCTGTATGATTTGTGTGTGTGAATGAGCACTAGCGTGCGCACGTAAGACAGAAAGAGAGAGAGAGAGAGAGAGAGAGAGAGACAGAGACAGAGACAGAGAGACAGAGACAGAGAGACAGAGGGAGAGAGAAACAGAGACAGAGACAGAGGGAGAGATAGAAAGAGAGAGAGAAACGGGAGGGGGGGTGTGTCCATGTGCGCTTGTGCATGCGCATATGTGTACTGCATGCGTGTGTAAGGGTGTGCATGTGTCTCTTAAAGAGTGTATAAGGGGAGTGTGAGAGCATTGGTTAGCCTGTGCGGGGAGTTTCTGGTGTGTCTTCTGTGCTGTGATTTACACTCTTTATCTAAAGCCACTGTGGCGGAGACAGCGATCACAGATCCAGCACAAAGCAAAGCCGGCTAGGAGACAGGGATGGATTATGACTCCATGGGCCCCTGGGACAGACAACAAGAAAGCCCCCCCCTGAATGGATCTTGCTAGTTTACAAAACGATTCAGTGTTTTAGGCCAGGTATGAGAGCTTATGCTCTCTTGGGTTTACGGGCTTCGTCCCCTGAAAAAGATAGGCGCAAAAGTTGTTAAAAGTGCAATATTTAATGCAGAGGCAGAGCTATAGGGAGGGCAAGCAGGACATTTGCCCCTGGGCCCAGGGCCTCCCCGTATTGGTAGTGGGGGCCCTATTATGAAATTTTGGAAGCCATATGGGGGGGGCCATCAGCGTTTTTCCCTGGGGCCATGTGTGCAATTGTTCCGCCACTAATTTAACACAATATGAGAATGGAAATACAGAGACTTGAGTCTCAGGGCCCTCTTAGTTCTTGGGCCCCTGGGCCTGGGCCCGTTAAGCCCATGCAGTAATCCACCCTTTGCTTGAGAGAGAAATTCACCCTCTAATCTAAGATTTCTGCTGGGCAAATGAAGCAAAATGACAGGAGCAGAGCAGGTTAATTGCTCCTGGCCTCTGGGACCTTGTGTGTTGGTCGTGGGTGGGCTGCTGAGACCTTGGTATGGCGTATGGGAGCCTTATCAGTGTTTTGCCCTAGGTCCCTGTGTGCAATTGAAGAGCTCAGATGCAACACCCCCTAAGTGCCTTTTCAGAAATTAATCTCAATTCATTTTTATTTAATACAAAGCTATCAAAATAGCATATTTTTTTATTTTACTTATGTAATATAACTATTTACGTGTATTATCAAGTACATAAATGTAAACCAACAATGGGGTTCTCTAAAAATATAGAAGTGCAGGTCTTCAGAAATGGAGTTAGGGGGTTTTGCATCTGAACTCTTCAATTGTTCCGCCACTGCCTGAATCAGAGATACTGAAAAACTTATGGACAACAAGACTCCATTAGATGAACAGTCATACTCTATAACTTCAGCGATGTCAAATAATGTGCAAGAGAGCAAAAGAGGGCCATTTGATTTTTGTAGCAGTTGCAAATACTAGCCTACTAATATTTTTTTTTACATATTGTTTGATATATTATATGAAATCTGTTATATTCCTACTACGTAGACAAGAGAATGACAGACGGGCTCCAGACAAAAGCGCAGGCATTAATAGTTCTGTTGTGGATTCATGTAACCATGACCTCTGCTCTCTGTCGAATCTGGGTCTTTAGGTCATCTGCATACTGTACAGTAACACACTAGTTTTAAGTTTTAATCTGCTTTTGTGTGGGTGTGGGTGCGTGTGCGTGTGCGGGTGTGTGTATGTGTATAATGAAAATATGACCCGGGCATTTTTGGCATTGACTGGCCCCTAACACATCCACAAGCCACTTTCATACCTCTATATCTTGACTGGCTGAATGCACTGTCTATATTGGGGATGGGCCACTTCCCAGGAAAAAAAAAACCTAACAACAACTGCAGCGGCCCCTGGGGACTGTCGGCCCTCCGGAAAAATGCCCTGTATGCCATATTACCAGTCCAGCATTGGCTCCACATGGTAAATGCTTCAGTTCTGCCTGGCGTCACACTGACTCCTAATGGCTTTGAGGTTAATGAAAATACCCTGCGGGGGATTACAGAGTGGACGGACATGCAGGGAGGCGGGTAGGCAGCAGTGTTGCCAGATTGGGCGGTTTCCCGCCTAATTGGGCTGCTTAGGATGGCCGTCTGCGGGTAAAAATGCCATTTAGCAGAAAACCCCCCCCAATTTTTGGCCATAGAAATCAATAGAATTGTGTGGGATTTAGTGCTTCCAGGTGGCTTTTGAACATGTTTTGGGCTGGAAATCTTCAGCCTCATCTGGCAACCCTGTTAGTCAGGCGGACAGGTCGGCGGCCCAACGCATCCAATGATGGGCAGGGAGGTTGGAGATAGGAGTCCCTTACATTCACTCTTCTGTGTGGAGACTGGAGAGGGTGTGTATGGTGTATGTGTGTGTGTGTGTGTGTGGGGGGGGGGGGGTTGGGGGTAACGAACCTGACTCCCTTCCTCCCTCACCTACAACCTTCTGTGCAGAGTCACACACACACACACACACGCGCACGCACGCACGCACGCACGCACGCACGCACACACACACACACACACACACACACACACACACACACACACACACACGCACAAGTAGACTCACGTACTGTACATACATACATACATGTGCACAGACACACACACTTACAGCCGCACCCTCCCTCTCAGACAGTGTAAGTGTGTCATGGTGTCAGCCGTGACGTTTGCACATTAGTGACGCCAGTCATGTGTCTCTCTCTCTCTCTCTCTCTCTCTCTCTCTCTCTCACACACACACACACACACACACACACACACACACACACACACACACACACACACACACACACACACACACACAGAATGATTTAATGCAGGGTCACACACACACACACACACACACACACACACACACACACACACACACACACACACACACACACACACACACACACACACACACACACACACACACACACACACACACACACACACACACACACACACACACACACACACCACACAGAGAATCATTTTATGCAGGGTCACACACACACACACACACACACACACACACTCACCCTCTGCCCCACTCTCGTACCCTGCAGCGTCGTGTACATTAATGTAATCACGAGGAATATGTAACTGTCACAGAATGTTCACATCTGGCCTTAATGTCTACCAAATGCCTGCACTCAGCTTGTCCCAGTCCCCACCCCTCTCTTCATCCCTCTCTTCATCTCTCTCTCTCTCTCTCTCATTCTCTCTCTCTCTCTCTTTCGCTCCATCTCTGTCTCCCTCTGTCCCCACCCCTCTCTTCATCTCTCTCTTCATCTCTCTCTCTCTCTCTCTCTCTCTCTCTCTCTCTCATTCTCTCTCTCTCTCTTTCGCTCCATCTCTGTCTCCCTCAGTCTCCCTCTCTCTCTTCGTCTCTCTCTTCATCTCTCTCTCTCTCTCTCTCTCTCTCTCTCTCTCTCTCTCTGTCTCTCTCTCTCATTCTCTCTCTCTCTCTCTCTCGCTCCATCTCTGTCTCCCTCCCTCTCTTCATCTCTCTCTTCATCTCTCTCTCTCTGTCTCTCTCTCTCATTCTCTCTCTCTCTCTTTCGCTCCATTTCTATCTCCCTCTGTCTCCCTCTCTCTCTTCATCTCTCTCTGTATCTCTCTATCTCTCTCTATCTCTCTCTCTCCACAGACACACTGTCACAGTGTTATTGCTGACGTCGTCACTCTGTCCTGCCTACACACACGTGCATGTATATGCATCAGTACATCAGACACACACACACGTACACACGCACACACACACACTTACGTACATACAATTTGAAGACACTTACATCCATTGTTGTAACACACGCACACACACACACACGCACGCACGCACACTGACAGGCATACACACACACACACACACGCATGCACGCAGGCACGCACACACACACACGCACACACACACACACGCACGCACGCACGCACACTTCTCTGTGTGTTTAACCACCAGTCCAAAAAACAAACACCCACAAGTCACCACCCACCACCCACCACTCTCCACCCCCTAGGCCCCACTCCACTCTCCCTTCTACCCCAGACAAAGGCTGTTGTGCTGGGGGAGAGTGATTGGCGGGGATTGGGTATGGTGCTGGATGTCGCTAATGGAGAAGTGAAGTATAGGAGTTGGGGGGGGGTGGGTGGGGGGTGGATGCTGGAGTTAGGCCATTGTCTGGTAAGGGTAATAGCTTTAGGATGGAGGAGCCAACGGTGTAGGGGATTTGGGCTGGTGGCGTGACAGAAAAGAGGAGTGAAAGGGGGTACGGCCGGGGGGGGGGGGATATTGGGGAGCAGGGGTTGATGGGGGTAACTCTCTTAGCAGCACCCCTGGAGGGCTCATTTGATACCAGTCAACAGGCTGGGGATCCCCCCTCCAGACACAAGCTCTCTCCCCTATAAGCCCAGCACCAGGACCCCTGTGCTCGCCACCTCCCATCTCATCCATCCCCCACTCCAACCAGCGCCATCCCCCTTCCCAGCTCCTCTTAACCCCGGTGATTACCGGTCAACAGGCTCCTTCAAAATAAAGCGGCGTTAAGGTCCGGGACCCTTCTCGCGACCACCATATCCAAACCCCACCAACCATCCCCTCCCAACACCTCTTTTAAGCCCTGTGATATGGCCAACAGGCTCCTTCAAAATATCTTTTGACCCCCCCCCCCCTCATAACTCAGGAACCGAATGGCGTATGACCACCAAAATTGGAAGAGATGATCTTCAGCCAAAAATCTATGTTTGACATCAGTTAGGTGTCATTATTGGATATTATGACGTTATTATGACATAATTTCCGGATTTTATTGCCCAAAATGCCACCTTAATGTATTTTCCATCTAACTTGGGTAATGCACATCAATTTTAGTTGTTATGTGCATCAGACCGCTTCAAATGTTCACAAGGGTTTCTGATGCTAATGAAAATGTGAAAAAATGTGAAAAATTACATGACAAAATCACGTCATAGATATGGCAAAGCGCCGTCAATTTCTTGTAACATTGCCGCAAACAGTCAGCCCTCAAGCAATGAGAAATAAAAAGAAGAAATTTTTGGTCAGCCATACCAATCAGAAAACTGTTGCCATGGCAAAAACAAAAATGATAAACCTAATCTTTTGGAATCACATTGTAGCAAACTTCATTTTAGGAAAAGTCACCAAGTTTCGTTTTCATAGCTTTAGTTATTCCGGAGTTATACGACATCAAAGTTGGTGCGGGCACTTTTAGGCACATACCTGTATATCATCACACCCCCACCAACCCCAAAGTTACAGCTTCAATATAGAGCTCTCCTAGGTCCGGGACCCTTTGCACCTCCTCCACCATCTTCTCCGTCCACATCATCAGTGTGTTATCCCTTAACCCTATTCAGACTGGGCTTTTTTGGCATTCCTGGGCCTGGGGGGGGGCTCTTTTGACCCCCTCCTCATAACTCATGAAGGGAATACGGTATGACCACCAAACTTTGGGGAGATGATCTACATATGGACATCTATGACTGAAATATTTTTTGTGTCATTATCTGGTATTATGACGTCATTATGACATCATATGATTATAATGCCTAAAATATCGCCATAATGTATTTTCCATCAAATTTAGGTGATGCACTTAAATTGTAATGACTATATGCTTCAGACCACTTTAATGCTCACAAAGTTGTCTGATGCTAATGGAAATAACAAAAAAATATGAAAAAGGAACAATAATGAGACTTAGATTAGTGATTTTTGGTCAGACATACCTGTCAGAAAACCGTTGCCATGGCAACGGCAAAAATGATAAACATAATCTTTTGATACTTAACTGTAGCCAACAAAATTTTAGGAAAAGTCACCAAGTTTCGTAGTCATAGCTTAAGTCGTTAAGGAATTATACGACATCAAAGTTGGTGCGGGCACTTTTACCCCCCCCCCCCCCCCCAGTCTGGATAGGGTTAAACTAATGCTAAATGGACTGCATTCATATAGCGCCTTTCTTTCCACTCCTTTGAGCAGTCAAAGCACTTTACATTGTATACCTGTAGTGAAGGGGAGTAGAACTGCCCAGGCAGGACTCAAACACTTTATAATAATGTCTGCTTAGTAAAGATTTAGTAAATAATTTACTAATGATGAACTAAACATTAACACATTTATAAAATATCTACAAATAATATATACAAGATTTTACATACCTTATAACAGAGTATTTTATTCATTTACAAGCAATTTGTAAATGTTTGATAAATACAAGATATTAACATAACATTTCCTAGTCATTTACAAACATTTGTAAACATTTCCTAGTCATTTACAAACATTTGTTAATGTTTTGTTCATCAATAGTTAATTATTTATCAAGTCTTTATAATGCTTTTTTGCATCCATTATTATAAAGTGTTACCCCCGGATCTTCTGAGGTAGTAAACTGGGGCTCTGGCCACTACAACAAAGGACACACTCACAACCCTGGTGATGGTCACTCCATCACAAATCCTCACATTCATTCATTCACAGACCAGTGGCAGCCTCGCCGGGTACCACCCTGCCACCAGCAGCATTTTGGGGTTAAGTATCTTGCTCAAGGACACATCGAAGGGGTCAGGCAGAGCGGGGCTCGAATCTACAACCTTGGGGTTCCCGAACAGTTCCTCTACCATCTGAGCCACCTCCGCCACTACAAACTAACCCTTTGTAGTAACTCCTCGCTCTCCATCTGTTTCTGTCTCTTTCTTACCATCTACTGGTCAACAGGCACTTACAAAATAAAGCTCAGCCAAATCCAGGACTGTTCTCGCGACCACCACCATCATCAGCAGCAGCACACCCCCACTAACCCTTCTTAACCCCTGTGATACTGGTCAACAGGCACCCTTTAAGTCCAGGATCCTTCTCGCAACCACCACCATCCACCAACCATGCACCACCAACTCCTAAACGATCATTAAAATTATCATCATAATGGACTTGTTCAATTTGGTACAAATATAATTGAACAATTTCCTTTTGATGATCGGTTTACACCTTAGTCTGCAAGGTCATCTCAAGGTGATGATACACAGGGCAACTTTCTGAGCAATCTGTCTGGGTAATGATACTATAAGACATTTCTCAGACTGTTTATCATATAATATTTTTATTTGGAGAACTTGGATTAGCAGCACACAATTTTTTTTCAACCACTCCATCAGAAAATGCATAGCCTATAGCCAATCATAATGTTGCCTGGTAACACAGTGCTCAAAAAGTTGCCCCTGTGTATCATTTTCCTAAGGCTGCACAACTTCTTTATTTCCAGACACATCCTCAATTTCACAACTTCACAATAAAGCAAAGCAGCGCAGCGCCGTGCCGTGTCGTGCCCGTGTGTGTCTGCTAGCCATCATGCTTTTCATCTTGTGCCCTGCAACAACCCAGGCTAACAGCTTCTGTCAGCCTCCTGCTCCTGTTCAAAATCAAAGAGCATTAACAGGAAGCTCAGTTGCCAAATCGGCAGGTGAAAAAAAACTCACACACACACACACCCACGCACTCACACACACACACAGACACACACACACGAGAGAGAGAGAGAGAGAGAGAGAGAGAGAGAGAGAGAGAGAGAGAGAGAGAGAGAGAGAGAGAGAGAGAGAGAGAGAGAGAGAGAGAGAGGGAGAGAACAAAACATTGACAGGAACGAGAACAACCTGGTTGTTTATTCCACAGAAGTTGTGGGTGCCTCAGGGGTTCTTCTGACAGCTTTGGTCATGCCCAGAACAAAGTCATCTGAAAAGTCCCCTCCGCCCAACAAATACAATGCAATGAGGGCCCAATTCTGGGCCCAACTTTCCTTGGGCCGGGGGCAACTGTCTCCTTAGTTTAGTTTTAGTTTATTTTGCTTATTTCAACAGGGACCATGTGCAAAGTACATTAGCTACAGAAGTAAAGAGATGACATGCACCAGATTACGTGTATAATTTACCAGCTAATTTCCATCTGCAGTCCCTGGGCAGGTGAGGAAACCTGTTGCTGTGAGGGCCAAGTGGTGATATAGTGTATCAATCTATACCTGCTTCTCATCTTCTTCCTTTCCTTTTTCTTCTTTTTCTTTTTTGTCTTCAGACACAGACAGGGAATGTTGGGATTGGCAGAATGCAGGAAACATGGAGATCATACTGAACCTCAGAGATGTTTTGTTTTACTTTTATACTGCATGCCCCTTCAGACGTTCTCTTATTGCTTCTGAGCTTGTGGAAACGGCTGTCAATGATATGTGCATACGCTGTCAGCTGTCATTATGGTTTGCTATTCACTCGTTTTTTTTTTTTTAATAAGGCAAGGTATGTTTATTTTCTATAGCGCATTTCATACACAGATGAAGTTCAATGTGCTTCGCGGAGAATAAAAGGAAAGGAATAAAGAAAACAAGAAATAGAGAAAGAAAACATTACATGTAATTGATGAAAGAGTGAATCCTGTAGTGGGTGAGGAAATCCTGATATTTCAGCATACAGTACATTTGATGCTGGACCAGAGATTCTTTAAGTATAGAGATATGCCAACATAATAGGTTTCTATGGGCACCCAACCAGTGTTCCTTTTGTCAGCTTTTTTTTATTTAGTCGTAGTCTTAGTCACAATGACGAAAATCAATTTTAGTCTTAGTCATATTTTAGTCATTGCCTTCCCAATTTAGTCTTAGTTTTTGTCTAAATGACGAAAATCAATTTTAGTCTTAGTCATTTTTTAGTCATTTTAGTCATTTTAGTCAACACTGTACATAATAGAACTTCTCCACACACTGCTTCTCTTTTTAACATATATCATTGACTGTACAGAATAAACCTTATCCGCACACTGCTTCTCTTTTTAACATATATCACACTGTGCAGAATGAAACGTCTTCACACACTGGTTCTCTTTTTCTCTATTTTATTTGACACCAGTATTAATTTAGTCAGCTTTTTAAAATTTAGTCTTAGTCTTAGTCACAATGACGAAAATCAAAAAAGGGCTTTGACGAAATATTTTAGTCATAGTCATGGTTGACGAAATTAACACTGCACCCAACATGACCAGGTTCCGGTCTGCCTAAAGGGGCGTGTCATAATGCTCCTAGCATTGAATAGTCCTCAGGTCTGCCTAGGTCTGCCTAAAGGGGGATTTCCCCCCCAATAATAGAACCCGGAAACAATGGGCCAATGGAACCTCTCTCTCTTTACTCTCTCTGGCTGGACTCTGCAAGAGGATTCGAATCAGACATACACATACAACGTGATGATTCATAGAGAGCTGTGAGGGAAAAGCAAACATAACATCAGGGCAGTTTTCAAACTGGGTCAATCGCTGATATCTGTCCTGACATGTAAAAGTGGAAATGTTGGCTTGGGTAGAAAAAAATGAAACACATGTCGAATGGCGTATCCAAGAATACTTAAGAATGATGATATTTGGTCCTCACATCCAACCCAGCTCGCCCCGTCCCACACCCCCTTCCCCCCTCCCCCCCCTCCCCCCTTCCCCCACTCTGTTTTCCTCACTCCCTCTGTAATTACAAAGAGCCAAAATCCACATAAAAATTAAGACGCTCTTTAGGAGAAAAAGAGGGAAAAAAACAGCTTGTAATTGCCAGGCTTGGCTACCAGGTTGGAAAAGACTCACAAACCAGAACCGAATCCACAGCAAAGCTTGCTCAAATGCCCAGAAGAGCGAAAAGTCATGAGAGCTATGAGTCAAAATATAAACAAAAAAACAACTTTCAATTCGGTTCCGATGCCAGCACACTCAGCTCTTCACATATTGTAAAGACGGAAAACCTGGAATCGATAATTATATGCCAGCGTTCAAGAGTTTATCATGCATGTGATCATTAGCGATAAATGTATTTTGCGTTGTTTATTAGTCACAATGTACCTCTTTTACACTGTGATTCATACTGTTCTTGCTTTAGCGAGCGTGACTCATACAAGCCTTTATCTGCTAATGATGGAGAGGACGGGGGTCCTCCGCAGAGATGATTTGGATCTTAATTTGGCCAAAAGCCCGACCCCAAACAATGGAGGAGTACATCTTGATGGATAAGGTGGTGAGTGTAAAAACAATGCAGCAGTGTGTTCACTGATTTGTTACTGCGTGTATTATGAATCTATCATTGCTGCCACTGAAAGGCCCTTCATATCGCACTCTGGAAGCTATTAAAGTGTCTTTTTTTGTTGTATTAAAGGTCCAAACTGTTATGCAAGATAAAGGCTACAGGAAAGATTTTCTAGGTTCTTGGCCTTTTCGCCGTCTCTGGTTGCAGTTTCTGAAAAATAAAACCTTGCATTTCCATTCCTTCCTTGAAGTGTAGTGCAGGAGGACTTGTGTGCAGGCCTGCTGAGAGCAGGTTAAAGCCACCTGATAGACCCCCCCACCCCACCCCAATTCCAATGCTTACAATATAATCAGGACCCCCCACCCCACCGCAATTCCAATGCTTACAATGTAATCAGGACCCAATTCTGGGCCCCCCTCTCTCCCCCTTCGGCTTGGGACAACTGCTGTGTTAGATACCCCTGTCTGCTTCTCTGCTTGCTTGCCCTGACAACGCTAACAATACTTAGCCTCCTCTTTACTTCGGTAACTCACACAATCCAATATCTGTTAACTGAAACCAGGAAACATTAAAAAACAGCACATCTAATAAAAACAGTAAGAGCGAGAGAGAGAGAGAGAGAGAGAGAGAGAGAGAGAGAGAGAGAGAGAGAGAGAGAGAGAGAGGGCTGAAATAAACTCCAATTATGCAACGAACGGCTTCAATTCATTTTCATGAGCTTTTGTGTTCAACAATCAGCGTGGTGCCTGCAATCAAGAATCAAGAAGTGGTTTCCCTGATGGGCCACATGGTCGGTGAGCGTAAGCTACTACCGTCTCACTTTCAGATGTCTCCCTCAGCTCGGCTCCTAAAACCCCTTGGCTCAGTCATCCCGAAACACAGCCACAGAGCTGTCATCCACGAGCAAAAAAAACCCCACCTCCGCCTCCCTACTCAACACTTCCTCCCCTAAACCCCTTCACAATGGAGGAACTGAGAGAAGATCCAGGAAGGTATTATTGCTGACACAGCTTCATGTTTTTTTTTTTACTATAAAACAATCCCAAACACACTACACTGGTGCCATTGTATTGCTCCTCTCAAGAAGAAGAAGGAGGAGGACGACGAGGAAAAAAAGATCTCAATTAAATTACAAGGTTTATGTACCGCGGCGAGCTTGTGTGTGTGGAGGGGAGCAAGGCCAAGGTATGCTCAAACCACAGTGGCCTAGGGCCATGCCACACTCTTGCGCTTCAGAGCGACCGCAGCTTGCTTAACCATTTGTACCGCGCCGTCTGACGGGGGAAGCTGGCACCCGGTCAAGAGTGAGTGGCACACATGGTTACGTAATATTGGCTCCCTAGTCTAGAACAGGAGAGCGAGTGAACGAATGTACGTACATACGAATGAACGAACAAACCCACGGACAAGCGGCAGCAGTGAAGTCATTTTAACTTAGACCTCTGCTGTGCTGTCCATCCATTCACCCTCTTCCTCCCACCCTCCTTCCACTTGCTCTCAAAAAAGTAAAAACCACACACACACTGTACGTAACAAACATTTGTTTTGTTCTTTGTGTGTCATAGGAGCAGGCCCCCGGATGACATTTTGACTAAAACGTTGCAGCAGGCCTAATGGATAGTGGCTGCCGTCAGTGCGGCGGGCCCAGTCAGTCAGTCAGTTGCCATCAAGAGCTAATGCTAACCAAATGACTTGGCACGACTAGCGCCCTGGGAAGTGTGATTGGAGGAACTGTTTGGGTTTCACTTGATAAGTATAGTCAACAGTCTGCGGTCGACACTCGACAGTGTACTCTGTTGGGCCTCTGCAATTGGCAACACGGCCAAGTACCAGGCTTTTCAAAACGACTGTTTCTTTTAAAACCAGACATTCAGAGCAGCCCTATTGAGACTGGAAGAGGCCCCTGCTGCTGTGGGCGAGGGCTCCTTTTGTTTAGCTCTTGTGGTCCACAGATCGCCTTTGATGCGGGTTATGAAACTCACACTTCGGTTTAACACTTGAGGCCTCTGTTTAGCAGAGTTTTGGTATCCGTTTTTTATTACACGACAGAGTCAAATTAGAGGTTATGGGTCTGTGGTAATGTCCAGACCCCCCTCCAGTTAGGATAAAAGGGATAAATTATGTTGCTGTTTGCTTTTCGTTCGCTCACTCCACTGTTACATGGCTCATGTCTTTCTTCAGAGGTGTCCACATTCTAGTGTTATTAAAGGGTCCTCATTCATTTAATGGTAATATTTGTCCAGTACCTCTGCCAAGTATGCCTAAATGTGTGCTTTTGTTGGAGACTAAATATTCTTCATCCTGTACCAGAGGAGAGAGAGATGATTGGGGTTAGGGGGGGTTGGGTTGGTAATTGGACAAGTGGGAGCTCTCGTGACCACTGACCCTCATCAGTGGAGGTCGGAGATGTTCCTGAGAAATGAATCCAATCCCCGCCACTCTTATCTGCATGCATACTTTTGATAAGTAAACACACGGGTGTGCTTGTGGATATATATATATATATATATATATATATATATATATATATATATATATATATATATATATATATATAACTGAACAGTACAACTACTCCCCAACTGAAGTCAGAAAGACACATAAATAATTTATTAGTGGCAATTACTGGTGTTGTGGATGTTGTAATGTGTTTTGTTACTTGATACACACATCCAAGAGAAGATTCATGATAGAAAAAATTGGGTTACAAAAATAAGAAGATATAGAGGTTTCTCACAAAGAAAATATATAGATATTTACATATATTGTCAAAACAGTTAGACGTCCAGCAAAAACGGGGTTTTCAGCATAGTGTGCCGGGCCTTAGCATATTTCCATCAGATAACAACTGCAAACAAAATATAGGCATATCATTCATTTATTTCAAAAGAAATTACTTATAGCTCAACATTCATCCCCAGCAAGTCACTTTCTTGTTTCGCACAGATGTCCATCACTCTCCCCCTTTTGGGGAACAACCTTGAAAAACAACCTTTTCGTCATCACAATCCTTGCTTGTTTTATTTTTTTGCGTGTCCTTCGTCAAAGCCCAAGTTTACAGTTCTTGAAAGCCTATACATGGGTTCTCAATTTTTGTTTTCCCCTGGTTGCGCGAAGCTAGCTGCGCACAACTCAACCTCTGATTGTTGGAAACCGCTGTCGGTCAAAAAATTAGCTCACGTGGTTGGCTGCCAGAGTGCCTGGCCCCTCCTCCAAACATCGTGTTTACAAACACTGTGAACCCATGTATACTTCCAATCCATTGTGGTCCTCCTGTGACCCAACAGATCAGTAGTTGGTGAGGGGTATGCTACCTCCCAGTCTCTTTCTGCAGTGTTCATCACCTGGTCCATCATCTCTAGAGTTCATATCCTTTTCCCGTCTGTGCTGGCAATGTCTTTGGGGGATACACATACAGTACAGCACAGCACGTGATCCCGCGTTCAGATGAGTCCTCTAATACGTGTGAGAGTATCCATTGTTCATATTGGGAGATGCAGTCATCCGTGGTCAAGAAAAGTCTTAGCTATAAATCACCATGAAAAATGATGCTTGGCTGTTTTTTTTTCCACGACATCCACGTCCACAAGTCATGGTCTATCTTCTGGTCTCACCATGCATCTATTGGGACAGAGACAGATGGAGAAAGAGAGAGAGAGAGAGAGAGAGAGAGAGAGAGAGAGAGAGAGAGAGAGAGAGATGAAGAGAGAGAGAACTACATTAGGGTCACAGTTTTCATTTATGACTATCCCCCCACCACACTCAAATCACCAACCAAACCCGATTTGACACGGTTACCTTCACCGTTGAGTTGAAAATTGAAATCAAAAAAGGTTTGAGATTTTGTTTTGATTTTAACTTGCTTTTATCAGTTCAATTCAGCTGGAGTTCTAAGATCTGTCCACCACGGTCCATTCTGCCTTGATCTCATCCCATAGGAGCAACGATAGCAGGAGAAGCCCCACATGCCGCCAGCCTTAAAGTGATACCAGAGAGAGTAGAGAGAGAGAAGTTCCATTGGCCCATTGTTTCCTGGTTCTAGGTATTATGGCCCCCCTTAGGCAGACCTAGGCAGACCTAAGGACTGTTCTATTCATTGTAGGAGCATTATGACACGCCCCTTTAGGCAGACCGGAACCTGGTCGCGTTAGGTGCCCATAGAAACCTATTATGTTGGCATATCTCTATAGAATATCTCTGGTGATACTGTCCCATTTTTGGAAATAAGCTTATTTTACACCTTCCCTTGAGTTAAATAATAGGCTTCTACCGTTCCCCTGTACTTGCAACCATTTTCAAGTTATGGCAGTGCACATTTTACCTCCAAGTTAACAGTTAACATTGAGTCCTATGAGACCAGTTAGCCACGAGCTGGTCTCATAGGACTCAATGTTAACTGCTAGCATGGAGGTAAAATTTGCACTGCCATACCCAGAGAACGGTTGCAAGTACAGGAGAACGGTAAAACCCTATTATTTAACTCAAGGGGATGTGTAAAATTAGCTTATTTCCAAAAATGGGACAGTATCACTTTAAGGACAGCTTTGGCTTAAAAAACACAACTTAACCCATAGATGCTTAAAACATCTGCAAAAACGCCTGTTAAATGACTGTTTTGGGAAAAGGTACTGTATCCTTATAAAAACCTAAACATCTCGACCTCTGAAGCATATGAAGACATGACCCTAATCTTGCATTGGAACATGTTCATTCAGCTCTAACATACCAACTTTATTAGTTTCAAAAATCTTAAAATTTCAAGAGCCTAAAGCTGTACATGCAGCTCCCAGCATTAGGGTCAAGGTTGCACTTTACAGAGTCTGCCATCAATGGGTTAATATGTGTTATTGAACCCTAATACAATTTGACAAGTGTTCTTGGGAACAATGTTCTCAGAACAGAAGTTGACATCACATGTTGATTGCCCAAGACCCGGCTTTTCGTTCTTCTCACAACTTACTGTCACTTGATCAACGATTGTGCGAATTCACGATAGCTGCTTTTGAGGAACTGTTCTGATTTCTCTGTTTTCTTTCACTCCCTTGCTTTCTACTTCTCCCTTTTCTGCCGCGTCTTTGGACTGGAATAGCGGTAGGAGGTTGAGTCAGAGGAGAGGAGTCTTTGAAAAAAACAAAACAAAACAAAAAATACAAAATAGAGACAAATATGACTTTGTTGCTATGAGGAAGCAAGTTTTTGAAGAACATGCAAAACCGACACCACCACTTCCTAACGGAAACACTTTGGAGAAGGACTTCAAATAACAGATGTTGCTAGTTGCATTACGCCAGTACTCAGATCATTAAAATTTGCCCATTTGTCTGGACTTGGATCTCATTGCAGTTCTTCACACTCAATCAGTCCATTCAAGATTTTTTCAAGTTTTTGAGCATTTGGGCGGTGTTCAGCAGCCTGTGACCACACTTGCTTAATGCTTCCGATGTTGGGCAATTTCTGTGGCATCCTTACACAAAAAGACTAAAAAAGCATTTAAATGTTCCTCTGTGGATACACACAGACCGATGTGTCAATCCCGGGTTCAGATGGGCATGGGCACTCACAGGTAAGTGGGGTCTTTTTTTTGCCCCATCCATATGTACCCATATTGCAAATGTGTCCAAACGTACACACACGCACACGCACACATACACACACACTACAAATGCACTGTTAAACATTTGGATAGTTCATTTAACATCTTCTATAGTGCAGTGTAACACTGTATTTTTAGTTCACACACGCACACACAAACACACACACACAGACACACAGACACACACAGACAGAGACACACAGACACACAAACACATAGACACACAGACAGAGACAGACACACACACACACACACACACACACACACACACACACACACACACACACACACACACACACACACACACACACACACACACACACACACACACACACACACACACACACAGACAGAGACACACAGACACACACACACACGCACGCACGCACGCACGCACACCTCCACCACCTTGTGCCCAGTGCTCACCTGAGTCGGAGTGGGAGCTGAGGTGCCGCGAGGTGCACACGCACTCCAGGTGATCCTCCAGCTTCACCTGCACCTCGCGCAGCTTGGGCTTCCGCACTCTCCGCACGTACTCCACCTTGGCCACCTGCACGACAGAGGACAGAGACAGGAGCAAATCGCGTCGGGGTTAAGTGATTATATTAGAGATTATATGAGAAAGAGAGAGCTACAAGAGACACCCTCCGCACGTACTCCACCTTGGCCACCTGCACGACAGAGGACAGAGACAGGAGCAATGGCGTCTGGGTTAAGTGATTATGGGTGCATTCCAATATGCGACCTTGCCTCCTCCACTTGTGCTTGTTTCCTCGTCCCGCCTTCTGACCCCTCCTCCGTGGAGAAAACAATAAAGTTTCGTAGCTGTCAGCCTAGCCACAACAACTTTTGAGGGACTGTTTTTCATTCACCATCGCAATTGCAAATGAGAAAAAAGACTCTACAATTGAGCTTTTGCAAGATATTGAAATATAATGCTGTTGTCAGTGATGTCATCATGACATATTACTTCCTGGTACGAGGAGACAAGCAAGTGTAGGAGGCAAGTGGAGGAGGCAAGGTCGCATATTGCAGCGCACTCTATATTAGAGATTATATGAGAAAGAGAGAGCAACAAGAGACACCCTCCGCACGTACTCCATCTTGGCCACCTGCAGAGACACACACATGGGAGAAACTGCATCGTTACAGGGAGGAGTTATAGTATAAAGGGCTTAGGTAGGGCAGTGGTTCTTAACCTTTTTTTCTTGAAGCACCCCCTAACCTGTGCCCAAGACAAGCCGCGCACCCCCAACCTAAGCGTCTACGCGTGTATATGCACAAAAAAAATACTTGAGTGATTCATTACAATAATTCTAGCTTTAGACATTAATCAATACTTTAATGACTTTATATGGGGACCAAAACACGTTTTAATTTGGTCTTGATTTGGCCTAATTATAACGTTTGGAAGCAGAATTTTGGTCACAACCTCAACACAAACAAAATTCCGCGCACCCTTTAAAATGTCTGGCACACCCCCAGGGGGTGCCCGCACCCCAGGTTAAGAACCACTGAGGTAGGGGGTCATCCCCATGTTCCCCGGGTCCTATGTTCCCCGCTACCAGGGCACTTATATGTTCCCCGCTGCTTCCAAGTACACTGCTGCACCATAGCGAGAACGGGTTGTTTTTAGGGTTAGGGCAGTGGTGTAGTCTACTTTTTTATGGTGGGTATACTGTATATTTGAGCATTTTTTGAAGTGGGTATACTGTATATATTTGTGCCATTCAAAATAATGGATCAATCAATTTTAAGTGGGTGTACTGAAATCCCTGAAATTTAGAAGTGGGTATACTCCGTATACCCGCATTCTACGTTGACTACACCACTGGGTTAGGGTTAGGGTCAGGATTAGGTGCTACCATTTGGGGCTAAGAGAGTGCAAAAACAGACACCCTCTGGAGAGTGAGAGAGAAAGAGAGAGCCACATACACAGTGTGCCCAATGGAGCAAGAGGGCCGTCCCCACATGCTACACCAGAGATGACACAAATACTGTAGCGGCGACAATATGAGGATATGTGTTTGTGAAGCGCCTTAAACATACACACACGTGTGCTCACACTGTGAGAGACAGAAAGTGTGTAAAAAAGAGAGAAGGAGCAAGCAGCAAGCAGAGAAATAGTGAGAAAGGAGAGAGAGAGAGAGAGAGAGAGAGAGAGAGAGAGAGAGAGAGAGAGATCTCATTGCATGGTATCAGATGGAATGAATAGATGGAATGTACTTTATGAATGCTCCATTTCATTCCTTTTCTCTCTCTCTCTCTCTCTCTCTCTCTCTCTCTCTCTCTCTCTCTCTCTCTCTCTCTCTCTCTCTCTCTCTCTCTCTCTCTCTCTCTCTCTCTCTCTCTCTCTCTCTCTCTCTCTCTCTCTCTCTCTCCTCAAACACACACACTCTCTACTCTGTCTTCCAAACACTTTCAGTGGCATTCGAGCATTCAGTTGTGTAAGTTACAGTGCCTACCTGCATCCACATAACATGCAGTGTACTGTACCATACATGTTGGAACAAAATGCTTTGACGACTTCCCTGCACACACACTCTTTCCTTAGCATCCTTAGTCTCACATCTCCTCACACACACACACACACACACACACACACACACACACACACACACACACACACACACACACACACACACACACACACACACACACACACACACACACACACACACACACACAGTATGACCCCAAAGTGAACCAGTATGACCCCAAAGTGGAGATGCAAGCTCTGTCAGGATTTAATTTCACAACGCAGTGTGTGTGTGTGTGTGTGTATGTGTGTGTGTGTGTGTGTCCGCTTGTGTGTGTCGAATGTGTGTTGAGGTGCCTTCAGAAGTGCAATAGCCCATTATCAAACAACACAGTTAAAGGTGGGGTTGCAGGTAAACCATTTTAAGAAAATATACTATTATGACATCACGTTGGCCGTCCGCAGGCTCATAGGAGTCTATATAGAACCTTAGAATCCTGGGGGAGTTCCCACAATGTGATGTCATACCTGCAACCCCACCAGAATGTGGCAACACTGTAGATCACAATGTACACTCCGCCTCACTGCTGATTAACACCTCCGAACTGAACATGAAACTCCTCTTCTACTTCTTCTTTTACTAATTCTTTTACTCAAGGCTGAGCCATTAATTTGACAGATTTCTAGTAAACGCCGATAGTAGCATTACAGTAAATTATCTAAAGAGAATTCTAAATAATTTGATAAGAGGTCTAACACAACTATCAGCAACTCCTCCCGAAATGTGTGAAAATAAACATCGTCGAAAGCAAGCACAGAGCGCTGTAAATTTGAGAGATTTCTAAATAATTTGATAACAGAAGATCCGCCGTAACTACTGTCTCAGCAATTCCTCCCTGAAAAACATGTGAAACTGAACAGCATCTAATCTAGGATAAGAAAGGGGAAGTGAATGTGAGAATGTGTTGTGTTGCACACTGATGCAATGTCCCCCCTATACGTATGTGCCAAACAGTAACTCTTCCTAAACCGTTGCTAAGAGCGTCCGGAGAATTCCAACAGGAACGGGGAGGTTAAGAATGCAAGCTGTCTTTGTGTTGGGGCAATCCGAATTACACGGTAAAGGAATGGAATACTGTATCGGGGGGCTACTTTTCCCCCCCTGGCACGTCTTGCCATGGTGACGACGACATAGCAAGTGGGAACTGGGAATTTTGTGCGACTGAATGAATTTACAGCCCCATTCTTCCCTTCGCAGTAAATTTTTCTCATTGTTAAGTCGACGCTTAGAGCAGTGGTTCCCAAAGAGTGGGTCGTGGCCTACTGGTGGGCTGAGGTAATATACACCGCATTCCACATTATTACGCAAATGGCATTTTTCGCTGTTTCCCCAAATAGTCAATAGAAATGACAGTCGTCATAATTTTCAAGTCATCAGCCATTAGAGTACAATTAAAACGTTTTTGAACGAACCTTCCAATGATAATGGTATTTTTTAAAATAATACAAAAACTTTGGTGGTATCGACATTGTAACTCACCAGACATAAAAATTAATGGGATGTTATGTGAGTTATATGTCTGGTGAGTTAGAATGTCGATACCACCAAAGCACCTAAACGTGGCATGGAAATCTACGGGTATATTGAAGAGTGAAGTGTGGGTCACCAGAGCAAACAAACAGAAAAAGCTGAGAGCAAAGCATCAAGGATATCTGGGCTTCCATAGCTCCCATGCAATGCCCTGCCATTGACTTCAATGTTAAATGCAGCATTCCAGTTACAGCTTATAACCAAGTTTTGAACATTGAAATGTAATTTAGAAGGTACCAAATGCCAACTGTTTTGATGTAAATGGGAAAAAAGAAAGAAATTTGGATTACAACACTACAAAACTGTTTTGCGTAATAATTTGGAACAGAGCACTTTTGGGCATTTTAAGTTTTTTATTATTTAAAAAAATACCGTTATCACTGGAAGGTTCGTTCAAAAACGTTTTAATTGTACTCTAATGGCTGATGACTTGAAAATTATGACGACTGTCATTTCTATTGATTATGTGGGGAAAATGTCATTTGCATAATAATGTGAAATGCGGTGTAGGCTAGCAGGTGGGCCGTGAGAGGTCCTAGAAATGTATCCTCAACATTTGAAATGCGACTTTAATTGCAGTAAAGTGCAAAAATGTCCTGCATGCGACACGTTTGAATGAAATAGGGAAGTAATAAAACGACAATTGAACATTATTTGAGTATCCTTTTTACCGAAAGTTGATGTGACAGGAGTCTGCTTTTGAGGGGAAAAAAGAGTACTGATAATGAAAACCGAAGGTTTAAAGCCCAACTGGGAAACTCTGAATCCCATTGTCATTGTGACACAGCACTCCACAGCACACAAGTGTTCACTGCACACTGCACACAACAAAATTGCATGTATGCCTCACCCGTGCAAGTGCAAGATAGTGATAATGTATCGAGTTTTGATTTAAGGTTTGGTGAGCCACAGCAACTTTTCCCCCATTTCAAAGTGTTGAATTAACACTCTAAGTGTTGAATTTTAATGGTAAGTGTTGCACTAACACAAAAAACACAAGTCAATTGTAAATTTAACCACATGAAAGCAGCTTCTATTTTCTAATGTCACCACGATCGGAGCCAGAGGAAAAGTGCCCCCAATTTTCATTCAACGTGGGGGAAAGAAAATGTGTTTTTGTGGTCTGTGGTTCTGCCGGTACCGTTATTGATGGCTGAAGTACAGCCTGACCTATGATATGTCCCCTTGAGGTGGGAAATTATTATATGGCATTTCTGTGAATGGCTGAGTGAAACTCTAGTCGACTGGGCTAACGCTTGAAATAATGAAAGATCCAGGTGCCTGTGTCTTTTTTTACACTACTGGTAGTGTTTTGATTGTGCAAGAAGGCTTGGCATTGCAACTCGCCTTGCAGGTGTGTGTGCATGTGTGAAGGGGTTGGGGGTTGTGGAGGGTAAGTGTGTGAATGAAAGGTTGCATAATCTGAAGATGGTATGTGTTCACCATAATACACAAGAATTAACAAATGAGACTTATTTATGATCAAGAAATTAGAAATAACAAATAAATAATGGATGACTGATGATTAAGAGAGAGTTAACTATGATTTAACCAATTCTCAATTTTGACCGTTAACACCATGAACGTAACCATGTTTCTAACACAACCAGAGGGTTAATATGTTACTTGAGGCTCTCAGAAATGTCATGGCAATGTTGTTATGATGTACTTGAGTCTTCAGCAAAGAGTGAACAGGCCCGCTAGTGGGCACATCTGCACACAGAGGATACGGCACTACAGCCACTGTACATGAACAGTAGGTTTTTATCTTTTTTTCATCCCACTCCTCTGTGTGTGTGTGTGTGTGTGTGTGTGTGTGTGTGTGTGTGTGTGTGTGTGTGTGTGTGTGTGTGTGTGTGTGTGTGTGTGTGTGTGTGTGTGTGTGTGTGTGTGTGTGTGTGTGTGCATGCATACAGTATATATGTGGATGTATACCGACACTCATAGGCCTATAAAATGCTTAACATTATTGACAATTAAAATGCAATGCTATTGACAATTAAAAACTGTAGGTATACACTGTATTAAAAGTTACCTAAACGTTTCCCACTGTACAGTACTCGGAGGATCCTAGAAGTTCTCAAAAGATACTAGAAGTTCTCTGAGAAATCTGTATGTGAAACATTGGTTCTTGGAAGAACTTAAACGTTAAAGGTTCTTCAGAGAACCCAGTAATTGGGGCTGCAATGGGGCTTTGAGGAATCCTTTTCTAAAATAACCCCTAAAAGTTCTCTAAGGAACCAGAACTGTTCCTCAGAGAATGTTTAGGTTTCCCCACAATCTAACTGGTTCCTTTGAGGAACCCTCAGATTTATGGATGCATGGATCCTCTGGATGGATAATGCCCTTCTTCCAAAGGTAAACACAGCAAGTTCAGAAAGTCAAAAAAGTTCTTTCAGGTGCTGTAGGTGTTCCAGGCCAGCAATTCAGCGAGGCAGCTGATTCTAATTACCATAAGTATTTAGCCTCCCGGTAGCGGTGCTAATTAGCTAAATCGACTGTGTTTAAGAGCGCAGGCAGAGGGAATAGAGTACGTACATGGCAGGACTTTTATTTGCTTTTGCGTTTTCTGATCCAAATGAAATATGGCAATATGCCCATTCTTAGACACCCACATGCTTTGTGTGTGTGTGTGTGTGTGTGTGTGTGTGTGTGTGTGTGTGTGTGTGTGTGTGTGTGTGTGTGTGTGTGTGTGTGTGTGTGTGTGTGTGTGTGTGTGTGTGTGTGTGTGTGTGTGTGTGTGTGTGTGTGTGTGCCTGTGTGCATATGTGTTTAATCTACCTTGACGATGTGGTGCTGTTTGCACAAGCAGCCCATGTGAGTGTGTGTTTGTACGTACAGGTATTGCTATGATGCGGTGTATGCTGGAAGAGAACTGCGCTCATCCAACACAAGCCGTCTGGCTCTGCCATCCAGTCGCTCTAGGTACTCCCAGTCAAGATTGTTCTCCGTTGTGGTACCCAAGTGGTGCAACAGTCTCCCAGAGGCAACAAGACTGAGCACATCTCTTGCAGCTTTCAAGAAACAACTAAAGACATTCCTCTTTTGAGAGAATCTACTAGACTAATGCTTGAACTGGCCTTGCCCCAGGGCAGACTCCTGACATGATGTTTAGTTTAGTTTAGTTTAGTTTGTGAGTGTGTGTTTGTGTGTGTGTGTGTACTCGTTATTTACTCTTTATATTAAAAAAAAAAACTAACCCCTCTTTGCAACTGCACTTGTTGTTCTGTATATCTCCTGTGCACTTTGTATTTGCTTGTGATGTTGGCTTGATTATGTCCTCTTTTGAAAGTCGCTTTGGTTATAAAGCGTCTGCCAAATGCAATGTAATGTAATGTAATGTAATGTATGCATGTGTGTGTGTGTGTGTGTGTGTGTGTCTTTGTGCAAGGAAGCTGACAAAGGGGGGCAAAGGGGTCGGTTGTCCCCTGGAAGATGGGGGCCCGGAATTGGATCCTCAGTACATTGTAAATATTGAGAGGGGGGCTCTTTCAGATGTGTTTGTCCAGAGCCTGGCAAAAGCTGTCTGCAGCCCTGTGTGTGTGTGTGTGTGTGTGTGTGTGTGTGTGTGTGTGTGTGTGTGTGTGTGTGTGTGTGTGTGTGTGTGTGTGTGTGTGTGTGTGTGTGTGTGTGTGTGTCTGTCTGTCTGTGTGTATGAATATTTGTGTGTGTCTGTGTGTGTGTGTATGAATGTTTGTGTGCGAGTGTGTGTCTTTACATGTGTATGCCTGTGTGCATATGATCTTTCAAATGACGTTGTCCCGAGCCTGGCAAAAGTTGTCAGCAGCCTTGTGTCTGTGTCTCTGTGTCTGTGTCTGTGTGTGCCTGCGTGCGTGCGTGCGTCTGTCTGTCTGTCTGTCTGTCTGTCTGTCTGTCTGTCTGTCTGTCTGTCTGTCTGTCTGTCTGTCTGTGTGTGTGTGTGTGTGTGTGTGTGTGTGTGTGTGTGTGTGTGTGTGTGTGTATGAATGTTTGTGTGTGCGTGTGTGTCTTTACATGTGTATGCCTGTGTGCATATGATCTTTTCAAATGACGTTGTCCCGAGCCTGGCAAAAGCTGTCAGCAGCCTTGTGTCTGTGTGTGTGTGTGTGTGTGTGTGTGTGTGTGTGTGTGTGTGTGTGTGTGTCTGTGTCTGTGTGTGTGTGTGTGTGTGTGTGTGTGTGTGTCTGTCTGTCTGTCTGTCTGTCTGTCTCTGTCATGTGCCTCTGTGTGTGTGTGTGTCTGTGTGTCTGTGTGTGTGTCTGTGTGTGTGTCTGTGTGTGTGTGTGTGTGTGTGTGTGTGTGTGTGTGTGTGTCTGTGTGTCTGTGTGTGTGTCTGTGTGTGTGTCTGTGTGTGTGTGTGTGTGTGTGTGTACCTTGACGATGCGGTGTTGTTTGCGCGAGGCGACGCAGCGCATGTTGCTGGTGTTGCAGCAGCCCGTGCAGCGCTTCACCTCCACACAGGGCGGCCAGACCAGGAAGTTGGCCGAGCTGGAGTCCACCTGGCTACGCGGGATCTCGTAGATCACCGTCCGCGTCCGGCACGACGCCGGTACGGCCTCCTCTGGAGGGAGGGAGAGAGGGAGAGAGAGAGAGAGAGAGAGAGGGAGGGAGAGAGAGAGAGAGAGAGAGAGACAGAGGGAGACAGAGATGGAGCGAAAGAAAGAGAGAGAGAGAATGAGAGAGAGAGATGAAGAGAGGGAGGGAGACAGAGGGAGACAGAGATGGAGCGAAAGAAAGAGAGAGAGAATGAGAGAGAGAGAGAGAGAGAGAGAGAGAGAGAGAGAGAGAGAGAGAGAGAGAGAGAGAGAGAGAGAGAGGGAATAACGGTTACTCAACAGTCAATACTTTGAAAATTGAACATTGAATTGAACTTTGGACAATAGCAGTCTAAGGCAATGTAATGACATAGTCAAATAGTCGAGAGAGAGAGAGAGAGAATGACAGTCAGTCAACAGTCAAGACTTTGAGAACACATTAAATTGCATTGAACTTTGCACAGAATGCTAAGAATGCAACTTTAATGATATGGTCAATTCATAATTTCGAGACAGCCACTCAATGGTCAATGCTTTGAAAACACATTGGCTTTCATTGAACTTTGAACCATAGAAGTCAAAGGCAACCATGGTGATATTCGAGAGAAAACAAAGAAAGAAAGCTAGAGATGCAAGGATGACCACTTAAAGGTTTGTGCCGGGCGGACATCAAAGAATGTTATTCCCACACATGTATGGGATGATGTAGGTATGTGGGCTACAGTTGAGCTTACACAACTGAATGCAGGGAGGGAGGGAGAGAGAGAGAGAGAGAGAGAGAGAGAGAGAGAGAGAGAGAGAGAGAGAGAGAGACGGACAGACAGACATAGAGAGAGACAGAGACAGAGAGAGAGACAGAGACAGAGAGAGATAGAGAGAGAGGTGGGAAAAGGGTAAGAAAACACCATTAGAGTGAATAGTCTCATTATGAAGGAACAGACATCTTTCCCTCTCAGGGCTCCTTGCAAAAACCCACATTGAATTTCCATACAGGGGGAATCAAACTGCTGGAAAAATAATGTTTTGCAGCTGGTTGAACTGACTTAGTCGACCTTTGTTCACATTAGCCTTAATGCTTGGGCCTAGAATGGACCTCAATTATGTATATGTATGCTACATGTGCCTGTATACTGTATGTACAGGGCCTTAGACGTTTCCGGAAGAGTTCTCAACACATGACAACGAGACAGCTCTTGAGGTATAGTATAGTCAGGGCCGCTGACAGCTTTGGCTAGGCCCAGGACAAAGTCATCTGAATGGGCCCCCCACCCAATCTGCCCCCCCCCTCGCCACTTCACTCTGGGCCCGGGACAGCTGACCCCTGTCGACGTCCCTGAGTATAGTCTCTCTATTCTCCTCATCTAGTATTGTCATCTGAACCACTTGACGCTGTAATAACATATCCACAGGTAGGCCTGTGTGTACTGTACATTGCTATGCTAATAGGCCTGTTGACATTGCGGCCTGTGGAGGATGGCTGCAAGGAGGGCAGGTCCAGACTGGTCTATCTATCTAGCTCCTTTGCCTTTCTGGAAGTGCACTTGAGCCTGCAGTCTAGAGGCACTTTGTTTTGACACTGTGTAACACGGTTCAGCTACAATGTGAAAAATTGAAAGTTCTTCAAATAACCATGGGTCTGTCTCTCGAAAGTGTAGTTGTTAGTAAGTTAGCAACTTGGGTAGTTGCTACTGGAAAATTGCATTGCAAAAAACAAAAAAGTAGCTAACGTAGTTAGCAGCAATGGTTGCGAGGAATGCACCCCATGTTTGCCACTGTGGTGGAAACTTCATCTAGGTGACCTCTTGGAAAATTCCTCAAGGTTCCTTGAAAGAACTTTTAGACGTCCCCTCATACAGACTGCCCAAAGAATCTTTCCGCTTTTTTCAGAGTGCCACCTTCTGTAGGTCCACTCAGGAACCTGTTAGAAAAGCTTGTTGTTCTTCCGAACACCAGTAAGATCAGCAGAGAGTATTTAGAGGTTTCCTTACAGAAGCAACCGATGCAATATTATTGTATAGTATGATCACTTTCAATGGAGAATGAACTGCAGAAATACAGTGCGAGACTTCAAATTTTACAACACTCAGACAGACACAGACAGAAGAACACAAGGTATACGCTTTCTGATGAGAATGAGTATTGGACAGGACAGACACACCATCTCTCTCGCACTTTATCTATCTCTCTCTCCCTCTACACACACGCACACACACACCCAGAGAAATACAAAGAGAGAAACAGAGTGTGTTTTCCAGCGCACGTTAAGCTGATGTCAGTCTGACAGATTATGTTACTAATGGAGTGGCGCCCCGAGCAACTCTGTCAGAGAGAGAGAGAGAGAGAGAGAGAGAGAGAGAGAGAGAGAGAGAGAGAGAGAGAGAGAGAGAGAGAGAGAGAGAGAGAGAGAGAGAGGGACAAGGGCAGCACATTTACAGCTATAAATACACAACAGAGCACACAGAGAAAGAAGGGAGAGTGAAGAGAGTGCATGCGTGTGAGGGGGTTAGACCTCTGTTGACCAATGGCTGTCGAATATGAATGACTCAAACTCTCACATTCAAACACAAACACCCATTTGGATTTGTCATGATCACTATGGTGAGAGAGGGATTGCCTTGAGAAGGGGGGTGGAGGGGCAGAGAGGTCCAGTGCAAAAGGTTGAGAGATTGGTCTGTGAGACTGGAAAGAGATAACAAGGTGCCATTGAACCAGACTGGGACATGTCCAGCACGCAGATTTGTCTGAGCAATCTGTTCTAGGAACTCTGCATTGTTCTAGAACTTCATGTACCACTATTTGTATTCCAGACCGTCTGAGCCTATGATTGTGCATTACATAATGTTATACCTATATACTGTATACAGCCAAGGGTTGGATAATATTCTGCCGTGTGTGTAAAGGAGATGAGCTCTCCAACAATAGCTTTATCAGAGCTCCACACATTATTCCTTTGATGGCTCCAGAACATTGTGTAGGCTATCATTACTTTTTAATCCAGAATGTCTCAGGAGATTAATGTGTATTGGATTAATGTTCTGTACTATGTCTAAACGAAAAGTCTAAACATATCATCTTGAATAGATTAATGTATACTTGTATTAATGTTCTATCCTATGGGATTCCCAACCTTTTCCAACGTAGGGCCCACTCGAAATTGTCACAAATGTTCAGGGCCCACTTCTGACAAAATAAAGAATAAAACTCAAATAAATCAATAGCAACAGACACCAAAATATGATTATAATTTGTAGAAAATGATTTCAAGGCCCACTTTCAAGGCCCACCAGTGGGCCCCGGCCCATAGGTTGAAAATCACTGTTCTATCCTATGTCTACAAGAAAACTGTAAACATAGAATCTCATCAGGAGATCTCGTTCAATGACAATGCACGTTACAGAAGGTCTCAAATCGCGTTCTTGTGCACGTCAGGCACTACGTTTCAGCGGGTAGGGTACCTGTAGATGCTGCCCTAATAGCGGTCAAAAATGCCGTGCATGAACGATGTACACTATATGCACTAAAAGGTCGCCATGTCCATGTAACGGACGAAATGTGACGTTCAGTCCAGTAGAAGAGTTTTGTCAACAGTCTCTTGTTTCTGTAAGTTATGTTGATGAGGCGACCAACCTCTTCATGCCATGCCAAGTTTTTGCGAAATAGTTACCATTTGGGGTGAAGGATATGTAGGCTACACGTAAATACAAACACCAGAAGCTGTGTAGTAATAAACAGCAACCAAATGATAGTTTAGCGAGCTAATGCTACGCTAGTCCATCACTTCCAGTAAAGACACAACATTAGTGGACACTACGCACTGATGACCTCATTGCACTGTGAGCACTATGCACGAAAGGCCAGAGCTAGAGGTGTGTCGTTCATGAACGAGCCGGTTCTTTTGAACGGCTCCCTGAAGTGAACGATGGGAACCGGATCACAGCTGGGGGAGCCACTCGACCGTTGTTTCGTTCATTTTTCATTCATTTTAAGCACGTGACCTCGACCAGAGTAATTCAATTTGGGAAAAAACACAATTGTTTACCTCAAAGAGAGGCAAAAACGGTCTTTAGAAGCTGGAGAATAATCAGTTGTTGTTTGGACAAAATTACCTTGAGAAGGAGTCAAAATATTACATTCTTAACACTGAATACATAATTTAAAAAAGAGCCAAAAGAGCCAGTTTTTTGAACGGCTCTTTGAAAGGAACGAGCCACTAAGATCCGGATCCCGTCAAAGAGCCATAAATCCTATCTCTAGCTAGAGCACTGACAAAAGTGCCCCATTTGAGAGACGCTGCATGTTGCACCTATACAGCCATTGGTTTGGCAATATTCTACTCTCTGTCTACAGGTAGGCCTACATGCCATTGCTCCGTTTTCTCCTCAATGGCCTCTCTGTTTGAAAACGTTACTGAGTTGGGGATGCTTTGGCCAGGATAGCCCCATACAAAATGGGGTCCAACTTGGCCAAAAGAGGTTGCAGCCAAAAAAGGTACAATGTAAAGGAGAATGAAAGGTTATCACTCTTTATTCATGATGCTTTCAGTAGCAGCTTGCTACCAGGCTGCCCTAGATGTAGGTCACTTGACCCAGACATAAAAGAGAGTACTGGTAGTCTTAGCACTGCTATCTATCCCTTACACATTTACCCATGACTATGGAGACAAAAACAGATGCTAGGTGTGGCTTCACATGAATGAAATAGAGTTCTGTTTTAGCAACATGGCTAGCTCTTTTTTTAACCACATAATATTCTGATAGCAATGGATTATATCATCTAATTCAGGAGTGGGAAATTATTTTGCATAACTTGTCAGCTTTGCCATTCCTGCACATTACAATGAAATGTTTTAGATATATCATATGTGTTTGGTTAATCTTGAGTTTGCAAGACCCCTATTTTAGGTAGCCATTTTAGGAACGTTGAGTGACGGTATGAATTTGGATTTAAAAGTTGTCTTTCTTGTAAAGGCCCTGCGGGCCACATGAAATGGCTCAGCGTGCCGCATGTGGCCCCCGGGCCTGGGTTTGATTCTCGCTTAGCTTTCTATCCCTACTGACATTTGTCTAGGTAGGCTACCTAGCTATCTGATTTCAACTGCTTATCTCTTAAGACAGGTGAGCTTTTTTCCAACATTCCCAACACATTAAAAAAAGTCTTTGATTCTTGCTGTCTTTTCCATCACTGCCTGCCCTGCCCTGCCCATAAATGTCTGGAGTGTGATTGTGGTGAAAGGCTGTTCATTCTTCCCCTCCCCTAACCTACCTCCCCCTTTTATGGCCCTGGGGCTATGTGTTGATTAAGATGGGTTTTGCCACGACCCTGTTACGTTTGTTGTTTACAGAATAGCAATGTCCAATAGCCTGGAAAGTCAGACTATAACATAAAATGTATAAAATATTTTATAATGGTAGGTGAGTTTGTCTAAGTTGCTAGGATTTCTCTGTCCTTGACAAAAGGCTGCATTCTGTGC
The DNA here is from genome assembly GCF_034702125.1 of Engraulis encrasicolus. Lineage (NCBI taxonomy): Eukaryota > Metazoa > Chordata > Actinopteri > Clupeiformes > Engraulidae > Engraulis > Engraulis encrasicolus. The sequence continues at coordinate 19,200,257 of NC_085857.1, forward strand.
AATGTTGTAGTAGTGTACTAGTAATTGTTTTTTCAACAAACTGTTAAGTGTTTTACTGACTGTTCAGTGCATATTATAGGATACATGGAACACGCAACATTGCATTCAAGGCACTTTGCATACATTTTGGAAGTCAACTTATACAAAATTATTACATAATCCGCCTTTAGATAGGGCACACTGAAGAAGGCACACGCCGAAACGCGTTTATGCAATAAAAACACTGCATATGCAAGGTGCGGCATCCTTCTTTAAATACTCAATTGGATATTTGGGCCAGCACCCTCAGAGTTGAAAGAATTAAAGGGATATGCCACTATTTTGGGGCTTAATACAGTTAAAATCATTGGCCAGGGTTTATAAAGGTGGTAAAGTGTCTTATTTTTCATGTTAGCAGTTGTCTTGCTTTAAGACAAGTTAAAAGAGGGAGCATGTCGCTAAGCTAGTGAAAGTCAATGGATCCGTGTAGTGATCCATTGACTTTCACTAGCTTAGCTACATACTCCCTCTTTTAACTTGTCTTAAAGCAAGACAAAGCTTAACATGAAAAATAAGACACTTTACCACCTTTATAAACCCCAGCCAACGATTTTAACTGTATTAAGCCCCAAAATAGTGGCATACCCCTTTAAGAAAGAGTGACGCCTGCTCAAAGCAAAAAATAATATACCTTTAAACATTTTGAATTTAAATGGCCTGTATAGATAGCATTTTGGAAAACAGCTCTTCATACGTGCACCACTCGGTCCGAGACACATTACCTTTTTTTCCTCTCTTTACAGAGCCAAGCCCGTAGGCTACACCACAGAAACACCACCAGGAGCAATTTGCACAAAACTTTGACGAGAGGTGCACCCAATTAGCCTCCACTTTGGGGCACAGTGGCCTTTAACAGAACATTCACTGGCCCATAAACACATTTATAAACACTTGTTTATCATTTCCAACCTCCCGCATACTGTGAGGCATGAAAAACCCGTCCAGTCGACTCTTGGCTTGACGCAGCTGGTGCAATTTTGTTCTTGTTCTTGTTGTTGTAAATGTTCAGGCCTCAGGCGGAGCTCCTATGGCACGCTTGCAATTGTTCGTTGAATATCATTATGGCTGACTTAGACCTGTACTTTGCAAGAGTCGTAGCCCCTTAACAGACACCGTTCTGGCACTGGGACGTTGTAATAGTACATGAAAAAACGTCACTACCATAGTACTACACCAGTATGACAATGCACAGGGCCTTTAGTAATACATTACGAAATGGTCATTGCAATTCTGGTGAGGGGTTATATAATGCAACACAATGTGTTTTACAAAGCCTTGATCGATGTATGTCATATGTCATATGTCGTATGTCTTATCTCTCTCCCTCTCTCTCTCTCTCTGCTGTGCATGTCTGCATTTACTGTATCATTTACTGTACTCTATGATGTCTGCCCTGCACACATATTGTTATGACTCTCCTTCCGTAGTCTTACATATCAAGCTTTCTGACTTTCATTATTGTTGCCTTAGACTCTCTCTCTCTCTCTCTCTCTCTCTCTCTCTCTCTCTCTCTCTCTCTCATTCAGTAACACGTGTGTGGTGCTGGTCTTGGCGTTGAGTGCTGGGCTTGGCTGTGGGGACCTCAAGTCAACTGCTGCCACACGGTGGAACTCAACTCAGCCGCCTTGTCATTTTGTGGAGCGACAGCTTAATAGGCGCACTAATGAGGCGAAGTCGCACCCCCTCTCCCTCCCTCCCTCCCAATCTCCCAATCTCTCTCTCGTCCCTCCCACTCTCTCTCTCTTTGTCTCCTCTTTCTTGCCAGGTCTCTGACAAGCCACAGTGCTCTCTCTTTCTCTCTCTCTGTCTCTCTCTCTCTCTTCCCCCCACTTTCTCCTCTCTCTTGCCAGGTATCTGTCACAGCTCTCTCTCTCTCTCTCTCTCTGACGCACTCACGCACACGCACAGGCACACGCACACTGTCCATGTCTCTTTCTTTCTCTCTATGTCTGTTTGTATATCAGTCTGTCTCTTTCTGTCTCTTTCTCTCTCTCTCTGTCTCTCTCTCTCTCACCAGGTGTCTGACAAGCCACAGCATGGGAATGGGTACGTATGGAATCCTCCTCAACGTGTATGTACAGTACTGTGTAGCCTACCACGCGTCGGTGTCCTTAGTTGCCACTTCTTGGCCTGGTACACCACGCTACTTATGTGGACATAGTCAGTCAGTCAGTCAGCCAGTCATAAAGTCATTCATTCGGTCAAGCAGTGCTGGAAACATTCTTAACGATCGACAGCTAAATGCCTGCTATTGTGGACCGTGTAATATTTTTAGTAGTTCATTTCCAGAATCCATGCTGCTCATTCACAAATGTTACCTTTTTAACAAATACTTACCACCACCATCAAATTCTAAGTATTCAATATGACTGAGAAAATTGCACTTTATAGGTACCCACTGTTCATGTCAGTAATCGGTAAACCGTTAGGGCAGTCAGGTAAGCCGTAAGGGCGTCAGACTTGTTGCCCAAAGGTTGCCGGTTCGACTCCCGACCCGACAGGTTGGTGGGGGAAAGTAATTAACCAGTGCTCTCCCCCATCCTCTTCCATGACTGAGGTACCCTAATCATGGTACCGTCACCCCGCACTGCTCCCTTTTGGGCGCCATTTGGGGCTGCCCGCTTGCACGGGTGAGGCATAAATGCAATTGTGTAGTGTGCAGTATTGACTTGAGTGCTGTGGAGTGCTGTGTCACAATGACAATGGGATTTGGAGTTTCCCAGTTGGGCTTTCACTTCGCTTTCACTTTCACTGTTCATTGATGTCTCTGTACGCATGGCTACCTGTCCTTATGTATGTGCCTGTTGTTGTGTTTTTCTGTCCATTGTACTGCCGCAAATTCATATAAACTGTGTTGACATAACAATAAGCTTATTGAATCTTGAATCTTGGATTCATTATTGACTATCAGCAGCTAATTGAGCTTCACCATAGACAAAAAGAGTTGATTGGAATAAAATGCCATGTGCATTGTGTAAGACCAGAATGCTAATCTAGAGAGCGTAGACCTTGGAGTCCGTGAAATTGACCCTCTCTGAGCACAGCAGTGACGTTATTGAAGATAAAGCAGTACAACAGGCAATCTACTGTAAAACAGCAAAGTAAAGCCAAACATTAATCATTTTCTAAGTTTCCCCTCTCTACATAAACACTACCTCCATAACAACAGCGTATCTGGCAATCTGGCGTAGTTCTTATCTGGCAATGTAAGTGTGTCAACAAGGAACAGATTTCACATTGCTTAGTCGGCCAATGGCAATGGCAATGGCAATGATGTCAACCTACCAGGACACGAACACTGTATTGCACCAATATGCAGATTGGAACGCCATTTTTTCTTAGAATGGCTAAGCTACGCTAAATTGTGATATGCGGCCAGTAGACTGCTGTAGTAAGCCTTTATTATACCTTATTACAGTTACATTTTGTTTCCAATTTGACCGCTCTCTTTGCCTTCCGGGAACACACTAGATTACATAATGCAAGAAAGAAGTGACTGATCCATAGGCATGCACAGATACTGTACTGTAAGAGGTGGTGCTAAAGCACCTGCCCCTTTGCCCTACTGGACACAAAAGGCCCTTTTTGAAAAACATTTTTTGAAAGTTTTTTGTCACAACGGACTGCGGTCCACGTTGGCAGGATCATCTTCAAATGCTTCACAATCAAATGCATGTTGCAATAATGCCCAGACATAATATATAGTATAGCCTCTATAAGCCTATAAGACAATTGAAAGTTCAAAATGCCAATTGCATGAAGTGGAATGTTTCTGTAGAGACTCAGTTCAACAATCACGAGTATAATTTCAGCATTGTAGCTTGCAACAAGCAGGTTAATTTATTTACATACACGCCAAGACACAGCATGGACAAGATATTTAACTAGAAATACACTCAGACAGTGCAGACCTCCACCAAGGCAGCTGTTTGATAGAACATTTGAGTTTTTTTTCCAAGTCTTTCTGCCTTGTTTTTGTGGAGTCAGAAACTGAAATCTTTTTAAAAATTCGGATCACCACCAATTTCATCCGTTCATAACTTTTTTATATTATTGACAGACAGACAAACCAACGCAACTGAAAACATATCCTCCTTGGCGGAGGTAACGAATACTAAGCATTTTCCTATCACAATCTTCCAATGCAGTGAAGGTCAGAACAAGAAAGCAGTTGCTAGCTCTCGAGAGAAGAGAGGTTTGTCTGGTCGACAGGACCAAACTGCAGTGAAGCTTTGCAGAGACTGTCCCTTTTTTTGGAGGGGCGCTCAAAGTCTCTGCAACGGGGTACAAAATCTCTGCGAGGCATCTGCGACAATGCGCACACAATTTGGCTTCTCGGCATAAATTAGGCTTATCTCTTCAATTTTAAATGTTCCTTTGATCCAGGGAGGGACAAAATCGACAATTTCCATATCCTCTCTATATGGTATATACACAGTATAAGGCACTAGGTTTTGTAAAGGTCCTTAAAGTTGTGTGCGGGAGAACGTTGTGTTTGGGTCTTATTGGGTCTTTCAAGGTGTTTGAAAAAGTACATTTTGTTTGTGTTGATGAAGAGAACCACAGTCCTTGAAGGTCTGTTAGGGACCAGTTTGTTTGAGAATCCTGGAAAGTGTATGTGTAGATTGGTGAATATGATGCTACTTACCAATACTTCTCTTGCGTCTAGACAGAATCTGGTAGCTCTTCATGTCGTTGCCATGGTAACCGTGATATGCATCTTTGTGGTACCTCCTCTTCGTCTCCTGAACGACCTCATTCTCTGCAAGCAAATAAATAAATAAATAAATACATAAATAAATACATACATACATACACACATACATACATACATAAATAAATACATACATACATACATAAATGAATATTCTATTTCCATTGGGAATAATAAGTGGGTGTAGAATTTCGGTGAACAACAGAGGGAAAACATATATTTACATAACACGTAACATTTCTAGAATTGTTTGCTTGAAAAACTTTGAGACCAAGGTTGCCAGATGAAGTGGTTTCCTATCCAAACTGGACTGTTTTACAATGATTGTCTGCAGCTAACAAAATAAATTACCTATTGGGATGTGACACATGAGCATACAAATCAGCACTTTTTAGGGATTTTGGGCTGTAAATCACCATCTGGCAACCCTGTTTGAGAGATGCCATTGGCCCCTTAGTATAATAGCTGCCAGTTGGTATCTTGTCTCATCTGCTCCTAACCTTCTCAACAATAAGCCGAGTTAGAGCAAAGGGGAGGGAATTTAGGATGCAGAGGGAGTGTGTGACATTACAATTTGTCAGGAGCATCACCAGGCAAGTGCTATGTGACCATCCCCCGATGCTTGCTCTCTCTCTCTCTCTCTCTCTCTCTCTCTCTCTCTCTCTCTCTCTCTCTCTCTCTCTCTCTCTCTCTCTCTCTCTCTCGTTAGTTTGGCTAGCTAGCTGGCTAACAATAGATAGGCAGATATAGATAGATAGATAGATAGATAGATAGATAGATAGATAGATAGATAGATAGATAGATAGATAGATAGATAGATAGATAGATAGATAGATAGATAGATAGATAGATAGAAAGATAGATGATTCTGGAGGACATTTTGGACCATTCACCTGACTGTTTGCAGTAACTCACTAAGTAGGCCTACCATTGGGACACTGTGTGACATCACTGGCTGCTCACTAACAAAACTAACTTTAGGAACTATTCAGCAAAAGCCCCATGGGGCGCTCCCTCTGCAATAGGAAGCGAACAGAAAAAAGCCCTCGGGGAGAGGATTTGAGGCACAGTGTGAATGAATAAGACACAGTTAACAAGAAAGACGAGTTGGTAAATCTGGGAAAGTCCGTTTGCCACATTCCGTGGGCGGTCTCTTGCCATGTTTATAGCCCACCCCCCTAAGTATAAAATTATAGTTATTCTCAAGAGGAAGAATTTTTGCTCGTAATGTGATGCAAGATGAAACCCTTTACTTTCCAACCCCACTTTCCCTTTTGACTGTCTCCAATCTTCTCTCGAATTTTCCCAACCTTTCAAGAGCCAGTTGACTATAAAACACAACCATCTTTGGGTGCAAGCGAGAGTGAATTGAATTCTCCAGTCCTGTCTTGCAAGAGTTCAGTTTGCAGCAGTACAATCTTACATCTACAGTAATTCTGACTTTCTTCAACCTACCTAGTCAACATGATCTCCAGAATTCCGTGCTCCTGGACACGGATGTTAAGGACACGAAATCTGTGTCCAGCAGCACGGATTTTGCCAAAATTCCGTGCTCCTGGACACGGAATTGTTTTCCGTGATGGACACACAGAAGGGCTCTCTCTATACTCGAACAGCTCTATGTTTCCACAACCTTGTGTTTTCTCTGGATTTTTCTAACTCTCATTCCATTTCTCAAAAAAAAAAAAAAATTACTGACAGGTTAGTGTTAGAGATTGTTTTGGTCTGGGCACAGCTAGTATTCTTTCATTCATTATATGAATTTCATAGCCTATCAACGAACTGGAAAAGGTATTTCTCAAAAATATGTCTTTAATGTCAGGTTAAGGTTAGGGATTGTTTTGGTCAGGGCACAACTTAAATTTCTATAGCATTACTTTGTTTAGGATTAGCATTTGGTATGTATTTTCTAATGATAGAGTTAACACGGTGCTGTGGGAATATAGAAAGCACTTCCGTGTGCCCATCACGGAAAACATTTCCTTGTCCAGGAGCACAGAATTTTGGCAAAATCCGTGCTCCTGGACACGGATTTCGTCTCCTTAACATACGTGTCCAGGAGCATGGAATTTTGGAGATCAGGCTGACCTAGTACACTGCCTAACATGGCAAGATTTGCGTAGTTTCCCTTCTGGCATAAGCTTGTAAGGTAACTCAGCTTGAGTTAAAGGATTTATCTTGAGTTGGAACAAGTTTGCCTCATTTTTGCATGTTTGGGATGAAATACAGTCACTCTAGAGCAAAATCAAGGCAAAAGGATGCGTTTTGAGAAAGTTTGATAATATCACGTTAGCCTCGTTAGCCATATCAGCTATGCAATATGATAGATTGCGGGCATCGTTTCTCGGCGGTTACACACATTTCAAAAACACAACATTTTAAAGTCTTGCACAGCTCAAAACAACGTCACACGTACCTCGTAATATGTTGAGGGTATCCACACATAAACCGAAGTGTCCAAAGCCCTTCATGTATTCTTGAAAGGTCTGCAGGATATGTTTTGTGAAGCTACTACCTTGAGAATATCTACAGTTACGGTCAAGCCAACTATTTGATACTTAAGTCCACAAAAGTAGATTGCCGAGTGCGTCGCATCATTAGCTATGATTATTTCCATAGCGAGTAACCACAGCTGATGATGCGACGCACTCGGCAATCTACTGTTGTGGATTTTAGTGTCAAATAGTTGGCTTGTCCGTAACTGTAGATATTCTCAAGGTAGTAGCTTCACAAAACACATTCTGCAGACCTTTCAAGAATACATGAAGGGCTTTGGACACTTCGGTTTATGTGTGGATACCCTCAACATATTACGAGGTACGTGTGACGTTGTTTTGAGCTGTGCAAGACTTTAAAATGTTGTGTTTTTGAAATGTGTGTAACCGGCGAGAAACCTATCATATTGCATAGCTGATATGGCTAACGAGGCTAACGTGATATTATCAAACTTTCTCAAAACGCATCCTTTTGCTCTAGAGTGACTGTATTTCATCCCAAACATGCAAAAATGAGGCAAACTTGTTCCAACTCCGGATAAATCCTTTAACTTACAAACTTAAGGCAGCAGGGCAACTTGCTTTTTTAAATTTAACTGGCTGCAAGTTTTTACAGTGTACAGTCTGCTGACTACAAATGCAAGCATCTTTGTGTGTCCTCGGGTGCAAGACAAAGTGAATTTGATCCCATCTCTTAGGGGTGGGGTCTGCATCATTGCAATCCATCGTCTACTTTTGTCTTTCCCAATCTACTTGGGGCCAATTGACTGCAAAATGCAACACTATTTGTCCATCTTTGGGTGCAAGATGGAGTGAATGCAATCCCTCAGTGCGTCTCTGCATCATTACAATCCAACATCTACTTTTGTCTTTCCCAATCTACGTGCAGACAATTGACTGCAAAATGCAACAATCTTTGTGTATCTTTGGGTGCAAGGTCCGAGTGAATTCAATCCTTCAGTGCCACCTCTTAAGGGTTGAGTCTGCAGCAGCGCTGCCCTTTTGCTTTTAAACGAACCTCAGTCACAAAGCAGACACACACACACACACACACACACACACACACACACACACACACACACACACACACACACACACACACACACACACAGGGCCGCTGGCAGCTGTGTCTAGGCCCTGGACAAAAAAGACATCTGAAAAGGCCCCACACCCAATACATCCAATGAAATGAGGATTTAATTTCCTCTCTGGGCACCGGACAAGTGACCCCTTTGCCCCCCCACCCTGTCGGCTTCCCTGCATACACACACACACACACACACACACACACACACACACACACACACACACACACACACAAAGCAGAAAGCGACCTCATGGGGGGGACATGTCACAGTCTGGTGGTTGACTCTTACAGAGCGGGTAGGCATGAAAGCAGAGCTGGATGGCCCTCAGGATGTGTGTGTATGTGTGTGTGTGTGTGTGTGTGTGTGTGCGTGCGGTGTGAGTGTAGCGTGTGTGTTGGGGAGTGAATGTGTGCGGTAGTATCTGTGTGTGTACCTGCCTGTGTATGTGTGTATGTGCACGGATGTGTGTGTGTGTGTGTGTGTGTGTGTGTGTGTGTGTGTGTGTGTGTGTGTGTGTGTGTGTGTGTGTGTGTGTGTGTGTGTGTGTGTGTGTGTGTGTGTGTGTGTGTGTGTGCATGGGTGGGGGATGTGTGATGTGCATGGAACTTTCCGGAAACCGGCCCCGAACTGTCCGAGGAGTGGTGGCATCCCATTCAGCTTTAACCAGCGTGTCCTCATGCTTAGTAGTGCACGGCCCGGCTCTTTCAAAGTGTGTGTGTGTGTGTGTGTGTGTGTGTGTGTGTGTGTGTGTGTGTGTGTGTGTGTGTGTGTGTGTGTGTGTGTGTGTGTGTGTGTGTGGAGAGATAGAGTAGTGTGGGCGGTATATACCGGTTGTTATGCATGTCAGAGTGTGTGTAATTTTGTCAAAATTGACAAGAATTAAAAAAAAAGAGCAGACATGTCCGTGTGTGTGTGTGTGTGTGTGTGTGTGTGTGTGTGTGTGTGTGTGTGTGTGTGTGTGTGTGCGTGCGCGTGTGTGTGTGTGTGTGTGTGCATGTGCATGTGCATGTGTGTGTTTGCAAGAGTGTGGCCGAGCCCTAAACACTGCACATATCTCAAACACACCTCACTGCTGCTAAACTGGAATCCGGACATGAATTATACATTACCAACATAACAGCCTTTCAGGACCCTCCTCTCTCACCATAATAGCCAGGATGACAACAGTATAATGAAGTTAGCCACTTGACCCCCCCCATCCTCACCTAAAAATGCCAGCCATGGAACACAGCTATTTGCATTTCAATTATATCCTCGGACACTGAATTATTTCTGTAATGAATGTCTTCTTGAAAGTTTTGACGATAAATACGTTCAAGACGGATAAAGAATCTCCTAACGGTAGCAGCTGTTAAGTGGGAAACACTTGTAGCCTAACCCTTGTCTTGCCGTTCACATGCCCTTGTCCACACAGCAGGATATCAGCCTCCTGGGAGATAGCCTACCACTAAAAAGCGGATCCCGTGATGCTGGGAGACAGTTTAACTTTCTTTCCCCCGTCTGGTTGCACCACGTTTCCCTAAAAATAACACAACAGTGTGGGAGTATATCGGTGTAATCGGCCAAACCGTGTCATTCATCACCAAGTTCACCGGGGTTGAAGGCGTACGTGCCAAATAGTATGCAGAGTAATGGGGAAACCCGTCTCCTAGTAACAGGCGGTAAAGAATTTGGCACCAGGAAGACTGATTGCAAGTTGCTTGCTGGGGCTCTGATTTTGCTACGCGTGTTTGGTGAACATGGACACATGGAAAAGAAGCATTTCCTTTGAGTTCGCATCTCTTTGTAGACGTAATACCACCAAATATTGGGGGATTTCTTCATCTAACCCATTATTATTTCAATAATTCAAAAGAAACCGGATGTGATGTCCTGGAGTGTCTCGTGCGCATTTACGATAGTGTTCCCATGGTCGTGTAGGGCCTAAGGTGATTCCACGGCACCTCCTTGCGTAAAATGGATAGCAACTTTTCATTTTCAGGAAGAGAGGAGAGAGGGAAGATAAAAGAGCGCTGTCTTTAGGCCTACCTACGGAATCCATCTCCAATAGCCGCTGGAGGTCACTAATGCTGCGTATTTCACTGTTGGAAAGTCTGTCGATGAGCTCCTGTGGTATTTGAACGTCCTTGGCAGAAAAAAAGTAAAGGTAAATGTTACAAAATGTTCCGAGATGACTCATATTGCCACACATTCAAATATCATAATAAAAAACACACATCTTGGCTCTGTCGATGGCACTGGGCTAATGGGATGAGACTAAACACTAGGCGCAGATGTCTACTGTTGCACTTGTTACAGATTTGCTGCACGTTGTCGCAGACATACAGCCTCACTTTGAAGAGCTTTACAAACCACAAGCAGCGCGAAGGAGTAGCAGGTGTAGTTCTAGTCTACTGTGCTACTATTAAAGCACCATAACATTTAGCACAGCAGCCCAAGTCACATGGAAATATAATTGTGTGAGGTATGCATAAACCCTTATCTCCCTTGGGCGCGATCAAGAAATGAGGGCAATCCCTATCTTAATGTGTCAGTTTACAAACCTTAAATGATATTACGACCGGTCACAGTGCTAAGTGCGTTCCAAACTACAGCCGCACTTGTCTAAATTGTAGCGGACTGCAGGTGAGGGAGAGCAGGTGAGAGGAGAACTGCACAGCAGTTTCAATGGCGCAGTAAATTACCTCAGCAACAGTGTGAAGCAGGCACATGGAACAGATAAGGAAACGGTAAAGTGCAGCAGCCATCATCTCCGCTTGCAACTCTCGTTGTCCCAGAATAAGAAGCAGCAGTCATCCGGTTGGAGCTGGGGCTCTTCTGCTCCCAAACGAGTGGGATCCATGTACCATTCCTCGCTTTATCTACATTCAATCTCGTAATTTTTCAAACAAGGACAGATTGCTGTTCGGCGATTACAGAAATTACATTTGACACTGGTATTCCGGACAGTTTAGACGCAGTGTGAGCAATATTTCTGCCACTGCGTGTTGCATCATTAAAAATCTCCAACCACTTTGCTCTTGAAGCTTAATTAGTATGTATCACAAGGTCTGACAGAAATTTCAGAAGTGAGAAAAACTTTTGGTACGGTATCTTCAAATTGGAATCCGTTAAAGTGTTGGAGAACAATTTAGCCGGTGCGTAATTTTGCGAAAATCCCGTTCAAATAATAATACAAAAAATCACGAGTCAGGTGATCCAGTTGGCATCAGCATCATAACTTCAGAGAAGAAAAGACAAAAAAGTAAAAAAGAAAGAAAAATTAATATCCGTTTGGGTACCCCAGGGGAGATAGTAAAAAAAGAAGTCGGGTTCTATAAATCTGACGTGTCTTAATCCAGGCTATTGAAAGAAAGCGCAGGGACCCGCAAGCAAGCCCCGACTCCCCGGCGTCGTGGGACCTAACTAAACTGTTGAATGAAGTTGAGGCAGCTACAAGTCACTGCATTTACTTGACCGAGTTGCGTTGCAGGGAGCGTCCCCCACACCCACACTAATCTTCCAACAAATCACAGCGCGTATTCACAGAGCGCGCGGAGCAGATGTCGCCTGCTTCACGTGTGCGCTGCTGCAACGAGGACGAACGCCCCCCCCCGCCCCAGCGCGCATAGGAAGAGTACTAAGCTATACCTCCAGATTATTAAGGGCCATCTCAAATCTGCACATAAAATTTGGCTGTCAATTCATCACTGGCACAGTTGAATGTAAACCTCACACTGTCGGTAACACTTTCTAAATGTTTATCGAACACTGCAGATTTTACTGTGTGTACACTACTGCAGTCTACAGTTGGCATGGACTGAAAAGAAGCAAGGAGGTTTACAGTACTGCTTTGCATGCACACATGGGGTTTCTTGTCTGAGAGAAGGTTAAGTCCGGGGCTGGTTATACGGCAGCCCTGTGAAACAGCCCTGTGTGTGTGTGTGTGTGTGTGTGTGTGCAGAAAGCACATGTGGTGAGGAATTCAACACCTGAATCACAAGTAAATTATGCTTATTTGTCATCTGTGGAGAATCTGCGGTAACCCCTGTATCCAGGGCCCCTGGCAGTTTTGGCCATGCATGGGCCCAGGACAAAGTAATCTGAAAAGCCCCCCCAACCCAATATAAACAATGTAATGAGCAACCGATTGCGGGCCCCCCTTTTTCCCCTGGGCCCGGGTCAACTCTCCCCTTTGGAACCCTCGCCCCTGTCGGCACCCCTGCCTGTATCCCAACAGTGTTGGTGTTAACGGCAGCCTTTATTGGGTTATGAGTTGCTGTTAATCGGTTACAGACAGTAAATGACTGAGCTGTAATAAATGCTTTGATAGATAGCACCTCATTATTGCGCCGGCAATTACATTTTTATTACGATGGAAATCACTTCATGAGCTCTAACTGTTTAGCACCTTGAGGAGAGAGAGAGAGAGAGAGAGAGAGAGAGAGAGAGAGAGAGAGAGAGAGAGAGAGAGATTAGGTGATATAATATAATTGGTGTGGGTGTGACAGAGTCATAAATAATCCTCAGGAATATACTGAGGTTTTGAAAAATCTCATATCAGTCAGAAAGTATTGTTTGGATTGCATGCATCTGACAGATGTTTATGCGTATTACGCGCGTGTGTGTGTGTGTGTGTGTGTGTGTGTGTGTGTGTGTGTGTGTGTGTGTGTGTGTGTGTGTGTGTGTGTGTGTGCGCGTGCGTGCGTGTGTGCATATTTGACATTTTTGTTTGTGTGTATGGGTATATGCACTGTGTATGGGTTTGTGCATTGTGTGTATGCGTGTGTGTGTATGCGTGTGTGTGTGTGTGCGTGAGCGCGCGTGCGTACGTCTGTTTGCGTGCATGCACATTATTGTATGCGCAAAGTTACTTTCACTTCCCTGACATATTTACTGAGGCTAACCGCATGGCATGCAGGCCAATGCATTGCACAGTCTGTCAGGTTTGTTGGCTGAAAAAACATACAACAACATACGCCCACACAGACCCGAAACTGTCAGCTTTTATTGCTCAGGTAATTAAGATAACCTCTGACACTCACAGATAATTACTTGTTGACACTGTTCCTTCTGCGACTTCCTGTATTTGATTGCTTTCTTCCACAAGAGACAATATCCGCACCACCACAGTATTACCAGAGATTCTTTAATATAGAGATGTGCCAACATAATAGGTTTCTATGGGCACCTAACGTGACCAGGTTCTGGTCTGCCTAAAGGGCCATGTCATATGGTGCATTCCAGTCCCAAATCATCCTAGTAGGAGATCGCACTTATCCTACCTGGATATTTCAGCTGCCGTTCCTGACAATTTTAGTGGAAGTTCTACATCCATGGCAACCGCCGCGGTTGAGCTGACTTTAGCGAAGTGTTTTGATACGAGCCAAAAGAGCCGTAATAGTTTTTACTCTGTCATATGGTACATTTATGCTGACACAATATCATGTAATAACACGAATATTATGTTGAGTAAAAATGGCTGTGTTTGGAACAGCTGCACAAAAGAGAAATGGAGTTTCACTATTTATTGACATTTTAAAATAACGGCTCCATGGGGGCCGCCATTATCATCCGACTTCAATTTGTTGAGGTGGGAGTAGTGCGAGTCACCCCGACTTCGCTAGTTGGATGTCCCACTTCAACAGGCGTTCCAGAGCATTTTTCGTAGTAGGATGTAGGGTAAGTGCAATCTCCTACTAGGATGGTTCGGGACTGGAATGCACCATTAATGCTCCTAGAATGAATAGGACAGTCCTTAGGTCTGCCGAAAGGGGGATCCCCCCCCTCCCCCTTGCGACAGTAGAACCCGGAAACAATGGGCCAGCGGAACCTCTCTCTTATCTACTCTCTCTGGTACTGTATTACTGTAGAGGATAACGCAGCAAAGGCCATACCTTGTGGACCAGACTCGATTCACTCTTTGTAAAGAATTTAGGCATGTGCAACTCTCTCTCTCTCTCTCTCTCTCTCTCTCTCTCTCTCTCTCTCTCTCTATCTCTCTCTCTCTCTCTCTCTCTCTCTGTCTCTCTCCTTTGAACAGGTTCAAAAAGTATGTTCTCAAAATATTTGAATGGCATGAATTCACACATAGATGATAGGACATATAATAAAATGTGGAAAAAAAATGCAATGAAACTTCATATATAAATAGGCCCAGTTATCTACAGGTAGGCTAAGCATTGTTGGTAGAATTCTCAGTACATGGGTCAGTATTCTTTCTCACCATGGGCGTATTGGTGGTAAAATTTCAGCTGAAACCTTGGCTGCTGTCAAGCAATCCTTTAAATGCAAGAAATCTATTATCTAACCATAGGCTAATGATTCAGCTCAACATCATAATTTTTGCTCCAAATGCTGATATATATTGCCCTCTCTCTGCTTACTAATTTGTAAAGTCAACATATTTGTTGAATGGAAACTGATGCCGTTGAAAAGTTGCATGGCTGGGTCAGTTCAGTTGGTATGTTTAACACACACTTAGCGAAATTTGCAATACCACGTTACTCTTAGTGTAACGTCTGTGTTTTAAAATCCATGTACCGGTATACGTACACCTTAGTAAAATTGAACTAAATTGGAGTTTTTGTAAATGGACTACGGCAAAGTATAACATAAAGTTGAGATGATGCTAATGTTGATGTGAACCTGGCTTAGTGGAAACATGGGCTTCTTGATAGTAACAGGACTAAAGGGTAATACATAGTCATACTGTGCTGACTTCGGGGTAAAGCATAGACGTACTGTCAGCGGGGGGTATTCCCTCATAGCGGTCCTACAATGCAGGACAAAGGGCGTGGTGTTTTTTTTCCTGCCGAGAATTCAAAGACGGCGATGACGTCAATTCACCTCCGTGACAACAGGGGGCGAACTAACTCATTCAGTTGAGCCCAGTCCCTTCAATGAATCACGAAGCTAGCCAGCTGGCCATCTAAATCGTAATATTCTTGGCTACTACTAGCCTACTTCTAAAAGTTGGTCCATAGGCCTATGCAACATCAGTTTCTTTTTAGTCAAGTATTACAGTCCATGAGATTAAATGCCAAACAAATGCCTTTTTAAAAGACAATGGACAGCCTGAATGGCCATTCACACCTGGGGCCTAGAAGTAGCTAGCCAGCTAAATCAGTTATTACAACGAAGCTAGTTGACTAGCCACCTGAAACGTAATTCTACCACTAACAAAGATGCTTCTTGCTTCTAATTTAAAAAGTTGTGGCGTAATTAGACATGAATGATAGCATACAAGATTCTTTCTTTATTCATGTTTTACAGTCCAGGTGGTTAAAATGCCAAACAAAAGCTGTTTTGAAATACAATAGGTACATCTAATGCAACTGTCAGCCAAACCCATTCAAACTCTACAGGATATTAGCGAACCCTGTTTTAGGAGCTAGTGTCAAGTAAACTCCAGTGATTTCGTGCTAAGTCAACCGCATTGTGTTTTTCCTTTTCCTTATTCAAACCTCCGCGGTAGTGTAAAATAATAGAACACCACTGACCTATCAGGGCCAAGTACTCACTGCACTGCTGCAAGCACGTTGACCAATCACAGTCCAAGAGCATAGTGTCAGCTCACGGACATTTCAGCCTGGGAGAACCATGCGTGTACTGCATCCAGGGGTTGTTTTATCGCTGCACAGGGGGGCGTGGTGGCTGCTGTTCTGTACTGCACCTCAGTTGAGGTGCCACTGTAAATGCCCCTTAAGGGACATGTGATGAATCTGCTTATATTCAGGTGTACCGTATGTACTCAAATTTCAAATCTGTTTAACTGTTGTAGCAAACAATAGCCACAACGTTTCAGTAATTCAGTTATCAGCTTTATGACGGCTGAGTGTCTCTAGATGTGGCACGGTGGGGTGGGGAGGCAGACTGTGGGGAATAGGTTTAAAAGAAGCATTGATATGTCTAAGGATGGGGAGGCAGGTATGGGAAGGGTTTGAAGGGAAGTATCAAGATGTGGTTGCATACACCATAGCAGGGCAGTCATGGGAAGGGGTTAGCAAAGGCGGACTTTACATTTGGCAAATCAAGGCAAAAGTAGGCCTGATCTGAATTACTCGCTTATGTGTATATAACACTAAAATTGCACCTTCATTCCTTCCATGCCAGTTAGTGCCGTGTTTAATGGCACAGAATGACTTTTGAGGGCCCCATGTTTATATTTCGCCTAGGGCCCTAAAATGGCCAGATCCACCTGGGGTTAGGGCATCAAACTTGTAGCCCAAAGGTTGTCGGTTCGACTCCCGACCCACCAGGTTGGTGGGTAATTAACCAGTGCTCTCCCCCATCCGCCTCCATGACTGAGGTACCCTGAGCATGGTACTATCCCGCCACACTGCTCCATTGGGGGCACCATTGGGGGCTGCCCCCTTGCATGGGTGAGGGCATAAATGCAATTTAATTTTGTGCAGTATGCACTTGTGTGCTGTGGAATGCGGTGTCAGAATGACAACAGGATTCCCTTGGTTTCTCATGTTGAGCTTTCACTTTCATACAGAAGGTGGTTCCAATTCCTGTTCTTTTTAGTCGTTTTTTCTTTATTAAGGCTTTGAGGATACATACATTAAAAGATAGTGTCCGTACAATTCTCCCTTCAGTGTTTACATAGTCACTTCCTTTGGCAGTGCGAAAGCCGGTGAGTAAAACAAGTATACATAAATTATTTCTGGCAGGGGAAACCTGAAGAAATATCCACCCAAAGTCATTTCAACATTGCTCACTTCCAGTTCCGAATGCTGTGGGGAAGGGAAGTATCAAGATTTGAGAGTGGTTGGGAGGAGAGGAGGGGTTGTTTAGAAAAGTGCTCACCCTGATGGATGGTTTGAAGGCAAGGTATCAAGATGTTGGGAAGATGGATGAAGAGAGGGAGGCATGGAGGGGTGGAGGGTGGGGTGTTTTCGAGCAGTGATTCTCAAACTTTGTCAGACCGAGGACCAATTTGTCCCCCCAAAAATGTTCAGGGACCACCTGTCAACTGAATTGACAGTTGGGGTGTGCTAATTCGACACTGTTAATTTTGATGCAGATCACTTACTTTTTATTCACATTTATTCACATCTTATTGTGGTGAAAATGTGACTTCAGACATGTTTGGCTTTGTAATAATGTATTTTGTATAAATATAGCCTACTGCTAGCTTGTCTTGCAAAAGGAGAAATCCCCTTGCGGACCACCTGAGCTCTGGCGCGGACCACCAGTGGTCCCCGGACTACACTTTGCGAATCACTGGTTTGGAGGGAGGTGAAGGAGTGCTAAATGCCAGTGAGTTTGTAAGTTAACTCTCCCCCTGAAACCTGCACTTTGGGATACATGCTCACTGCTCACTGCTCAGTCAATTAATGGCTTACACTTGAGGAGAAGATCTTGATTAGAGAGGAGCTAGGGCTTGGTTTCTCTCTCTCTCTCTCTCTCTCTCTCTCTCTCTCTCTCTCTCTCTCTCTCTCTCTCTCTCTCTCTCTCTCTCTCTCTCTCTCTCTCTCTCACACACACACACATACCTTATTCTCTCTCTGGAGTGCGATCACCAAGATGA
>NC_085857.1:19223109-19225609 GCF_034702125.1 Engraulis encrasicolus
GAAATACAAAATTTTCTGGGGGACACCCCCAGACCCCCTGCAAAAAATAACTGTCCCATATTTAATTCATTGATGGTTGGCAATGAATGAATGAAGTCAAGGAAATGTTGCATAGGATTTTCAGTATTGCATTGCTTTCTACATATTCAACACATTTTAAACGTGATAGTACTGAACACTAATCCTCTGCTTTACGTTTTTTTTTGCGATGATGTTACTAATGCGGCCCGCTTGAGGTCCACATGGGTTGTATGCGGCCCCCGGACCAAAATGAGTTTGACACCCCTGCCCTAGACTGTACACCTGTAACACTATCCCCAGCCCTAAAGTACAGTGCTAGGAAAGTTTGTGATGCCGTTACACACTTTTAAAAACTGTACCTAATTAATTTCATAGGGATGGTAAATGAAAGGGAAACCCAACACAGGTATGAGGTCCCAGGAGAAGGGGGAAACGAGAGAAAGACAGGAACATAACTCCTTGGTGGTGACAATAAATCGTAATCTTCTCTCTCTCTGTTTATGACTTATATTCTGGTGTGTAGGTCTGTGTCTGTTTGTCAGACAGGCAGTGTGGCTACCTTATGTAAATGGCAAGACAGAGAAAGAGAGAGAGGATGAGTGTGAGTGTTCAATGCGAATGGGTAGACAGCTCTATGGTCAAACTTGTCAGGCGTCCTGGTGTGTGCGTGCGTGCGTGCATGCGTGCGTGTGTGTGCGCGCATAAGCTTGCCGTGTGAATGGCTATGGGCCTTTATGTCATGAAGGTTAAGGAGGAGGTGGGAGAGCCCATTTATCTGGTGACTGGCTAGCCATGCTCGTTATAGTCACATCAGGGGCTCCCCTGCGGAGGTCATCGTGATTCAGACACTCTGGTCACCTTTGAACTTCACCGACGGCCCCTGGCGCCCCGACTCACTCCAGGGGTAACTAACAACTTTGGGGGACCTCTCGCATGCACCACCACCACCACCACCACCACAGAACCCCAACGCCCCTTCCCCTCTTCTCTTTTCTTTATTCTTTTATGTCTCTGTTTCCCCACCCCTCTCTCTCTCTGTCTCTCTCTCTCTCTCTCTCTGTCATGCTCTCTCTCTGTCTGTCTCTCCTTCCCTCTCTATCAACCTCTATCTCTTACTTTATGTCTCATGCACTCCGTCTCTCTTTCTCTTTCTCTTTCTCTCTCTCTCTCTCTCTTTCTGTCTGACTCTCTCTCTCATGTTTTCCTCCCTCTCTCTCTCTCTCTCTGTTATGCCATCCTTTCTTTTCCTCTCCCTTCGTGAGCAAGACAGCCTTCCCGCTGGGACGAGCGAAAGGGCTCTAGCTGTGGCTGTCATTGTCACAGGCGAGCAAGGGGGAAAATAGATTTTTTCAGAGAGGGGGGAATTTCCCAAATGATTTGTGTTTTGAGTCTAGACAAAACCAGAGGAGAGCAAAGGCCCATGAACCTCTTACCCACTGCCAGCCCCCCCGCTACCCCTTTTGTCCACGTTCTATTGCCCTGGGTTTGTGTTCACGTTTACAGTCTGTGAGTCAGAGAGAGAGAGAGAGAGAGAGAGAGAGAGAGAGAGAGAGAGAGAGAGAGAGAGGCAAGCTAGAGTATTGCAGTTTTGAGGTGCTATTTACTCGGGTAAAGCAATCCTATGGGTGCAGAGAGAGAGAGAGAGAGAGAGAGAGAGAGAGAGAGAGAGAGAGAGAGAGAGAGAGGTGGAGCAATTACCCAGTTCTCTCCACCGTCCTTCTTCATGAGTGTGGTACCCCTAAGCATGATACCGTCCCGCCGCACTGCTCCCTTGGAGACTGCCCCCTTGCACAGGTTAAGCTTATACATAAATGCAATGTCGTTGTGTGCACTTGTGTGCTGTGGAGGTGCTGTGTCAAAATGACAAGGGGAGTTGGAGTTTCCCAGGCAGGCTTTCACTTTCACTTTCAAAAGGAGAGAGGGAAAGAGAGAGAGAAGGGCAAGGAGGAATAGTGAAAGAGACGGGGGGGCAGGACGAAGAGATAAACTCGAGAAGTGATGGAGAAAAAGGGGGAGTGAGTGAGGATAGTACGGGAAGAAGGAGTGGCAGGAAGGAAGCCATAAAATGAAAGAAGGAGGAAGAGAGGATAGAGCGGTAGAAAGTGAATACACAGCTTAAAATAAGAGAAAGTGGGGCAGAGGGGTAGGGCTGTACCGATATTGTATCAAACCGAGAAATCGTAATTCGCCGAGTCACGATACTGTACCGTGGTGCAAAAAGGCAGTATCGTCATATGCCCTTTCAATGCTCTGTTAACCTTAAGTCCAAACAACAATGTTGGCAAATGTGAAAAAAGCAAGTGAATT
The DNA here is from genome assembly GCF_034702125.1 of Engraulis encrasicolus. Classification (NCBI taxonomy): domain Eukaryota; kingdom Metazoa; phylum Chordata; class Actinopteri; order Clupeiformes; family Engraulidae; genus Engraulis; species Engraulis encrasicolus. The sequence goes on from NC_085857.1 coordinate 19,225,438, forward strand.
AATTTCAAATGGACATTTGAAAAATCGTGGGGTGTATCGAACCACAGGTAAAAAATTGTGATACGAACCGAATCGTGAGTTGAGTGTATCATTATAGCCCTACAGGCTGTGGAAAAAAAGAGAATTGAAGACGTCTGTAAGGAAGGAGAGTTACAAGATATATGGACCGCGA
>NC_085857.1:19228109-19248109 GCF_034702125.1 Engraulis encrasicolus
GTAGGTGAGAGATAGAGACGCAACACGTGACTCATCCTCCTCTCCTCCCTGTTCCCACCGTCATCACCTTCGTCATCCGTCCTTCCACCCGTCCATCCCGTCACGCTCTCTCGCCTCTCTCTCCCCATCGTGCCGTGGCCAGGGTTGCCAGATGAGACTGATGATTTCTAGCCCAAAAATGCTCAAAACCCACCTGGATGCACTAAATCCCACCCAATTTGAACTAAATTCCATTTCTATAACTAAAATCCTGCCTAAATGCCCTTTTTTCTACCCGTTTTTACCCGCATCCTAAACAGCCCAATTGGGCAGGAAACAGCCCAATCTGGCAACACTGGCCGTGTCACGCCGGCTGTCCCCGACGGGCACCAATGACAGCGAGCATGCCGTGCGGGGCAACAACACTCGTACTCTCATAGTCATTACTCTGCCTGCCTCATGCCAAGTCACTATTGTGCTCTTGTGTAAGGCCGTTGCGTGATATTTCGGGGCCCTAGGCAAAGTGGGACTTGGGCCCCCCATTTCAAACTGTTGGGAGGGCCCCCTGAAGAGAGGTTTTGATAGCAGTATCATTGCAAGGCAGTTATGGGTAAGTCGTTAGGGTGTCAGACAGGGGCGCAACTACTCATTTCTGGGGGGGTATGCAAGAACTATATTTGTGCTCCCCCCCCCCAAAAAAAACACTTAATAACTATTTGGCGCCCTCCAACGCCCTCTCTTTGGCGCCCCACTCTCTCTGGCGCCCCCCTGGAACGCATACGTCGCATATACTGTAGTTGCGCTCCTGGTGTCCGACTTGCAGCTCAAAGGTTGCCAGTTCGACTCCTGACCTGGCAGGTTGAAGGGGGGAGTAATTAACCAGTGCTGCCCCCCATCCCCCACCATGACTGAGGTACCCTGAGCATGGTGCCGTCCCGCCGCACTGCTCCCTCGCCTTTTTGGGGTTGCCCTCTTGAATGGATGAGGCATAAATGCAATTTCACTGTGTGCAGTGAGTACTGTGGTGTGCTGTGTCACAACGACAATGGGAGTTTCTCAGTTGGGCTTTCACTTTTCGGCCAGTGACTTCAGGAAAGTTTTGCGTCACTCATAAAGTTCTCATTGCTGTCATTTGAATTACAAGTACATAACCAGTTATTTCTAGAGGGTCCTCTTTCAGTTGGGGGCCCTAAGCAATTGCCTTGTTTGCTTGCCTGGTTGTGAATATTGTGCTCTTGTGCTCTTTTGTCTGCTTTGTCATGCTCAGAGGGCTTCATCTAAAGTGACTTGAAAGTCAGGCTCGGGGGCCCACGCCCCAATAGCCAATCAAGGATAAAGCGCACACACTTAACAGCAAATTGGCGTAAAACAGACAGACACACATGCACAGACACACAGACACGCGCACATACACATTTACAGACACACATTCATAAACACAAACACACACACACACACACACACACGCGCACACACACACACACACACACACATACACAAAGTAAATAAAAAACAAGGACCTGAGTACCAGATGGAGATGAGTCAGGCTGCTGAAAGGACTTTTATTTTGATTGACGTGCATATGACTTCCAGAAGAGGGTAAGCTAAGCTTAGGTACTGCCCCCCTATGATAGCTGAGATGCCATTATCGTAACTCATTTATATCATTAAGATGTTTCATGGTGTTCCACGGAGCAACAGAATGTTCACACTTTAATTGGAATGTCTCTTCAGAGATGATCCGCTTCAGATGGTTCCATTATCGGTAAACAGTCTGTTGACGTTTGTGTTAAATCACGTTTCACGGTTAAAAGTTCGGGGTTTGGAGACAGGCTTGGCCGAGGTGACATTCGGTTTGACGGTTGACAAATATTCATTGAGACAGACGATGACCTCAATACACTGGTCCTTGTTGACTGTCCAAAGAAAAGTGTTATTAAAGTGCCCATGGCATGACATTTTGACCTTATGATGTTTTGGGGCCTTAAAATGAGTTACTCTGACCTCCTGAAGTCATCCCAGTGGTTTGCAATGTGTTACTGTGTACACAGAGCTGTGCTGGAGGTTCCTCCCAGTTTGTAAACAAACTCTGACACAGCATCCAATTGACGCAAAGCTCGTGTGTGCCCGAGATGACGTCCTGCCCTCGTTCGCTCTCAACTCGTCCACGCCCTCTCTCCACCCACTAGCCCGCCCATTCATTTGAAAACTCTATAAATACCAGCAGAACACCACATATGTACTGGTTCAATGTCTGAGGGAACATTTTCCGGACTAATGCTTTCACAATCTGGGACAATACAGAGCAAGTTATGGCCAACACCTGACGCTGAAGTCTGGATCAATACCACCAAGCCTCCTGAACAAGTAAGTCATGAAAAGCTTCCAGTCTGTATTACAGTGTCATGGCTAACTAGCCTGCAGTATTAGCTGTGGAGTGGGGAAAAAACATACATTAGCCATGAAAGCTACACTGTACCAAAAGAAATAGCCATACTCTGTCTTGTTTTTCTTGGGAAATCGACTGTAAAATATAACCATGGTCTTTTGAACTTACATGTACATCAAGCATGAGCACAATTAACTAAATGGTTTCGATGGAAATGAAACCTTGACGACCGGGCTAGCGGCTATGTTAGCCCACCTGCAGTCAAATAACACAGGCATCCAGCTAGCTAGCTAACAAGGAATGTGATGTTGACAATTATTCTATTACACGCCAATTTAACAAGACCAAATTGCTCAACATTTCGTTGGTTGACCAAGGAGGGTCCTGTGGTTGAAAACAAGGCATTTTAAACGTTGTTGGTGAAAACACGATTTATTTAGGAAACCCTTTTTGTTGGCTGTGGTGGTGCGGTACATATTCATTTCGATTCCCAGACTGTCGCTCCCAACCCCAATCGCTCCTTAACCCTAAACCTAACCCTAACTCTAAACCTAATCCTAAATTGCTTGTATGTGGCAGTGATAATACGTGAAATATAATCGGGTGGGATCGAACGTCTGGGAGTGATAAAACCACCTGGGGCTACACGTCCGGGAGTGATCTCAGTTGGGAGTGTCCATCTGCCACCGTTCATTTCCATGGAGACTGGTGTTCTTAGTTTCACCTAGGGATGTTATAACTTGAGCTAACAGGTGTTCGAACTAACCGTATGTTCGGAAAACTCAGTTGTGACTACACACCGAACTCATAACATAGCATATTGACCAGGCAAGCCTTTGATTCGATTTGGTCACCTAACTATACCTAGTGTAGAGCGACTGGCCACTGCATTGAAACGTAGGCTTCAATGGGTTCAAAGGGTTCTATTACGGTAATTACTCAGTGTGCGTGGCTGCACGAACTCAGCTGACACATCCAACACAGACTTCAAGCAGTTGATACAGGCTGCTATTTAGTGGTTGTGACGGCATTTGATTGCGTTTTTGTTTTCATCATATAACAAATTTGGCGTAACCTCTGGTAGGTACACAGAATACAGCAGTCGGATCACTTGTCTAGCTTACGTTGCTCCAGTGCAGGCAGCTGTGGAGTTACGTGTGAGTTGCTATGCAACCTGCTCCCACTGTCTGTCATTTTTTCATTCCTATCCGTGAATAGCTTGGAAAGCCAGATGCAGTCGAATATTGGGTTTATGTTTCCTTGACATTTATGTCTCTGTTCTGACTCAGAAATTTTTCTTGTATAGAATTTGAGAGGCTGTGGATCATGGAAAGTTATATTCTGTATTTTTTCCTAATGGCCGCAATTCTCATCTACAGAAGTTCCTGTTACAGACGGTCATGATGAGTAGAAGAAGGCAACATGATGAAGCAAAACTCCTCCATCACCACTACGTTGGAGTCTTCCCATTCAGTCATCATCCAATTTGCTCCAAAGAATCAAACACAAGCAGGTACCTGTAATTTGAGTGCTCTGGATCTTCACCTTTTTCCGTGGTGCTCATCAGTGTAGGGGCTCTCAAACTTGGTCCAGGTAGACAGATGCAGAGGCACTAAAGGTTGCAATTTATACGCCCTGAAGGCCATAAGGGCCGAAACGCGTAAGCATTGTAGCCAAATAAAAAAGTAAAAAAAAATGCAACCTTGAGTGCCTCAGCATCTGTCTAACTGGAACAAGTTGCTCCAAAGAATGTTGTCTTTCCTTATATGCTGTGTAGGTGAGAAGATGGATCTTGTTGTTCTAGCGCCCCTATACTCAAATAGCGGCCCGCGGGCCATTTGTGGCCCGCGGGGCATCTATTTTTGGCCCTCGAATAATTTCGAAAAATTTGGTCCGATTGCGCTGTCGGCTCTTATTTTGAAATCGCGCCACAGACGCTATGAAGAAGCATGCCGTGCCCCGCCCCCTCAGGCAGTTTCTCCCTGTTTGTCACTGCAGGCTCCGGACAGAAGCACCTACGACGGTGGCATTACAGGTTGTGAGGTAGACTACAAGGGAAGGACTGTATTAGAGCCTGTAAATAAATTATTCACAAAGTTCTCTATGCCTCGTTTTTGAAAAGTAATGGTCCACATTTGATTGCAAACAGTGTGTTAGGTCTTCGAATTGGTTTAGCAGTAGCTGTAACTAGTTACTAACACAAATGAAGGCAAACTGTGTTTGAGCTCTGCTGGCAGCTAACTATTGGTAGCCTATTAAAAACAAATTGCTTAATAATTGCTTTTCACACTTTTAAACAGTCCCCAAATAGTTTGTTTGGAATGCTAAGACCCTCATAAGACTGCAAACAAAGTTGTGAGCAACTTGACTATTATTGGCTTTTGCATTTAATCAACACTGCATCAAATGTGCCATTTTCTTGTTGACAAAACCTGGTGTTCTCCTATCTATGTGTCCTCTTTGTTGGGTCCATTATTGCACTGATTCTCATTATGCATGTGAGAGCTGCATAAACAAAGTCATAATAAGCAACATTTGTTTGAAAAGCGTTATCTTCAGGCTTATTGGTTTTCTCACTAAGAAATAAATCTTTATGAATGTAGTCTGCAAATATAGGCTAACAGATAATCTTATGTCATTAAAAAAAAATACTAAAGGGTGGGTGGCAATTAGAGTAAGGCAGGCACCTCACCCCACAGTGCTCCAGAAAAATGCAGGGAGAGAAATGTTCTCCCATCCTGTCACTGGAAACTAAATATCTGCTGTGGGTGTGAGTGCGTGTGTATTGTGCTTACAAAGGACTTATATTTTATTTTTTTATTTTTTTTTGGGGGGGGGGGGTCCTGTCGGCCCGGCCCTTTATTGAAAGGAATTTTGAAAAACTGGCCCTCGGGGACTTTTAATTGAGTACCCCTGTTCTAGCGCCTGATTTTTTGTTTTTCTTTTTTAAAGCAGGATTACACTAAATGGCAAAACGTGTAGGCCTACCTTGTTTCCTTTCCACTATCCAAACTCCCATCCTCCTTTGTGCTTGTGGCCTTGTAAAATATGATGTGGTATGCTGATAGATGGGCAATTAAACAACTCGCAAAATATCAATTCAAATGTCATTTTCTGATTAGTTGTTGTGCATAGCAGGGAAACTTATTTTCTCCATGGATGCTAGGTTGTTGGGCCACAAGCCCAAGTAGAAGACATGAGTTTGGATAATGGAGTGGATACCTTGACTATGCCCCCTGAAAACACTCTTCTGTTGAGATGTCTATATTTGCTTTACAAGGCAATGTCACACACACACACACACACACACACACACACACACACACACACACACACACACACACACGGTTTCAGGTGATACTTGACTTGATGTAATTATTATAACTATACAATACAATTCATGGCATTAGTATGAAATGGCTCTTGCAGTGTTTTAGGAAGGAACCCTTCATATCCTTTCCAATGACAATAACGAGGTTTGTCTTTGAAACTGGCTAACCCTCACCATCTTGACCAACTGAAAAATAAGAGGGACACTCTGTTCACACATTGTCTTTTGTACTTGCAGACGCTTCTTACAGATGGCTGTCCTCTAGAATGAAAATGCACACCAACCACCGGCAAACATCAAAAGCTAATCCAACCTTTGGTAAGATTTGAAAAGAATTCAGTTCAACTAATTCTGACATAACATTTTAATAGTGTTACTTCAATAATTCCAAAATGACATAGCATTCTAAGGTCTTAGGAAACCCTGCGACTGATGCAATGTTGGTGCCCTAGAAGACAAGTCAGCACAGTTCAGACGAGCCAGCCAGAGGAGGTCACCGCCAGCCTTGTATCGAGGTTCCAACGTCCTTCATCGGGGAACTCGGCATGGATATGCAAGACGACACTCGAATCACTGATGGACAAATGCCTGAAATGGCTGGAAAAATAGAAAAGATGGTTACAGAGACTGTTATTGCTGTTCTTCTTTCAGTACAATATTTGCCTTCCATAAAATATTCACATGTTCCAATTTAATATTCTTGATGCCGTTGTAAATAAAATTTGCACTCTGTCTTCACACTGTCTGCATAATTGAATTGGCCGCTTATGGTGATCTTGAACTCTGTACAAAAAGTTCCAGCATGCGTTGTGGCTCTCCTGCCTTCTCTCCAAGTTATAGTGATCTGATAAAGATAAGACATGGCAAGTTTGCTCTTATATGCACAGATGGTGTCAAATGAAAGTAATGCGACCTGAGCTAGGCAGCATAATGTTATCTATTTCTGTGGGCATTGTCTCAGTTTCCACACTAGCATCTAACCTTATTACAAAAAAAGCAGTTTTCTGATACTGATAGCCAGGTTACTCTCAGGTAAACATGAGATGATGCAATTTTCACAATGGAAACTTAACTGGCAACTATGGATAAATGTGATGTCAACAGAGCATGGACTATTTCACCATTGTATACAACAGTGTTTCCCAACCAGGGGTACGTGGAAAATGTGATACTAACAAATGTATGGAGTGCACTCACATTGGTATAGAGGATCATATAGAGCAGGGATGGGCAACTGGAGGCCCGGGGGCCACATGCGGCCCGCCTCCTTACTAAGTGCGGCCCATAGATAAACCATACTTATAAATTATAATGAACAAACTTTTTTAAACCACTACTGAGTCAATCTGTTAAAATTACACTGTTGGCTGACAGAGAACACTCATTGCTTCCAAACTTTTTCGGCGGCCACTGAGCAACCAACTGCACCTTGAATCTGCAAGCTGCAGTCAGATCCGCAGTCATCTGGCCCTCCAATGTTCACAATGAAAAAAATGTGGCCCTCCTTATCATGAAAGTTGCCCACCCCTGATATAGAGCATGAAGGAGGGGGTACTCATGATATGACTAAATTAATTAGGGGGTACACAGGGCAAAAAAGGTTGGGGATCACTGGAATACAAGACATAATGGATGCATTTTTAGAATGCCATGTAGGCTATTGGACAAAGGAAAGCTGGCTATTCTCCAGCACAGACAGTGCACAGGGTGCTGTTCAAATGCAGCCAAGTTGTATGTAGACACATTTTATGATCAGCCGATGGTGAGGAAGTGCATACATCATAACTAGTATAGAGTACCCTTTTGTCATGTAATACACCACCCTCCTCAAACAGATTTGTGATGCATGATAAGCATTGCAGTGGTGAAACAGAACAATGTTGTAAACAAAGGTGTAAAAAGTCTACTATAACCTGACAACTACCCCCTCGTTCATTTATAACATTTTTACCACATTTGTGTTGCATCATAACATTACAAAGGGGAAGGGGACTTGCAATTGCATGCTAACCATCCACACTGAGAAAGTTGCTGGGTTTAGAGACAGTTGCGATGCCAGTAACGTGCAACACACACATCAAATGGGGTTGTTTGCTCATAAGTTAAAAAAAGAATATTGTAATTAATGATGGTGACTTGCCAGGTCATTGCGTGGTGAATGGTTGCTGCTGTAATTACAAACTCACTGGCAAGCAACAGTGCTCAGAACTACCCATTCAACAAATTAAAATTGCAGACATAACATTTCAAACTCACCCTTCTGAGGCATCCTGCGCTGAAGCCCATGAGCAGGTAGGCAATAGTATGTTTCATCTTTGGGTCAAAACAAGCGAGAGTAAGTTCCATCAGGTGCTGGACGTGCCATTGCTAACTAGGGCAAATTGCTAACTCTAGGTAACAGCTAACCTGCTGCACCACCACAACACAGCTTTAGCCCGCGGCTCCGCCCCCGCTCATCAACGACACTCCCCCTCCTGCCCCCCTCCCCCTCCTGTTGCATATCATTACAGATCGACGCACTGGGAGAGGAGACTTTTCACCAAAGAGGCCTAAATGGCGCATTTCAGCATTATTTTGATAAAAATTGCGGATATAGCATCCTGACACCCCCGCAAACCCATACAAAGCACCAAAGGACCATGTAAATTTCATGCCATGGGAACTTTAACAGCAGAGAGAACACTCTGCTGAATCATTTTCCAAGACATGGGCCCGATTAAGGTGATGTTCAGTTTGAGAGTGGAGTTATTCACAATGCTAGAAGTTGGAGTAAAAACTAAATATGTGATGTTCAGTTTGAAAGTCGAGTTATTCACAATGCTAGAAGTTGGAGTAAAAACTAAATATGTGATGTTCAGTTTGAAAGTCGAGTTATTCACAATGCTAGAAGTTGGAGTAAAAACAAAATATGTGATGTTCAGTTTGAAAGTCGAGTTATTCACAATGCTAGAAGTTGGAGTAAAAACAAAATATGTGATGTTCAGTTTGAAAGTCGAGTTATTCACAATGCTAGAAGTTGGAGTAAAAACAAAATATGTGATGTTCAGCTTTGAAAGTCGAGTTATTTACAATGCAAGAGGTTGGAGTAAAAACAAAATATATTTAGGCCTGAATATGGTGGAAAGGCTTTGGTGACAACAAGGCACCAAGGCTGTCTGAATCAAACATAGGCATAAACACAGTGAATCAATGCGGAAAGGCAGCAAGTCTCAATTGTAACTCATTTCAAACATAGCCCATCTGGTTGATGGTTCAAGGAGTACAGTAAATAACTACCAACAGGGCACCTACACAGCAAATGAAAATCCATATACCTACTTCTGCCTTATATTAATCTTACAAAATATCTAATTATCCCTAATTATTTTTTATTTTTAAGGTGCTTGATTTAGTCAGATTCTACTCCTGAAAAATGATGTTGACAGAACCAGAGCCCACAATAAAACTAGGTAGAAAATGAAATGACTTTCATGGAAAGGCTACCTGAAAATAGCACCTGCTTACAAGATGAGTTTTCTCAACATGGTTTTCCCCCATACTGAGCTCCCAAAGACACATGTACCAAGACCATTGATTGATTAGGTAAGATTCTACCTACGAAAACTATGTTGAACCGAAGCCCAAACCAAAGCTCTGTGGAACCTGAAATGGCTTTTGGAATCTGGGGAAAGTGCACCTAAACAAAAAAACCTTCCCTCAGCAAAGAAAAACATAGTAAGCCCCTTGCAATATCAATTCTCAACCCACAAAGAAGGCTACAGTGCACCTGGTGTCAACCTTTAAAAGATATCCACCTCAGGTCTCCATAATTCATGTAAATGAATGATTCAAAGTAGTATGTGTTTACAAAAAATATGCACATACTGGCTGCATAAAAGGGGATCTAAGACTGAATGTCCTCAGTGCACAAAGAGGTCACTGAAGGCAACACCTGTGTGATCAGGGCGGGTTATGACTCCATGGGCCCTTGGGCCAGACAGCAATAAAGGACCCCCTCCATGGATATTGCTAGTTTCCAGAACAATGCAGAGTTTTAGGCCAGATGTTACGTAAAGGGACACTGTGCAGGAAATGGTCAAAAAAGGTACTGCAACTATGCTGCTTATTGAAATTGGGCTGCCTACTGCCAAATTTGATCTTTACATGAAAGTTTACTAAGTATTAAACAAATATTTTCTAGTATGGTCCAAGTCATTTTTGCAGCTAAAAATGGCTATTTTTGGAAATTCTAAATGGCGAACCATGGAGAAGATCCCCCTTTTCATGTATGAAAAGTGCAATTTTTCCAGTCATAATGAATACTTTGAATTTGATGCTGGTGTTAAGTATTCATGAAAAAGGTAGTCCCTTTAGGAGACCCTATATTGTTGGGGGTTTGGATTTTTTCCTATGAGAAAATGTGAAAATACAATTGTCAAATATGCAATATCAATGCAATTTGAAAATGGATATGGAGGCTTATGCTTCAGGGCCCCCTTGGCTCTTGGGCCCTTGGGCCTGGGCCCAGTAGGCCTGTGCAGCAATCCACCCCACCCCCACCCCCCCTCACCCCAACCAACCAATACACACAATGAGGACCACATTCTGGGCCCCCTCCCTCCCTGGGCACGGGACAGCAGACCCCTTTGCCCATTCTCGTCAGCTTCCATGACAATGTCAACCTCTAATCCTCTCTCCTTTGTCTTTGAGTCTCCAGTGTACCGCTGTCTGCAGGGTTGCCAGATGAGACAGATGATTTCTAGCCCAAAAATGCTCAAAACCCACCTGGAAGCACTGAATCCTGCCCAATTTGAACTAAATTCTATTTCTAACTAAAATCCTGCCTAAATGCCCTTTGTACCCGTTTTTACCCGCATCCTAAGCAACCCAATTGGACAGGAAACGGCCCAATCTGGCAACACTGGCTGTCTGTACGGCTCATGAACAACAATGCATTTTATATCGAAGTCAGAGGCTGCCAGCGAGAAAGAGGTTTTTTCTTCTGTCCTGTGAGTTGGGTTCATCATCTGTGTGACTGGAAGATCTGCCAAGAATCTGTACGAGACTCCAAAGCCCTGGAGGAGATGGTTCTTTTGAGGTGTGTGTGTGTGTGTGTGTGTGTGTGTGTGTGTGTGTGTGTGTGTGTGTGTGTGTGTGTGTGTGTGTGTGTGTGTGTGTGTGTGTGTGTGTGTGTGTATCTATGTTTGTGTGCACTCTGTGTGTGTGTGTACTCTATGTGTACTCTGTGTGTACTCTGTGTATGTGTGTGTGTGTGTATGTGTGTACTCTGTGTCTGTGTGTACTCTGTGTGTGTGTGTGTGTGTGTGTGTGTGTGTGTGTGTGTGTGTGTGTGTGTGTGTGTGTGTGGTCGCTTGCATGTGTGCATGTGTGTGAGTGCAGGTGTGCATGCATGCGTGCGCGTGTGTATATGCGTGTACGTGTGTACCGTGTGTGTGCACTCCTTCCACATATACGCTAACAAATGTATAGGCCTACTACCTGCCCTGTACACTACCTGCCCTTGTGCATTCCGAACTTCTGAACTGTACTTTTTGGGCCCACACGTCTACTTATTTTTCGAGACATCTAGAGCCCAGCAATACCCTTGCCTCCATTCTACAGTACCTGCCATGATTAAATCGACATGCTAGCACGACGATTAATTCCACTGACATTCTTTTATCTCCTGAGCAGAGGAGGAGCGGAAAACATGATTAGCCAGAGGAATTGAAACGGAACTACGTGCTAGAATGTTCTCTGCACACTTCGACAACTTTCATTAAGGCTGATGCGCTGGCATCAGACAATATTTGCCCCCTGGTGTGATTCCTGATTGACAATACCCCTCATTCATCTATCTGTAAAAACACAGCCAGCTATGTTGTTGGATTGGTAGGAAATACGTAAATGGGTGGGGCAATTTTTTGGCCAATGACATTTTTGGCCCGAAGGTGTGTGTGAGAAAGCATTGTGATTGGTTATGCTGCTGAAATGGCATCTGGGCGCACAATTGTTTCAGGCAGACAGACATGGTCATGTTTTTGAGCTGTGTGTGTGTGTGTGTGTGTGTGTGTGTGTGTGTGTGTGTGTGTGTGTGTGTGTGTGTGTGTGTGTGTGTGTGTGTGTGTGTGTGTGTGTGTGTGTGTGTGTGTGTGTGTGTGTGTGTGTGGCCATGGGAATTCAGTGCCCAGCCATAACACAGGGAGCAAACAGCACATGGCTCAGCTCTCCCAAGTGTGTGTGTGTGTGTGTGTGTGTGTGTGTGTGTGTGTGTGTGTGTGTGTGTGTGTGTGTGTGTGTGTGTGTGTGTGTGTGTGTGTGTGTGTGTGTGTGTGTGTGTGTGTGTGTGTGTGTGTGTGTGTGTACGTGCACATGTGTGTGTGTGAGTGTGTATTTCAGTATTTGTCTGTATTTATGAAGAAGGAGGGGGCACATGTTTAAAGACAAATACTGTCTGCTTCGTACTTATCTTGTCTATGCTTAAGAAAACATTTTTTTTAAACCCTCTAGCTATTGTATTAAAAAGAGAGAGAGAGAGAGAGAGAGAGAGAGAGAGAGAGAGAGAGAGAGAGAGAGAGAGAACAAATGTAGAGATAAACGGATGAAGTATGGATGTATGAATGTATACGCAGACAACCGCACAGATGCTTATATTCGCTTTGTTTATCAGTATGCGGGGCATCTGTTTGTACTATTTAAGTTTGGAATCCCCACAGGACACATTTCGTTTCGTCTGAACTTCAACTGAACCGAATTTAACGCACTTGTGCATCACGTGACGAGATTCGACCCGACAAAAGGCATAAACTAACTGCATTCTTTCAACACACAGTTGGTGTGGTCCAGCTCTCGCTGCATCAATCAAGATTATGACGTTAAGAGGATTGGATGCTTTTTGATTCATGATTGTTTTCATTCCCACTTGTTGATTGTGGAAATTGGGTGACTAGACTACATGCTAACTAGAAAATAGTTAATGATTCTGTTCTTGCTTTTTGACATATGATATTTTTTTTTTGTTCCACTGATTATAAAAAATTAAAGTGACAGTGAATATTTCTGTACTTTTATATTGAGTTGTGCTTTTACAGTGTTTAGAGCTCATTGTAGGAGTGTGTGTGGGCGGTGGTAGCTCAGGTGGTAGAGGAGCAGTTCGGCAACCCAAAGGTCCATCTCCATCATTAGCCTTAGTCTCACTGCAGGGCCAGCCCCGGGCTGGCCCGGACAAAAGGGGGCTGACGGTGATCTCATCAAAAGGGGGCTAGGTGCTAAAGATGGCCGCCGGGCCAGGTTGTGGGGCTAAGGGCCGCTTTCCCTGGCCCGTCGAATTCGATGGGCCAGCAAGCACCGCCGAGGCTCGGAGGCGGGGTCAACCTCGGGCGATATAGCCCACGTGCGATATAGCCTACCAGACCTTCGGCGATAATAGCGCAAAAGCTAAATAAGCCGACATAAATGTCATGTGTGAGTATTTGTGAGACACTTTTTATTGGTGTCCAGTGGAAAGCATGCCAAATCACGATAATGGCACAAGAGTTGGCGGCTAAAAGCAGAAAAAAGCCAACATGACTAGCTATGACATCCCAAGTTTAAGTGTAGTGGTGCCCATGATGCCCTGATAACAACAAAAAAGTTATGTTGGCTAAATAACTTTAAAAACACAAACAGAAGTGCCAAAGTTGCATCTTATGAAATTATGCCATAAGAAAGCCAAACACCCCAAACTAATAATTTGCCCAGAATTTAGCGATAAGTCCCCCATGCAGCCACATTATTACACCGTAAAGCACAGCTGTTATTGACTTAGGCCTATTTAAAATCATCCTCACTCTGCTGCCCTAGTGTCTCATGTTTTGCAGACATACTAAACCATAGGCATACGTTTTGCAGACATGTGCCATAGTGCGCACACTTAGAATTCCCTGCAGGACACACACCGATGTTATGCAGATTGAACGACTTGTAGGCTACGCTACTTCCGTGGCTACTTTAATAAATAGTCGCTATTCCCCTGGCTCATCATTTTCTATAGCAGCTGATGAAGATGCTATGTCTCCGGGATTTGGTCTCTTTTCACATGGTAACTTATTCAATTACCTGCACATTCACCATGAATAGACAGGTGGCACGCCGCAACGAGGGGGTGTGTCGCTATGTCCGGGGCTCATAATTTTCTATAGCAACTGATGAAGGTGCTATGTCTCCGGGATTTGGTCTCCTTTCACATGGTAACTTATTCAATTACCTGCACATTCATGTCTCGCTATGTCCGGGGCTCATGCTTCTGTGCGCTATTGGGGGGATTAACTGGGCATGTTCGCACGTCTCCTTCTGTTCACTCTCTCAGTTGTCGAGCTGCTCGTATTTTCATGCGTCTTTGTCTTCTTAACATGCGCTGCGTCCCATACAGCTTCTGAATCGACAACTTTGCCATGTAATAAAACTGTTCTTGAAAGGCAAGCCATTTTCTTTGCAGTTCTTGTCGTCTTTGTCCGTAGGCTACGAGCCAAACGGCGACCTGCTCCAGCAGAGTTTGCTCCGTTTTCTTCTCCTTCTTTGTCGTTGTTCTGTTGTTGTCCTTCTGTGATTTGGGGCGAAAGTGGGCTGTGCCCGACTGACGTTTCACAAACAAGGCGTGTACCTGAATGTGCCTGGGGTCGGCTATGAGTCCGATCAGGCAAAAAATGGCCCGGGGCCGGCAGCTCCGAGCCGGCCACTCTCCTGAGCCCCGGGCGGCCCCGGGCCGCTGAAGCGCGGCTAATGAGACCAAGGCTATTGTGTCCTTGAGCAAGATACTTAACCCCAAGTTGCTCCTGGTGGCAGGGTGGTACCCTGCGTGGCAGCCACGGCCACCGGTGTGTGATTGTGAGTGTGAATGGGTGAATCTGAGGCATACAATGTAAAGCACTTTGAGTGCTCGAAGGAGTGGAAAGGCGCTATATAAATGCAGTCCATTTACCATTCTTCTATATTGAGTTGGACTTTTGACATTGTGGTTGTTATTCAAGTTTTTTCCCCTGAAATGTGCAAACGAGATAAAAATTCCAGAAGCATGGATGTGTTTTAAAGTGATAAATATGACTGATTAACTGTTTTTGTGGTTGTGTGTGACGTCACGTGGATTGTGTGTGTGTGTGTGTGTGTGTGTGTGTGTGTGTGTGTGTGTGTGTGTGTGTGTGTGTGTGTGTGTGTGTGTGTGTGTGTGTGTGTGCGTGCGCAGACCTGCTGACAGGGGGGGGACAAACAGGTATGTTGTCCCGGGCCCAGAAAGAGATAGGGCCCAGAATTGGGTCCCCAGTGCATTGCATATATTGAGAGGGGGACCCTTATGGACCCTCCCCTGTGTGTGTGTGTGTGTGTGTGTGTGTGTGTGTGTGTGTGTGTGTGTGTGTGTGTGTGTGTGTGTGTGTGTGTGTGTGTGTGTGTGTGTGTGTGTGTGTGTTTGAGTGCCTGCGTACACTTGTGTGTGGGTGTAGGTGGGTTTGTATGTGTCTGGCTGTGATTGCCCGCATGTGTGAATGTGTGTGTTTTTTTCTGACATATTTTGCTAGCTTGCTTGACGTATGCTAATCTTTTAATTACAGCATGTGCACACACTCAGTCACTCTGTCACATGGCCATAAGCCAAGCATCTGTGTACTGTGTGTGTGTGTGTGTGTGTGTGTGTGTGTGTGTGTGTGTGTGTGTGTGTGTGTGTGTGTGTGTGTGTGTGTGTGTGTGTGTGTGTGTGTGTGTGTGTTTGCATGCGTGCATGTGTGTTTGTGTGTCTGACTGCCTCTCTGTCTAAGTGGCTGTCTAACAAATATGTTTATTATTTGTTGTGTCTCTGTGGGTGTGTGAGAATATGTATCTGTCTCTCTCTCTGTCTGTCTGTCTCTCTCTCTCTCTCCTTTCTCTGCTTCTCTGTTTCTTCTGCCTCCTCCTGTTCACCTTCCTCACTTCCCATTTTAATATCTCTCTATACTCTTTCTTTCTGCCTCCTGTGATTTCCCAAAACATGCACGCACACACAGGTACTTAGACACACGGGCATGCAGACACAGGAACGCACGTGCACACACACACATACACACACCCACACCCACACCCACACACCCACATGTTTGACTGGTCATGGCTCTTAGAGGGTTCCTTGGGGGGAGGCAAACATCAGACATCGCTTGCCGCCTGGCACGCCGATGCTCCCATCCTGCCTCTGCTCATTTGCCCACCCGCCCATCCGCTCGCCGCATGCCTGCTGCCACCAGGGCCGAGAATTTGCTGGTGATTCCAAAAGTCAAAACAAAGTGTGGAGAGGCAGCCTTTAGCTTCTATGCTTCAAAGCTTTGGAACCAGCTTCCAGATGACGTAAAAAATGCACCCACTATTGATAGCTTTAAATCTAGACTCAAGACAAAGCTGTTCTCAGATGCTTTCCCCTAGCTTAAATTCTTATTTTTTATTTTTATGTTTATTTTATTTTATTATTATTATTATCATTTTACCTTATGTTTTATCGTACTGTTTTAAATGTTCTTTGACTCTTTGAATTTATTTCCTTCTTTCTTCCCTGTTTCCTTTCTTTTGCATTTGTTAATTTTGTGAAGCACATTAAGTTGCACCTCTGCATGAAATGCGCTATACAAATAAACTTGCCTTGCCTTGCCGACAGCTTTGGCTGGGCCCGGGACAATCATCTAAACGGCTCCCTCACCCTATACCAGTGGTTCTCAAAGTGTGGTCCGGGGACCACTAGTGGTCCGTGACAGAGCTCAGGTGGTCCGCGAGGGGATTTCTATTTTACCAAGACAAGCTAGGAGTAAGCTATAATTGTAACATTATTACAAAGCTAAACATAGCATTTTCACTACAATAAGACAGGCTTGTAAAAAGTGATCTGCATCAAAATTACCAGTGTCAAATTAGCACCCATCAACTGTCAACTCAGTTGGTAGGCGGTCCCTGAACATATTTGGGGGGACAAAGTGGTCCTCGGTCTGAAAAAGTTTGAGAAACACTGCCCTATACAAACAATGTAATGAGGACACACAACTCTGGGCCCCCTCTTCCTTGGCCCCGGGCAACTTTCCCTTTGTTCCCCCCCCCACTCCCTGTCAGCTTCACTGCCTGCTGCTAAACAACCGTGCTCGTAAATATCCCCGCTTGGCTCTCGTCACCTCGTGCTCATAATCGCACACTAATGATCCTCCCCCCTCTTCTTCTTTACAGTCGCTCCCTCTCTCTCTCGCTCTCTCGCTCCCTTGCCTGCAGACTGACTTGGTTCGTCTGCATACCACTGCAGCCTGCCAGAGATAAAGCATTAATGCTGTGGAAATGCAAGGGGCGGCATGGTGCATGCCAGGGCACGGGGCTTATCGTTTAGCGCTCACGTTTGCTTGTTCGATTGCCCTTTCGTTCTTTCTTTCTTTCTTTCTTTCTTTCTTTCTGCGTCTGTGTATTCTTCTCTTATTCGGCTCATGACTTTCCCGCTCTCCATCTTCCCCATAAATCCCATTCAATCTCTCTTCCTTTACTTGGGTATCCATTACCGTTTGTTGCTTGTTTTATTGCTGTATCCCTTCATCCTCAACTATTCAGTATCCTCACTTCCCCTCCCTCTCTCTCTCTCTCTCTCTCTCTCTCTCTCTCTCGCTCGCTCTCTCTCTCTCTCTCTCTCTCTCTCTCTCTCTCGCTCGCTCTCTCTCTCTCTTTCAGTAGCTCCCAGTCTCAGGCTATTTTGTCATTATTGTCTCTCTTTCTTCTCCACCTCTGAATATCTCCTTGTCTGTCGTTGTGTTCTGCCTTTGCTGTCATGCCAGTCTATCGTGTCTATCTGTCTCAGCCTTTCTCTCTCTTTCTGTTATCCCTCGCTCTCGATACTTCTGTTTCTTTTGTTATTCCACTATCATTAACTTCCCAATACACTACACACACACACACACACACACGCATGCACCACACAGGTACGCACGCACGCACGCACACACACACACACACACACACACAGACATACACACACACATACCTGCTTCTTCTCTCTCTCTCTCTGTCTCTCTCTCTCTCTTTCTTTCACACACACACACACACACACACACACATACACTAGCGTCTGCTGTTCCCTCATTAACATGGCCCGTGGCCTGCTGCTGGATTGCGGTCGGCATGGCATCTTGACATACCATTCATGTCCCAAAACCTGATCTTCAAGCGGTGGCTGAACAATTGCTCACAGAGTAAAAACATTGATAGGGCCCACTAGGCCTACACAGTAAGTTCTGCAGTGTTCATTTAACACTTAGAGAGTAAATGTCACACCATTGGGTCTTAAATTAACTCTTGAAGTGTTCAATTTACATTGCTGCATTTACTGTGTATTTGCTCTACCGAGGTCCTAATAGTAGGCTACCACCAATACCAATAGGGGGAGGGCCCTGGGCACAGGGACAAATGCCTTGCGCGCCCCTCCTATGGCTTCGCCCCTGCCTTCGCCCCAAGCGCTTGGTCTCGCCACAGCCTCACATGAACCCTAACTTCCTACGAACACAACAACTTTTAACCATTACTGTAATCCAGTGGTTCTCAAACTTTTTCGATCATTCCCCCCCTCAGAGGGTCTGGATGCTTCCGTGACCCCCCCTTATCTGATCGGATGTAAAGTAGTAAATTAACAATATTGTGCAGACTGATTTTACGATCGCTGTGCAGAATCAAAGGAAAGGTGACTGGTGAGATAAAACAAAAACTAAAACAAAGAGGGACTACTGCAGTCGAATGCAGATGTGTGTTCATTTCTGTTATTCAAATTCATGAAAATTAGTAATATCCTAGTGTTTCTGAGGGCTTTAAACTTTTTGACTTTGATTGCCTGTCATTCACCAGAGATAGGATGCTGCCTAGTTAGTGAGAAGCTGTGAGACTAGAGCTGCGTCCCATTACTACCACTTCCACTCGTTTTGACCCCTAACACTCGCTTTTGCACGTTCCCGTGAAAGTGTAGGGTGTCCCGTTTCTTAGGGAGGCGAGTGAAAGTGCAAAAAATGCACTTAAAATTTCACTTCGACCGAGTGGGGGTAGGACCCCCCCCTAACGACCGAGTGAAAGAATGCATTACCCAGAATGCTGTGCGAACCCCACCGGCAAAAGCAAAAACAAAAAACCCTAAGCGAATTCATTACATGTAAATAGATGGCCACTATTTGAATATTATTCGAAAATAAAACCCTCTTACTGGAAAAAAACATCACTTTTAATTCGCTGGTTGCATTAGTGTTCGCTAGTTAGCTTAGTACAATTAGCAGTAGCTAACGGTTGCTATGGAAAGTTATACTTACTTTGGAAAAGTTTGCTTTTGCCAAATAATTAGAAGCATTTAACATGAAATGACTCACAAAGTTGCGGATTAAAGTCCACATTGTGAGCCAGATCTCCTCACTTCAGAGCAGTATGGACAAAAGAGTTTGCTAATTAGCTTGACTTTAGCTATTGGCACTGATGGCAGTGGTATTGGCTAATAGCTTACTTGCAAAAATGAAGCTCTTGAGAAATCAGATGCAGCAGCCTGATATGAAATGACAAACAAATAAATGGAGATTACCCAATTTGAGAAACTCTGCTGTAATGAACTGGAAGGTAGTCCAAGAACCTGGCTCAGTAGTAACCCAGTTTATGTTAACCTGAAGTTTGTGGTATGACAGAAGAGCCTCTAGAGTCCTCATTTTCTTACCTGAATGTCATCTGTGGGCTATTTACTGTATCACTTCCTGTAGGTTAATTTAGCCAGGTTAATCTGTTCCTGATTTGAGTTCAGTTATAATAGCAGTGAGAATTCTCTACCATGCTGGTGTTGTGTTTCCTGGGTAGGGCTATGCCACTGACGTATGAAAGACATTCCTTCGAACTATTTTATGAAATCCTGGACACAGTCTCTCTCTCTCTCGCTCTCTCTCTCTCTCTCTCTCTCTCTCTCTCTCTCTCTCTCTCTCTCTCTCTTGCTCTCTGTGTGTGTGTGTGTGTGTGTGCGTGTGTGCGTGCGTGCGTGCGTGCGCGCGCGCGCGTGTGTGTTTGAGAGCGGGCCTTGGCTATGATGGCCTTGGCTTGGGTCTTGCTGTGCTTTTAAGAAGAGACAGTCTGTGTTGTCGTGGCGCGCACACACACACACACACACACACAGGGTCATGCACTGACACACATATGCCCTTTTCCTCTTTCTCTCGCTTTTTCTCTCTTTCTCTCTCTCTCTACCCCCACCCCCCTCTCATCCTTCCACAGTACGCGAGCACACAGGCACACATGCCCACATGCACAGACACTCACAGAGTGCAATTACATCTGAGGAATATTGTG
>NC_085857.1:19253109-19308109 GCF_034702125.1 Engraulis encrasicolus
CAGAATGGCATTTGGAAGAAATTGTGAACCACCAACTGCATTTCCAACTGCTAGTTTAAAAAATGGTGTTCCTGTTCCACTGGAGGTCTGTGATCAGGCTCTTGTTGGGATTGGATGATCCACGGATTTTTTTTCTCTTTTGTTCACTGGACTCGACTCTTGGACCTGGCTCTTAAATGTTTGATATTGACTTGCACTCATTCTCTCTCTGGCTCTGGACCAGGAGGTCTAGGCATCTTCGCTCACTCCTAACCTTAGCTTTTTCTGTTTTCCTTAAAAGTGGCTGTCCTTGGTACCGGGATTTGCTGGTTTGCAGAGATGGGTTCAGGGGAAGGAGGGTGGTGGGGATGGTTTTGGATCGGGTTGGTCTGGGGTGGAGGGGAGGTGCGACAGTGGGACTAGACTATAGCTACTGGGGCTACTGTAGTTTTTTGTTTTCTATTTTTTGATGGTGCTTCAGAGACCCAGTTAACACGGGTCTCTGTTTTTAAGGGGGGGGATGTCATGCCCGGCTCTGCCGGTTAGTGTTTGGGGCACTTTGGTCCTCCGACCCGCAGGTGGAGCTGGTCTGTCAAGATCAACATCTCAGAGGGCTGCTGATTGGGCGGCCTATTAAAGGCCTCCCATCAGCATTCATTCTCTCTCTCTCTCACACATCCCACAGGCACATTCGTTTGGTGACCGTATGGTCACGTCAACGACGGCCGGGACTTGCACCACACTTGCACCCTTTTGGACAACACTCATTTACTGATACACTCTTTGGTTAATTCACATTACTGATGACTGATACACTTTGTAAATAAAGAACTTTTGGTTAAAATGTACAAATCGGTGTGGTCTCCCTTAATGTTACAGCCACTAACGAGCCAGTGGTTGTGACAATGTGTATGTGTGCGTTTGCATGTGTGAGAGAGACAGAGAGAGAGTGTGTGTGTGTGTGTGTGTGTGTGTGTGTGTGTGTGTGTGTGTGTGTGTGTGTGTGTGTGTGTGTGTGTGTGTGTGTGTGTGTGTGTGGTGGGTGGGTGTGTAAACACCGGGTGGGTGTGTAACCAGCCTGCTTTCTCCCGCCGTCTAGATCTCCTTCCTACTTGACCTCCCTGTGAAAGAGCGTCGCGGCTGTGTGGCGAAGCGATATGACATTGGCACAATGGCGTGTCTGCCACGAGCCCGTGAGCGCCTTACTAATTGGGCTCTGGTGTTGGTGTGACACGAGAGAGAGAGAGAGAGAGAGAGAGAGAGAGAGAGAGAGAGAGAGAGAGAGAGAGAGTAAGCGACTGATCCAGTTTCTCTGAGGTTTCGAGCGAGAGAGTGATTGAGTAAGCGAGTCTTGATCTCCCTGAGAACGTTGACACGGTGAAATGCAAGGCGGGTGAGAATGAGGGTGACTGTACATTGATTCTATGGGCACTCCATGGTTCGACAGATTTGAAAGTCTCCTCCTGACCAGACAGGTAAACCAGACTGTTACATAAAACGTTTAGTCGAGCACCGCACAGTTCAGGAAGCTGGGAGCTATGGATGGGACAAAGCCGCTGTCTTTCAAAAATGACCAATCAGACAGCTGACTCGCCCCAATGATTCAAGCAAGGGGAAAAACGTGCATTATTATTTGAGGCCTTGATATTGACTATGCATTTCTGATTGGCATTGCCAACCAGGAAATGTAATTATTTTAGAAGCAAAAAAACAACACTGTATCAAATGTTACATGGATGACGTCATGGTGTTTATTGGCTTAAATGAGATAACACCGAAAATGTCAAGTAAATGCTCTAATTGATGCTTGACAGTGGGTACCAAATCAGGTGTAGTTAAACCCAATGTAGTAGTGAATTAGCTAATAAAAAATAATCTGTTGTCCACAATTTCTTACGTAAATGAAGTCTTCCAGCTATCGTTTTCAGTTTTAGTTTTTCTTCTTCTGTAAGCTAACAACTGGTCCACAGTGGTAGTGAGCAAGTCAACCTCCCTGAACATTGGCACAGTGAAATGCAAGAGAGAGGATAAGAGGACGAAGGAAAGTCCCTCTGAAGGTAAGCTCACACACTGACCGACCATGTCAGCTAAATCCATAGTTGACAATTGCAGAAGGAGTGAGTAGGTCTCAATCTCCCTAAGAAGCAAGGAAGAGCCAAGGGGGCCCTGAGGCTCAAGCCTCCATGTTCCAAAAAAGCCCCTTTATTATTGATATATATTTATGTCCATCATATTGTGTTAAAATTGTAACTTTTTAACTCTTTTTTCAAAATCCCCTAACAATGAACACTCTCTAAAATCTTCATTAACCCCCCTTCTTTTGGAACCTTGTTGTTTGGCCCAGGAGCTCATGGAGTCATGATCCATCCCTGCTAGGAAGGAGAGCAAGGCAGAAGGTCTCTGAGGGTAAACTGACCTCTTGTGGTGCTGCACTGTTGCAGAGTAATGTGCAGTTGGGGGTATTGTGCACAGGGGTATGATGATTCTGGACAGATGTTACATTTTTATTGTTTCGTGATGCTCTGTAATGATTCGGCTACTCAGGGGAGGTTATGAACTTTCAGGGGGGCTGGTGGAGGGTGCGGGTGGGGAATGAAGGTGCGGATGGGGGGAGATATTATTGTGGCAGATGTTATGTATGGGGGAGAGCATTACTTCTCTGTTGGAATGTCAGAGATGAGCTTTAAGGTTGCATTCAGTTTCTGGTTTCTGTTTTCTGACTCCGTCACACTTTCCTTTTTTTTTGTTTGCCACATAGACGCTTGGGGGATGAAAGAACTCTCTGACATACATGGACATTGTGAACTGAAGGCAGTTGAAAAGGCTTTGATCGACCCCTAGGGTGACAACTTACAGTTACAGTACAACCATGAAAAAGCCCCGGAGAGTTTAAATTGTTTTACTGAAGTAAACAACTGTATAAACAGCTAGCTTACATTATGTCTTTACCTTCGGGTATAGAAAGCAGCGATTCGATTGAAGACATCAAAGGCACTGGCTTTGGGCCATGGTGAGGCTGTGTGGTGAGGCTCGTCTCCGCTGCTCAATAGCGCCCTCCGCTGACTGAGCATGTTCGGTTCAGCTTACCCATAATCCTGAGCTACAGTTCATACACACAACTGGGGTGCAAGTCAGACGAGTCCCTCCAGTCCTCTCCTTTTAGTTTGAAGCCTTGTGACACAAGGTCTCGACTTCATTGCTCGTTGAAGTTTTATTCAGTATCTTGCAAAAAGCACAATTCAAAGGTCATTATGGGGTAAAGTCTCCCTTTCTTTGCCAAGGTCAGGGGGCTCTGGCCCAATGAGCGATACAACTAAAATCAATAGTCAACAGCAACAGAAAATTATTTCAAGGACCACTTGGAATACCTTCGGGTCAATCAGTGGGCCCCGGCCCACAGTTTGAGCATCACTGGTCTAGGTTGACCAGGGGGTCAGGATTTGGCTGATTAGCTTCGCCGGTCAGCAAGGCACTTCCTCGTCGCAATTCCGCGCCACTTTGCTCAAAGAGGGTGGTACCTATACAGGTGTGTGGTTGGGCACCTCCATGCATCCAATGCCCGTCTTCCATATATCTTTCTGGTCAATCGTAAGTCAGTCATTAACGTGGCATGTAATTGGCTGAGTAAACTGGTGGTGGAAACGACTCCATCTTTGAAGCTGAAAAATTCGTTCAGTTTTGGCTGAATTCACTAGCCTAGCATTTCCCATTGAAATGACTTGAAGCGGGACTTATTCACTCTCTCCAGTTCTTATACTACCTCCATGAGGTTGACAGTGGAGGACAGTGGGACACTGTTGTCTCCTTGGAGTTGAGGTGACATTGAGGCAAGTGGCCAGGGGCCACAGGAAAGGAGGGGAGGAAGAAGTTTGACTTGCACCCAAGTCAGTAGTCCAAGGGTGTCAAACCCATTATGGTCACCGAATGTGTAGCTGTAAATCCATTTAATCCACACGGAGGCAGGGGACTTGATTTGTCATTCCTTACTTGAGAATTATCGCACGGCAAACAACTCTACAAAATGGAACGTTCCACACTAGCAAGGCCACGGTGGGGCAACCCCAAATTCACGATAGCTCCGTCCCCAATATTTATATTTCCCAATATAAAATACCCGTTTTGGTTCAGGGGCCATGCAGCTAACTTGATCTCAGGTGGACCCGCGTCAATCTTGTCTCCCGTCCTTTTGTCCCTGCACCCTCCTGCCTACTGACGTGAGGCGCCACGTCATCAATGATCAAAGTGTTTAACTCAATATCTTGCAAAAAGTATAATTCGAAGATCACTCTGTTGTTTGCGTTAGGCATGTTAAATGAGGGAAAAGCCCCCCAAAAAGTTGACCTGTGTTGGTTGACACAGTGGGAAAATGTTATTGTTGAAATTCAGGAGGAGTTGAAATCAAATCCAATCAAACCATCATGCAACATCATGAGCCCAAAAATGAATTTCTGACTGCATGGCACGAGACTAAATCCATTTCTACTAATAGAATGAAACCGGATAGTTGGCAAACAAAGCAAAACAGTAGACTGTCCATCTTCATTTTGTGTAAAAGATGATGACTAAAGTAATGGGGGCAAAGAGCAAATGAACAGAGGACATGGCAAAGACCTAAAGGCAAAGATTCTCTATTTTTAAACTTTACATTACATTACAATACATTACATTACACTTAGCTGACACTTACAGCGACTTGCAGTTATTTACAGGGTATTTTTGGCTTGTATTATCCTATTTGTGTGCCATAACTTTTTCAAGGGTTATAAAACGGTTTACCTAAACAAAATTGAATTACAGTTTCAGAAACACGAGATGCAATGTAATGAAAGCTGTGCTCCATGTTCCTTGAGCTACTTGAAAGAATTCGATAAAGTCATTTAAGGTGATTTTACTGGAAATTGCCTGTTCTCTTGCACAATAGCACAATGAGAAACAATGGCCACGATTGACCATAACACGGTTTTACAGAGAGGACAGACAACTCCCTTCTCATCAGAGGAGATCCGAGAGGAACTTGGACTCATCCAAGAGCAACATACAGCAAAGGTGCAGACAAGCAGATGCTTTCCCTCCTGGGCCTGAATTGGGACATTTGACAGGAAACGTCAGCCTGTCTCTCTCTGTCTCGCTGTCTCTTGGGCGGAATGGTGCACAGATGAAAGCGTTCCCCCTTGGCACTAGCTGTATGTTTACATTTATATCCCGCCGTTTTGACTGTCAGCTCCTGCCCCTTGGTGCTTGCTGAGTGTAGTAATTCACACGTTTGACAGTCGGAGTCTGAAAGATTAAGCCTGGAGGTTGAGGTGACAGAAAAGGTGGTTCACGGACAGACTAGCATGAATCTTCTTCTTCGTCCTCTTCTTCCTCTCTCTCTCTCTCTTTCTGCTCTCAGATGGTGTAGTGTGTGTGTGTGTGTGTGTGTGTGTGTGTGTGTGTGTGTGTGTGTGTGTGTGTGTGTGTGTGTGTGTGTGCGCGCGCGCGGAGAACAAGTTGCTTCCTTGACGAACACTAACTTCTTGTTCTCCTTACAAAGCTACAAAAAGCTGATTGCTGAATCCAGAATTCACTCACCGAATTCAATTACGGCAAACGATTATGACATCATCACCTGTTATGACATCACCTCTGGAACCCTTTTCTCCCAGTTCCTTTCATTTGTCGGTGTTTACACAAGTGCTTAGCGGCTAACATAGTAAGCAGGTGTTGAACTCTCCCGCTTGTGCTCTGTTTGTGTAGGATAGTAAAACGAAATGTGTTGAATAGCCAGCTCATATTGCATCTGTTTGGAACGCAGCAAGTTAAAACACTTACAATTCAAAGCGAGCCAACAACGCTGCAACACGGGGGAATTTAAAGCTGGTGAATTTAAGTCAAGGCTTGCATAAATTGGATATGGAGACAAGAAACACCAGATTAAGACAATATGTTGCTGCCAATTCGCTAAATGTACACACAACAGGAACAATGGTCACGTTATGAGGAATAGCCTCAACTGACCATAGCACCTGGCAACAGTGTTGATAGTGTTTGTCCAGGAAACAATTACCTTTTCTCTCCAGCATCTCCTGTCCCAGGGTCTGAGCCTGAGGTCACTTCAGAAGCCCATATCGGGAGTGCAGGAAGTTCGCAGAGTTTATGTTAGTTCATATCTCAAACATTTAAAAAGTGATCTAAGCAGTAGATTGCTAATTACTCTCTGCTCACTTATCTCCTGACAAAAGGGCCCTTAGCGGACCTAAGCATACGGCACTTGAGCATAGAGAGATATGGAGGGGCTCGTATAAGCCACACAGCTGAGCAAATGCAGCTGAAATATCAAAGCCGTTGCTAACACTAGCATGTGTGTACCCAGCTTCGGAAACCTCTGTAGTTTTATCGACTTTAATCTGTGCCCCTGCTTATGTTATCACAGGAAAACAGAAACTAGAAACATGTGGTACCTATGAGTCATGAGTTAATGGACTTGAACTATGATTTCATGCAATATTATGATTATGCGCACGTTGGCGACACCACTTTAGTGTGTGTGTGTGTGTGTGTGTGTGTGTGTGTGTGTGTGTGTGTGTGTGTGTGTGTGTGTGTGTGTGTGTGTGTGTGTGTGTGTGTGTGTGTGAGAGTCCCAGTGCACTTGTGTGGCCCTGAGTGTGTGTATGTGTGTGTGCGGACGTGCGTGTTTACAGTGTGAGTATGGGGGAGTTTACATCTTTTTTATATACTGCCGTTTGGTTCACTGAACTAAAAACGGTATTAATCAATGAAAAGACAGTTAATGTAAACATTTTTGAGGTTTACTGAAAATAGAAAAAATAAAAAATGCGGCCTGACTGCCGGCTTTTGGGTCACTCTTACTGAGCTTACGTCATATTTTGCTGGAGGAAAGCCATTAGTCTTTTCCCACAAGCATTGAGGCTCTGGGGTTCTCCAAGGATGCATTCGGGGGCGGGGGGGTGGTCCACAAACCCAGCGCAGAATTGGGACCTCATTACATTGTCTGTGTTGGGTAGGGGGGGCCTTTCAGATGACTTTGGGCACAGCAAAAGCTGTCAGCGGCCCTGCACATACAGTATATTGATAACAAAATATGTTTTAAAATTTATACCATACTGATAGCCAAGATCTTCTACAGTTTAAGAAAATATGTAAACGCATGTGATATCAATGTTGTTTAATGTCTTGATATGCATGCCTGATGTAGGCTGGACTGTGACGGTGGGGAGAACGAATTTCCCCTTGGGGACAATAGGCTACAAGTCTATCCATCTGTATAGATATATATGTAGGCCTACATTATATGATATATAGAGGAAACACTAAAAAGTGTATTGGCATTGTAGCCAAATAAAAAAGTTTAAAAAATTGCAACCTTGAGTGCCTCAGCATCTGTCTTTCTGGACCAAGTTTGAGAGCCCCTACACTGATGAGCACCAAGGAAAAAAGGTGAAGACCCAGAAGCACTCCAATTACCTGCTTGTGTTTGATACTAAAAAGTGTTACTTACAATTTCACATTATTGTACAAATCTATATCGCATCTTCACAGTGACAATAACAGGCATTCTGTATATTGCTATTCTGTGTTAAAATCAGCAGCATAACTAACTAAATTCCAGAAAGATGTGAGCTTGTCAAAGCTTCCTTCCCGATTAGATTGAGTGTACCGTCACGGAATGTTCGGGCAGTAAAAGTTCTATAGAATTCTGGGCGCCATTCAATATAATATGGAATTGTAGAATCTTGCATTGTTATAGAACGCATTCTTTTCATAGAATGCTCAAAAACCCACACTCTTAAAGGTTAGTATGGAGTTTATACAGTGAAGGACAGGATTAACTGTAATCATTATCTGTACCATGTCACTTCTTTTCTCCACATGTGTCGGGCTTGACCCCTGCCATGCACTCGCCCTCCCCTTTCCCGCATTGCCCTGTTATCTCTCAAACACAGATATAGATACAGTACTCTCATATGCCATTACATGTAATCATAAGACTGTGCGAAAATATTTGTTCGTCTCTCTCTCTCTCGCTCTCTCTCTCGCTCCAAATATGTCCCGTCATTCTGTGTGAATGTTGCGCCCCCT
This sequence comes from Engraulis encrasicolus, assembly GCF_034702125.1. NCBI lineage: Eukaryota > Metazoa > Chordata > Actinopteri > Clupeiformes > Engraulidae > Engraulis > Engraulis encrasicolus. The sequence goes on from NC_085857.1 coordinate 19,261,168, forward strand.
GGCTGTTAAACTGTAAAGTTGTTCTTTCTTTAATATTTCTGGAGGTGGCTGAGCTCTGTGTGTGTGTGTGTGTGTGTGTGTGTGTGTGTGTGTGTGTGTGTGTGTGTGTGTGTGTGTGTGTGTGTGTGTGTGTGTGTGTGTGTGTGTGTGCGTGTGCGTGCATGCTACGTGTGTGTAGTGTGTGCATGCGTGCGTGCGTTTGTTGTTGTTGTTGAGGTTGTTTTTCTGTCCAACTGAAATGTTTCATTGACAGTGAGTTGAAAAAACAAACTATTTCAACTATGATTTTTTTTTTTGCTCAAAGTATTCTATTTTTTTACCTTGATGTTTCAGATCAAATGGACCCCTCTTCAGTCATTTGGATATTGATTTTTCCCCAACTGTGGTGGTGTGCAGGTCTGGACAATGGCTCCTGCCCACTGGCCAATTAGTCCTGGTAAAACTTGTCTGAGGCTGGAAAAAAAGTCAGCATGTCGCAGGACACTTTGGCAGGTAGTTCATAACTTCTCGGAAAGGACATACTGCACCACAGTATCCTAGTTCGCCCCTTGAACATCATTTCGGAGGCATTGGAGGGCATTGGAGGCCAAGCTGCTGTGCCTCCCAGGGCTTATTCACCTAAACATGCTGATATGGAACATTAATATGCAACAAATGAGTATTTTTTTCTGAATACAGTAAATATAAAGTACAAGATAAAATTCCACCTTTACTTAACCACCATAGCCCTAATAAACAAATAAATGAATAGGCTACACTATTTAGACATTGTCAGTATACCTAAATGTGAAATAATAAGTGAACAGTGATCCTTTGAAATAATGGGATTGTCCCATATTTAGAAACAAAAGTACTGTTCCGTAGAACTGAGCCCACAATTTTGTTAAAATGCAGGAAATTGCATCTAAGAAATACAACATTTTCTGGAGGAGGACCCCCATACCCCCCGCCAAGGTGCACCCCATACTCCATCAAATGCCCGTCCAACGACTTGGTTCTGCAGCCGGGTCTGAGTTTAATCACTGCCTTGAGGATAAATGGGGATGGCCTATACAGACTGAATTTAGCATTGTTTGATCATAGATCGATTTTCGTCATAAATTATACATTTCTGAAAACAATACAGAGGACATGACCTCTCTGTCCTCAATGGTAGTTACGGCCATGATGACATTGCCCCTGCTTTAAATGTTCAATCATGATGTATTACAAAGGCTCTGTGTGGTCTCATAGTGTGGTACTATGGCAGTAACGTCTTTTCAACGACTAGCATAGCATTCCACCAGTCCATTAGGCTATGAGGCTACAGACTATATTGGCAGAAATAGAAAGGCTGACTTGGGAAGACTTCTAGTCACAGGTCAGTTAGCAAAAAAGTAAAGGTGAAACCCTGGTTATGAGGTAGCCCAAATACCCTAAGTTGACAGAACACTGGAAAAGATCTCTGACAACAAACGACCTGTTGCAAACGGAAACCCCCTCTTGCCTGGTTTAAATCAGTGAACCATACTTTCAAGGGCCTGACATTTTAACTGTTCATAATGGATGTATTCCACAATTGAATGGTACATTTAAAATCTTCAGCTGGATAACCCCCTCTTTTCACTTTGGAATGAAAAACAAATTCATGTCAGTTTTAAATAATGGTTTATTTTTCAAGTTACAGCTCTACATCCTTCTTAGAAATGGTGTCTTAAGAACTGAGAAAATAAATAAAAGAAATCCATCAAAATAAATAAATAAATTACAAGTTTAGCTTAATTGCCTCATCATCTGTTTGCATTTACATGTGGTGATAAGGCATAATTCTCTTGCTTTCATAAAAAAACAGCAGCTTCAGTGGCATTTTTTTACAGGTTTTTTTTCTCAGCTTCTGGAATACATTACTGAAGAAAACACTGCATTTTTTCATGTCAAAAATGTCAGGGATTGAATACTGTATATCATAATGTCAAACACCTTGTTAATTCATTTCTCCACCAAATACATGTCAGAAGATGGTAAAATAAACTCGCCAAGTGTTGAATTAACATTAAAAGAAATTGTTACTGTGCACCAACAAACAAAAAAAAGGGCAAAAGTCACCAGACGGCCTCTCGTCTTATGTCAGAAACATTGTCATTAATTTAAATCTGTAAATTCACCACAGACACCATAATTTGCCTTGTTATTATCGCCTCAACTTGACAAAGATCAGATAGCGGGAAATATCTGTTACCTGAAGTCATTCCCGAGCCCAACTGCAGATGAGTCATAAGCATAATTTTGAGCTGAGTGTGGTGGGGTGATGTTACTGTACCAACAAATACTGTTTGGTCATTTCCCATCTGGTATGAGGCAACACATTTCTATCAAGAAAACGTGAATCAGCACCAAGCAACCTTTAAGAGGCTGATAAATTAGGCACCATTTTCAGCCATACTGCCGGGGCAATGTAGTCAACCGTTTTGAGACATCCCTGGTATTACATTGCAAAAGCATTTTTTTTTTAAAAATCGCAAATCAGCACCAGGAAAAATGCTTGGTGATCATTCTCTCAGACAATCAGGAAACAGTCATGATGACAAAGTTGCCCGTATTATCAACAATTCTTGACCCATTTAAAGGGACAGTTTGGTCAATTTCAACATGCAGTTGTATTGCTCACGCTACCCTTGACTTGTCAGTACCTGGTGATGCCACATTTTTCGGCTCAGCCCTTTCCGAGATATGAGCAATTCTAATGGGGGCAGCGTTTGTTTACATTTTTAAAAAATGAAACATAGGCCAACTCCAAATATTGTCCCAAAAGGCACTGCCGTTTACTAGTTGTCTGCTGATGTTTTATAACCTTTTGGATGTTTTTGGTAATAAATAAAAATGTTTTTTTGAAATGTAAACAAAGAGCTGCCCCCATTACAATGACCAGGATCTCGGAAACGGCTGAAGAAGAAGAAAAACAAATCTCAAGCACTGACAAGTCCAGGGTAGTGTGAGCATTACAACTGCATGTTGAAATTGACCAAACTGTCCCTTTAACGGTTATAAGCTTGTTGTTACAAAAACGGAAGAGACCAAGTTGTAATCTGTCACTCATGTCTCTTGACGATGTCATAGCAGTGTTGTCATGTAGTTCTTCTTTTTTTTTAAGCAAACAGTGAATCAGCCTACCGACTCATCAGAACTACCTGCAATAAGGGGGTCTACGACATGGACCACCAACACCACCATCCATCGCAAGGACCACCAACACCTCCATCATGCCCAGGGCCACCTCTCTATCCCACGCAAGCGCACCCTGCCGCCGACAGCTTCTCCACCTTGTGCCAGCGGTGGGCGTTGTCCAGGAACACCTTGTCCTCGTGGTGCGTGGGCCGGCAGCAGGGCATGCTCTGCCACACCTGTCCCGCGGGCAGGTCCGCCGCTGGCAGGTACCCGCCCTGGAGCAGGTTAGCCAGCGTGAGGTCGTGGTTGGAGCGCATCATTGGGCAGCTGCCGGCGCAGTACTTGAAGAGTATGGTCTCGTCAGAGTCGTAGCCCAGGCCGAGGTCCCGGACCTGGATCAGGATCGATTGGAGGCTGCAGGATTGGTCGACGTTGCGACGGAACCTGAGGGCTGGACCTGGACCGCTGCGTTGTTGCTCTTCGGTGGAGTGTGATCTGGCCTCGGTGGTAGGTGCTCTGGTCCCTTCAGTGTCATCTGCCGCATCTTCGTAGTGGGGTGTAGGGGCAGACTGTCCTTTCAGTTCTGTGGGAAAACAGCATTGTATTAATTTTCTAATCTCACTTGGTTGCTCCATACATACATACATACATACACACATACATATCCACTGGTAAGAATCTCCATTGCCAAAATATGTCTGGTATCAACTGTAGTTAAGTCATAAACGTGGAAGGCTTTCCTGTAGGATCTCCAAATTCACAGAACAGGACATTTCATTTCATTTGGCAAATAAGAGCACATGATATGAAAACAAAACATCCAAGAAAATACATCAATTTCTCATTTTGTTTAAGGTCAAAGGTCACAACACTATGCTGGAAGAAACTGATGTATATCACATTGCATTCTTCTCTACATAATCCACTCTGCAGTTAACATATGGCCACTTTAGATTCACCAAGAGCTTTGTCTTACCGAGAAGTGTGCGCAGCCAATTTCCCGCTCCCCGTTGTACACAGAACAGCAGTACCGTCAGCTTTAGCAGGGAATTCATGTCTGTCTGTATGTCTATCTATCTATCTATCTGTCTGTCTCTGGTCGGATTCTTCTTTGCTCCTGTTTCCTTCCTTTGGATTAGGTGGATGGCGGTGATGATGATGATGATGGTGGTGAGGATGTTGATGATGTGTGCAAGTCATAGGCTGGGATGCATCGGTTCTCCTATCCCCTATTTATATACACCAGGGATGGATGGAGTCAGGGGGTTGGGGATAGGGGTGGCAGCAAGGGGGGTGAGAGGTGAGAGGCGAGAGGCGGTGTCCTAGCCTGCACGTCCTGTTAAGAGTCCCATACTTCAGGGCGCATCACCACTCACTGAATCATCCTACAATAAATCCTAATAATCATCAATACTGGACAAGATCTTCTGTCTGACCCGACATTAGGTGTTATGTGGATGATACAGTGTCATAGGGGTTTACGGGTTAAAATGAGATGACACTGAATGGGGCAGCTAAAGGCGTAAGTTGGTCATCCGTTGGCATATTTGAGCCATTGATGCTGTGGCGACCATGTGTGAAGTCTAACGTCAGTTTATGGACCAGTTTTGCTAGTTTTGTGAGAGACACTGGTGAAAATGCTGAGGACAAGGAAAAGGTACTGAGCAAGGCAGCCAATAGAAGGATAATCGAATGAATAATTGTGGGCCATAATTAAAGCGAAGAGCGTATGACAGAAGCTATGCTGATGGAAATTCTTCTGTCGTTTCCACTGGAATATGCATAAATTCGGGGATTTGATCAAAAATGTGTCTTTTCCCTCCTACCTGTCGGTAAAGTATTCACTTGCCTAAGGCTGGGAGAATGCAGACAGGTATGATAGCTAGGCCTTGAGATATACTGTCACGACCTTAAGACTACCTCAATATAAACCATTTTTTTTTAAAAAAACGTTCTATTTTAAGTAGCTCACAGCTAATAAAACATTTGGCTTAACCTAAAAATAGTCTGAGCAATCAGGCAAAACCCAGCCTATTACGAGGGAATTAGATAATAACCTACAATCAGAGCAGTGTGACTTTTGGGTTCGGTCAGTGGTATTTTGTGTAAATCATTGACATGTATATTATATAATCATGCCCATGGTTTTTAAGTAATGTTGGGTGGTGCTGTGGTGCAGTGCACTAACACCCTGTGGTGTATACGACCAACATTGCCCATGGGGACCTAGGTTTGAATCCAGTCTGGGCCATTTCCCAACCCTAGTTTCATGGGGTTTTCCCACTATTCTCATGTTGCCGTCTTCACGGTCCTGTGCCAATAATGGCTATACGACCCCAAAATGTACCTAGTTATCCACACACCGCACTCTCACTCTCCCAAGTTATTGGTGCGTCTCGTAAGTAGTTAATGCAATGTAGGAAATAGATCACGCTCAGTTTCTTCTTTTCTTTTCTTTCCTTTATTGTCCATCCATTGCAGGGTTAGACAGGCGTTTCGGCTGCAAACAGAAATGCCTGTGTAACCCTGCAATAGATAGAACAAGGAACGAAAAGAAAAGAAAGAAGAAACTGACAGCGATATATTTCCTACATTGCATACGCAGTCCCAAAAGGAATATTTGAAGAGTTCAGATGCAAAAACCCCTAAGTGCCTTTTCAGATATTAATCTTAATTCATTTTTATTTAATACAAAACTATCAAAATTGCATATTTTTTTTATTTATTTATGTAATATAGCTATTTATATGTATTATCAAGTACATGAATGTAAACCAAACCAACAACCGGTTTCTCTAAAAATATAGAAGTGCATTCAGAAATGGAGTTAGGGGGTTTTGCATCTGAACTCTTCATTTATTTTATTTTATTTTATTTTCATTTTCATTTTCTATTTCATTTCATATGTGTCCAATACTGTGTCCTAACTGTGCACTGTTGATTTTGTGTGTGTGCCAAGTCATATTTACAACAAAACCTCACCGTAACACGACGTTAAGAAAGATGTACTGTGGTGTTTTGTGTTTTGTTTAAATTAAACCATGTTCACTTTTCATCAGAATGCTCTATCTACTGGACTTAGCTGTCCTTATCATGCTAACCTTGAGATGGTTAGGAGGACAAATTTGACCTTCCTGGTATCAGGGACTTCGAGTTTAATTGTAGAGGTTTGGGAGTATTGCAGAAGACGGAATGACTGACTTTGTGAGAGGTTGCCTGTATGTGTGGGTGAGTGAGCTAGTGTGTGAATCAGTGAGTGAGTGTGTGAATGACTAGTGAATGTCTATGTTTGCGTTTTGTGTTGTACAAAACTAACCATATATCCTTCCTCCGCTGTGTGACATAGTGTGAGTAGGTGAGTGATTGTGTGTGTTGGTGAGTTACTGCTACATCTATGAGTGAGTCTGTGAGTTTGTGTGTGCGTATGTGTTTGTATTTGTGAGATTTTAGTGTTGCTCCGAAACTCTTACCTTGCACTGTGTTTGTCCAGAAGAGGAGAAAGGGGAGTCTGCCGTCGGCCTGGCAACGGTTGCTGCATTCCTTCCTGAAGGATCATAGCAACCAGACGTGATGGAGATGCTGCTGCTGTGCAGGGAGAGGAGGAGGATGAGGGATACAGTGTGAGTCTGAGGCATTTTAATGCCGCTGTGCTCCGCCGGAATCCGGACCTGTCTGACACACTGTCCTGGGAATGGCGGGAATGTTGTGGTCATATCATGATTCAGAGAAAAGCATATATTCTAAAGAAAAAAGACCACTTGCACAGTAGCAAACAGTAGGCCTAACTGCAACTAGGGACATGCTGATGGCGGTAAAAGCGTTTAGCTCCGTAAATGTAATAGCCTGCCCTGCATTAAGTTGTTTTGTTAGTTTTTATGTTATAGTCTCTATTACTGTACAGCCACATCAAGAAGTACTCTGTAAGAAAGTTTGCAACAATATTTAACATAATATACTGTAGTTTCACTAGCTTCGGCTAACCTATTCTACATACACATACAGTGCCCTCCATAATTAGTGGCACCCCTGGTTGAGATGTGTTTTTTAGCTTCCAATTATTTTATTTTTTTTCTAAATAATATGGGACCTTAATGGAAAAAAAGAGAAAAATCCAACCTTCAATACAAGTGCATTTATTCAGTGGGGAAAAAATCCCACATAAAGAAATAATTATTTGACATCAAATAATGTGTGTCACAATTATTAGCACCCCTGGTGTTAATATTTTGTACAACCCCCTTTTGCCAACAAAACAGCACCTAATCTTCTCCTATAATGTTTCACAAGATGGGAAAAGACAGAAAGAGGGATCTTCAGCCATTCCTCTTTGCAGAATCTCTCTAAATCATCCAGAGACCTGAGTCCTCTCCTCTTCTGCTCACCCCACAGGTTCTCAATGGGGTTGAGGTCAGGGGACTGAGATGGCCATGGGAGGAGCTTGATTTTGTGTCTGGTGAACCATTTCTGTGTAGATTTGGCCATATGTTTAGGGTCATTGTCTTGCTGAAAGACCCAGTGACGACCCAGCTTCAGCTTTCGGGCAGAGGGCAACAGATTTTGATTTAAAATGTCCTGGTATTTCAAAGCATTCATGATGCCATGCACCCTAACAAGGTTCCCAGGGCCTTTGGAAGCGAAACAGCCCCACAGCATCACTGACCCACCCCCATACTTCACAGTGGGTATGAGGTGCTTTTCAGCATGCGCATCTTTCGTGGTACGCCAGACCCACTTAGTGTTTGTTGCCAAAAAGCTCAATCTTGGTCTCATCTGACCAAAGCACACGGTCCCAGTTGAAGCCCCAATACCGCTTGGCGAACTCCAGACGCTTGCGTTTATGATTGTGAGTGAGGAAAGGTTTTCTCCGTGCATGCCTCCCAAACAGCTTGTTGGCGTGTAGACAGCGCCTGATGGTTGATTTGGAGACTTTGTGACCCCAGGATGCTACCATTTGTTGTAATTCTGTAACAGTGAGCTTTGGAGATCTTTTGATTTCTCTTACCATCCTCCTCACTGTGCGTGGTGGCAAAATAAACTTGGGTCCTCGTCCAGGCTTGTTTACCACTGTTCCAGTTGTTTTGAACTTCTTAATTATTCCTCTCACAGTGGATATGGGCAGCTGCAGTTGAGTGGCAATCTTCTTGTAGCCTCTGCCTGACCTGTGAAGGTCGACGCACATCTGCCTCACTTGTATGCTGTGTTCCTTTGTCTTTCCCATGTTTAAGAGTGGATAAGAGAAATGGCCTCGGTGTCACGTCATATTTATACCCCAGGGAAACAGGAAGTGATGAATTACTAATTAAATGTTCCTACATACTCTGGTAAACTTTGTAAACTACTGTAGAAATGACAGAAATGCTTCAATTATATTTATTTCCTGGGAATTGTTAAGGGTGCCAATAATTGTGGAACAGGTGATTTAATGAAAAATAATTATTTTTTAGTCAGGGATTTTTTTTATTTTCTTACAATTCATTTGAGTTGAAGGCTACATTTTCCTACAATTTTCAGTGTGACAGTATTCTTCTGCAATAAACACTGAATTTATTTTAAGGCTTTTAACACATCTCAACCAGGGGTGCCAATAATTATGGAGGGCACTGTATATGAATCAGCAGTTATAGTTATAGAACATGGTTATAATACGTCCTTCTGTCTACATATATTGCACTGTAAAAAATTTGAAGAATCCTTGAGGAACATGTAGTTGCCACCCAGAAATTTGCTGGTGCCCGTTCCCGCACCAGTTACGTTTGGAACTGAAGTGCTCTTTTCCGTACGTGACCATTTCTTACCCAGATGAACCTGCTGACGTCCACATTATCCACGTTGTCCACGTCGCTTCACAGAGACAAAAAAACAAGTATTTTTTGGTTTACATTCTGAACCAACTTTCCGGTTCCGGTTCCCGAACGCTCAGAATGGTGGTGTGAACATGCCGGGTGGTTCGAGATTAGGTGCAGGAGAATGGGCACCGACACGGTTCTCTGACGGCCTGAACGCGCCTTCTGAGGAAACAATAGGTGATTGAAAGAACCTCAATGCTTTCTTGAAGGTTCCTCAGAGAAACTTGAGGGTTCCCCCTTAGAGTTGAACTACAGAGCCCCTAAAGAAGGGATGTCAAACTCGTTTCAGTCCAGGGGCAAACATACAGCCAATTCGTTTTTTTTTGTTTTTAAAATATTGTCAAGTATTGAAAACCTGCAGCAATTGTTTTATAGACAGGACGCATTCCTCTTTTTTTGACATTCTTAGCTTTTTTTCTCGACAAATCTGGGGCCGGATTGAATCATTTGGTGAGCCGCATCGGGCCTCCGGGCCTTATGTTTGACACCCCTGCTGTAAAGTTTTCTTTGGTGGACACGTGTTGGGGGGAGTGTAGAAGAACCTCTACAAAAATAACTTGCGGTTCTACAGACAACTTTTACGTTCTTCCCCAGTGGTGAACAAATTTCTTCAAGATTTTAATTTCTTACAGTGTGGCATGCAAAACGTTTGGGCACCTCTTTGAGATTATTCAGAGACTGGCCTACGAAGTGTACCTTTGGCGAGTAGATAACGGCAACATGAGGTGAGTGCTTTTGTGATTAACAACAACTCTAACTGTCTGACAAGTCTGCAGCTGGTGTGTGTGTTTGTGCGTGCGTGCGTGCGTGCGTGCGTGCGTGCGTGCGTGCGTGCGGTTGCATGCTCGTGTGCACAATTGATTCTGCTGGGTTTTGGCCATATAGGGTTTGTCTGGTCAGGAGGGCGGAATGTGAGGAGTGGTGTTCCCATATCAGGATATCATTCGACGGGAATTATAACTGGAATCTTAAGCTTGCCTCCACTAAGCTCCTGTTTGTGCCGTAAATCTGACACACCTACCCGGAAAACCTGAAGTAACCGGGAATTGCATCTTAGTGGCTCTGTCAGTTAATTTCAGTGTAGTCCTACGGACAAGTGTAAAACTGACAGTAATATCTTGAAATTGTCTCTGAATCACCATGCAAGAAAATTTGGTGTATTTACCATATGCAGGATGTTATTTTACTGTAAAAAAAAAAAGATACATTTGTTCAAGGAACCTAAAATATTAGGGGTAACTCGTTAAATATATTGATTAAAGTACATGAATAAGCAGAAAAGTTTAGGTTGAGTGTACCATCATTTTAAGGTGCACGGCATCATTTTATGCAAGATGCCACCACTTCGCAGAGTCCTGATTTTAGTCAACAGTTACCAGTGAGACTTACAACTAAATAAACAGTACGATTGTTAAGGGCTAAAATTTGACAAAACTATACTCACTATATACAACGTATACTAACTACACTCTCTCTATATGCAGTATATTCTATGTGTACAGGCCTACTAACTATTCTTTCTCTTTCTCTTTCTCTCTCTCTCTCTCTCTCTCTCTCTCTCTCTCTCTCTCTCTCTCCACACACACACACACACACACACACACACACACACACACACACACACACACACACACACACACACACACACACACACACATTGAACGAATTACGAATTTGGGTTTGCAATGTTATTTGATTGATTAAGGTAAAATGAATTATTTGGCTACCTAGAAGTAGATACTGTATATCAAGTCCTCTGGAGTACTGCATATTTCTAGTCAGCCTACCCATATGAGAGCACCATCGAAAATAAAACCACTAGACGTAGCATGTGAGAGTGTCAACAACATAGCAACCTTCCAAGAGTTTGGCATGTGCTCAAAACAACTCGTACTGTGTTTGCAAGAGGAAGTGGCTGTTTCTTCTTTGCAAATTGGTGGTATGAAAATACTGTAGTCACAATTTGAATACACAGCAGTTCCAGTGAAGCTCACCTCTGGTTTCTGAGGCCACAATAGACATTTTGTTGTTGTTAGTATGCAGGGCTGCTTTAGTGTGGAAATGTAGTTATTTATACCATATTTATTTATTTATTTTTATGGGCTATTTTTTTATACCTCGACTGTATTTATAACAGTGAAGGGACACTAACAGGAAGTAAGTGGTAAAGGATTTGAAACAAGGTGTATTGTATTTGCTCCTTCGTTCCTTGATCCACCCAGTTAGTCATTCAGTCAAGTATCAATAGTTGGGGGGGGGGGGGGGGGAATGGGGGTAGGGACAGAGATTCTCGGCCATCTCCATGGCTTCCTCAGGATACCTTCCCTCCCAATAGACAATATATGTACAATTGAGTTTCCTGGGCTGTGTGTGTGTGTGTGCGTGTGTGTGTGTGTGTGTGTGTGTGTGTGTGTGTGTGTGTGTGTGTGTGTGTGTGTGTGTGTGTGTGTGTGTGTGTGTGTGTGTGTGTGTGTGTGTGCGTGTGTGTGTGTGTGTGTGTGTGTGTGTGTGTGTGTGTGTGTGTGTGTGTGTGTATGGATATTACAATTATGAATATACAATTGAGTTTCAACCTATTAGTCGAAAATGGACCCTTTGAGCTCAGTCTTGTCAACACTAGATAAGACTGAGCTGGTTCTTTCAATTGCAACTCGTGCAAAACAATACTTTTCACACAACATATTTACTCAGGTTGCCAAAAAAAATTTTGTACCTTTCCCTGTTATGTCTGGCGCCAACAGCTTATCAAAAAAGCCCATGTGGTATGTGTAAATGTTTAAATGAGGAGTTCAGATGCAAAACCCCCTAACTCCATTTCTGAAGACCTGCACTTCTATATTTTTAGAGAACACCGTTGTTGGTTTGGTTTACATTCATGTACTTGATAATACATATAAATACTTATATTACATAAATAAAATTTAAAAAATATGCAATTTTGATAGCTTTGTATTAAATAAAAATGAATTAAGATTATTTTCTGAAATGGCACTTAGGGGGTTTTGCATCTGAACTCTTCAAATGTAAATGTGTAAATGTAAATGTGCTGGTATGCAAAGTGACCCATGGGACATCACATCAGTTGCCTAGAAGTGACAGTTGCTCCAAAGACTCTCTTCTTCGCCCTGTCAGATTAAACAATGTTGCCAGTAATCATTGTCGTGTTTTTACTCTTGGGTCATGGCTTCATCGTGGGACTATGTGACCAAAGTGAATTTAGCAAAGCGGGAGATTACGTCCTGGGTGGTCTGTTCAAACTTCACGATAGTCAAGGAACACATTCGGACAAGCCGCAAGCAGTGGAATGTGACAAGTAAGTGTGATTGAATATATAAAGAAAAACGCTTCATGGCTTCAGTCTCGGTAGTACGTATCTGGGAAACTTGAAATTAATTTTGACAACTCACATGTTCAATTCACCCATTGATAGGAGGCCCTTTTAAGTAGGCCTACATCATTTACACATAGACTGTCAATAGCTTCTGCAAATGTAATTCTATGATTGTGAAACTTTGTTCACACATAAGGCAAATAAAAAAATAATTGCGCAAAAAAATTTCACATTTTCATTTTCACGCATGGCTGTTGCTGTTCTGGAATGCAATCCTGCACAACAGAACCAAGCAGAACATTTACAGATCCTGGCCGTACAATTAGAATATCATGAAAAAGTTTATTTATTTCCATAATTCCATCAATAATGTTTAATGTTCATGGATTGTATAGATGCATTGCCCATATTTTGAACTATATCAATCATTCATTTGTTTATTTTTACATATTTTGGCCTCCCAGCTCCAAAAAAACGTGAATTGAGGAATTCACATTATTAGAATATTGTAAATAAATCACAATTTTGAAAAATTAAATATGGTACCTTCTACATAACATGTCAATATTCAATACTTGGTTTGGACTGTCTTTGTCTTCATCACTGCCATGATGCGTTTAACATTGAAGTCAATGGCAGAGGCATGGAGTTATGGAAGCCCAGATATCCTTAATGCTTTGCTGATGACCCACACTTTACTTCACTCTTTAATATACCCCGTCGATTTTCTAGATCTTATTACATCTTATCTCAACACATAAGAGCAGTTTACTGGTTGGCACTGCATGATAGACCCTCACTGTGTGTGTGTGTGTGTGTGTGTGTGTGTGTGTGTGTGTGTGTGTGTGTGTGTGTGTATGTGTCTGTGTGTGTGTGTGTGTGTGTGTGTGTGTGTGTGTGTGTGTGTGTGTGTGTGTGTGTGTGTGTGTGTGTGTGTGTGTGTGTGTGTGTGTGTGTGTGTACAAGTACAGCAAGACATTAAGTTGTAAATTGTTTTGTGTGTTCTGCTGTGCCACCTATTAAAATCAGTGTACTGTGCAGGGATTCATGTGGATGTATGTCCCTGTGTGTGCTTTTTATCATATCAAGTCAAGTCAAGTCAAGTAGGTTTTATTGTCAATTTCTTTACATGCACTGGTCATACAAAGAATTTGAAATTACATTTCTTGCTTTCCCATACAGACAAGAAATGTAATTATCATATGGTGAGATCAAAGAGAAAGTACAGTAAAATCTACTTTTTTATTTTATTCTATTCTATTCTACTCTATTCTATTATATTCTTCTGTGCTTCAACCACTTACTGTAGCTATACCTTCGATCCTGAACACTACAAACAAATGCAAGTGATGAGGTTCACCATCGAGGAGATCAACAACAGGACAGACCTGCTCCCGGGCATCACTCTGGGCTACCGGATATTTGACTACTGCTCCGACATCGGCAGCCTCCCCTCCGCGGTGGACTTAATTGCCTGCGGTGAGGGTGACTCAGTGCGTCTCGGGGCCAACCAATCGTGTCTCCCGAACGTCGTGTCCGTCTCTGGGTCAATTGGCAGCACAGAGGCCATCACTGTGTCCCAGGTTATCCTCTCTAACATGCTGCCTGTGGTGAGGACATTAAAACCTCTTGTGTTGTGCCATAATGTGTATTGTGTTTTTGTGTGTGTTTGTGTATTTGCTAGACACCTTTGTTAATTTCCTAGTGATTAGTTAGTGATAAGTGATTTGTGATAAGTGATACTTGGTGATAAGTTGCCTGATTATCATCGACTTTCAAATCTTGTACCAAGATGTCGGACTGACCAAGAAGATAACAAATAATGTTTCTCAAGCGGCCTGGTTAACCCACCTCCCTCTGTTTGCTACTGATTTTCTTAGTCCTAATAGAACGTCTCTGCTTACCACGTCACTGCCTTGAACACGTCTGTCCAAAGGGCCTTGGAGCTGGTCAAAGTTGATTGCTTCCCGACAAAGTGGGTGGAGCTCCAGATTTCTCCAGAGCTCAGACACGATATTTGTTTTGCTCCTAGCCTGACTAGAAGCAATGCCGAAGGTGTTGCGTCACTAGGGGGGCGTGACCTGGCTATAATACAAGTACTCTACTCTACTCAACTTTACTCAAGACTGGGTGGTGCAGCACGCTAGTGATGGGATTTTCGGCTCTTCTTTGAAATGTGGTTCTATTGACTCTTCTTACTATGGAGAGCCGGCTCTTTCGGCTCCCAAACGGCTCCCTACATGTTTACATTATTCATAAATTAATAGTGTTCATTTTATTTTACAACATTTTGTTTCATTATTGACATTGTGAAGCACTTTGTGCAGTGCATGCTGTGTAAAAGCCTCTGTAACGGAGGCTAACAAGCAGAGTTGGCGTGGAACTAGTACATCGGTTCGGAAATGGGAGGCACAGTACCATACCGCTGGACTAAAGGACCAGTCCCCCAGCCCAACGGCATCAACACTGTATGAGGCTTTGGGAGGGAGGTTTACTAAAGTTCCACGCCAACTCCGCTATTTAGCCTCAATTACACCTTTATGAATAACACTTTTATTATTATCAGTCGTTAAATAATGACCCAACATATCCAAATACAAAGTATTTTTAAAAAGGTGTACATACTCTGTAGTATGTAGCCTATTTCTGATCGCTGTGAGTGTGTCTGTAACACCTGCGCTATAACCACTGGCACTAAAACGGCTCCCATTTCCCATTGCGGAGCCAGTTCCCGTCGTTCACTTTTAAAGCGATGGTTCGGAGTAGAATCACCCTAATGCCATTTGAACCGTGACACCCATCCACCTTTACACCCGAAGTGTTTTCTGCCGCAGGCTTACATCAACAGAGTTGCCGTGTTATTCGATGTTTATTCCGGTTAGCTTGACTCAAGCGCATATGGATACTGGGCACCGTCTCCAAACTTTCCCCACAAAAATAACATGTCATGACACCAAACTTCTGCAGTAGCACAAATATGGTCTGTACTCACGAAACGAAGCATTTGGAAGTTTGGAAGTAGTTCCAGGAGTTTAGTATTATCAACACAAGCCGAATAGCTTCTCTGCTGCTAAAGCTGCGCCAACGTTACTTCCGTCATCTAAGACAAGCATGTAAGAGTCCTCAACGAAGCTCATAATATGCACAATGAAAAGTGAATTCAGCATCAGTATTGATAACGGAAATCCTTGTCTAATTGATAGTAGGTAAGATTTGAAATATCTTTTAAGTATTGCCTTGAAAATATAAGCCTTAATCACAATTCAGTGAAAACTTTTTTAACACTCTCGTCTGGAAGTTTGTTGAAGACTTTTACGGGCTTGTCTCATATGACGGAAGTAACGTTGGCACAGCTTTAGCAGCAGAGAAGCTATTCAGCTTGTGTTGATAATACTAAACTCCTGGACTATTTCCAAACTTCCAAATGCTTCGTTTCGTGAGTACAGACCATATTTGTGCTACTGCAGAAGTTTGGTGTAATGACATGTTATTTTTGTGGGGAAAGTTTGGAGACGGTGCCCAGTATCCATATGCGCTTGAGTCAAGCTAACCGGAATAAACATCGAATAACACGGCAACTCTGTTGATGTAAGTCTGCGGCAGAAAACACTTCGGGTGTAAAGGTGGATGGGTGTCACGGTTCAAATGGCATTAGGGTGATTCTACTCCGAACCATCGCTTTAAGAGCCGGTTCTTAGAGCCGTTTCGTTCGGGACCGATACATCACTACAGCACGCAAAGGCCCTGACCATATGGACCATATGGCATATGGAACAAAGTTTTGTTGAAGCGTGCTCGTCGCCATCTAATTGACCTGTACCTGCAGCCAGATGGGAGAAATGTGAAGTGTGGGTGAAGGGGATGAGTGTGGTCTCTGGTTATTGAGTGTGCAAGGCATGTGACAACTTTGAAGTTGAGATCAGTAAGGCTGTGAGTGGGCTGGGGAGAGATTTTAGATGCAGATTATTGATGTTTATGACCGTTTCGGATTTTGCATTATCAACTTTACATTGTTTGGATGTAATGGCATTGCAAAAACCGAATGACAAATGATGACAACAGTAGTGTCATTAATGTTCCGGATAAAGGTCATGTCATTTTGAGGACGCTTACATTACACCCTCATGTAGACCTCTTCAAAGAAAGCGTTACCACATATGCTCCTACACATATGGGCTTACATGTCCATAGGGACCCAGGTTTTGGTCCGGCCTAGCCTGGTCATGTCCAAAGAAACTCGACAGAAGAACAATCTCTCGGGGGGGAAATGCATTGGCCATGGTGTAGTACGGGGGCGTTGCCTGAGGACACGAGTGGATGGAAAATGAACTCCCTTGCGCATGGTCATTGGTCAGTGGGTGCGATGGATACAATCTCCGTACTCCCTTGCGCATGGTCAGTGGGGGCGACACCATGATGGATAATTTGTGGCCAAATTAACTGCAGCTGTTGGTCAGCAGTAATTGCTGGGGGTAATTAAGGACAGCTGACAAACATTCACGCTGTCCTATGACCCGTTCCACACTCCGACCCTTGCGGAAGTGGCATTGCATGCTTCCCTGATGCGTCCAATATCATAGAAGAAGAATAAAAGTTCCGTACTTCCCTCGCCATCATTTCGTACTACGCTGTTATGACGTCAGTAAGCTCTCCTGTCTCTACTCTCCTTGGTCATGTCCAAGCCCTGCCCCATCTCTGCCTCATACTGATTTCCTGTCCTCATCTTCACTGTGCAGTCCAAATAAAGGCTACAAACCCCCAAAACACACATTTTAAAAAGAAAGTATTACCTAATATTTTCTATTTGCAGGTGAACCATGGCGCTTCCAGCGTGCAACTCAGCCACCGGCAGAAATTCCCATCCTTTTTCCGCACCGTTCCCAGCGACAAGTTCCAGGTGCAGGCCATCATCCACCTCCTGAAAGAATTCCGATGGAACTGGGTGGCGTTCGTGGGCAACAACAAAGACTACACGCTGGATGCTCTGGAGGTCTTCCACGACGAGATCGAATCCGCAGACATCTGCCTGGCCTACCAAGGGTTCATCTCCGACACGGACGACGGCGCTGCTAACGACAAGGTGCTGAACATGATTCAGCAGCAGAAGATCGAGGTCGTGGTGGTCGTTGGTCATGAAGGACCTGTTAAAGCCTTCCTGAAGAAGGCTGTGCAACGGAACGTGCGGAAGATATGGATTGGAAGTGAAGCATGGTCCACCTCAACCCTGGATCTGATAGAAGAGAGCGACATAGACAGGCTAGGCACTGTGCTAGGAGTGACCTTACATCAGAAGACCGAGTTCAACCGCAGGCCAGTGGGCTCCTCACCGCCACAGTCCTCTCGTGGATCTTGTGGTCAGATATGTGAGAAGTGTGGAGAGCTCACGGCAAAGGACGTCAACTCGCTGGAGTCAACATTCAGTTTTAGTACCTACTCAGCAATGTATGCAGTGGCGCACGCCCTTCACAAAACCCTGTCTTGCAACCAGACATCTTGTACAAAGTCATCTGTTGAACCTTACATGGTGAGTGTCATTGTTTGTTTGTACAGGATTTCTGTGTGCTACATTGGCCTACTGTGTACATTGTATATACTACATTATATATATTACAATACATTAGACACTGCATTATGTGGCACTTAGCAGACGCTTTCATCCATAAGGACTTGATTTACATACGGGCACAGCTAGGGTTTTGGTTAAAGTCCCTGGTGAAATGTGTGGTTAGATTCCCTGCTTGGCCCACATAGCCCACACATACCTAACAGACCAAATCTAATACCAAATTGCCTGAGGTATGCCTGCTGTCTTGAATGAGCAATACTGCTGAGAAAGAAATTAAGGATTTCCCATGAACACTGCATGTTGTACATTCCATTTTCTTAAAGTCTTCTTTTATTTTCTTAGATGGTCAAAGCACTGAAGAATATCACATTCACATTGTACAACCAGAGCATAGAATTTGATGAGAATGGTGATCCACCAGCCATCTATGATGTCGTGTTTTGGAACTGGACTTCAAAAACGATTGACACAGTCGGATCATATAACTCTATGCTAGAGCCATCCTTTTCTCTGGACCAGGACCTCATTCACTGGCACAGTGGTAAAGATGTGAGTTTTACACTGTTTTGACGCTGTCTCAATGTTGGTGTGAGAGTGGGGTTTCCTGATTTGTCCCGATTTGCCTCTGTAGCTTATGCACAATATGCAGTATGACTTCTTCAATTCTGATTCTAATATGAGGATAATTGTTGTGTTAACCTGTTATTAAGACCGGGAGTGACATCCGTGCAACTCAACCTTTAACCCCCTAAGACACGGCATTATAAATAAGCTGTTATATACAGAATGGCAATGACCAAGTCGTAAAGCATTACTAAAGGTCCTGTGTATTGTCATAGTGGTGTAGTGCTACAGTAGCTAACTTTCAATGTCTATTACAGCGTGCCACAGGAGGTACGGTGTGCATTAAGGGGCTACGACCACCCGCAGAATGCATATTTACCTTTATCAGTCTTGACAATTCTGTAAAATATACTGAAGCTGATTTTTTTTTTTACTTGTATACCCCTTTTGACAATGACAAAAAATGTTTATGTTTACAATATTGGTAACACTTTATACATCTATTAGCACTAGTACATACAATGTTAATGGCTGCATAAGTAACTTGTAAGGCATGTACTAAGCAAACGCTAAGGCCTACTAGGTCCTTACTAAGGTTAAATAGTAAGAGGTATTGTGCATGGACAAGACATTTGCTAATGCATGCCTAACAAATGTTTGATTTTGCTTTGTACATGCCTTACAAGTTACTTATACGGGGACATTGTATGTATTAGTGCTAATAGATGTATCCCTAAAATAAAGTGTTACCACAATATTACACTTGCTTCAAAAGAAAGAAGTCTACCGCACACTTTCTGGACTTTATGCACGCTTTATTAGAGCGAACAACGCGTTTCGCCTCAGTGCGTCATCAGGCTCGTTCATTCTTTCTTTTGAAGTATTTAACACTCCTGCGTTTACCAGCACCTAGGAACTGTGCATGGAACTTTGAACTGTTGAATATTACACTTGTGATGACTGTCTTTCTTTTTGTCTTATCCATCTTGTTCTTAAAGCCTCCCATATTGAGGTGTTCTGCTGACTGTAACCCGGGGCAACAGAAAAAACAAACCAGCTTCCACAGCTGCTGTTTTGATTGTGTCAACTGCACAGCGGGAACCTTCATCAACCACACCAGTAAGGTTTTGATCACTCACTTACCCAGGGCTATAAATTCACAGAAATGGTACCCCATTACATTGTATGTATTGGGTGGGGGGATGCTTTCAGATGACTTTGTTCATAGTGTGATAACCAAGGCTATCAGTGGCCCTTATTGCTTGTTTGTTTTCATTCTGACAGCTAAAAACAAATGCATCCGGTGTCAAAAGCACGAGTGGTCGGGCAACGGCAGCACGTCATGTCAGGAGCGCAGAGAGGTCTACCCGCACTTCGACGATCCACTCGCCATCCTCCTCATCCTCGCCACCGCCGTCACCATCCTGCTGTGCGGCGGCACGCTGACGCTTTTCGTCCGCCATTTTGACTCGCCCGTGGTCAAGTCGGCCGGCCGCAAGATGTCCCTGCTCGTGTTGGGCTTCCTGGTGCTGTCTTGCGTCAGTGTCTTCCTGCTGCTCGGGCAGCCGTCACACGTCAAGTGCAAGCTGTGTGCGCCCATCTTCCTGGTCTTCTACACCGCCACGCTGGCCTGCCTAGCCGTGCGCTCCTTCCAGATCGTCTGCGTCTTCAAGATGGCCGCCAAGCTGCCCAAGGCCTTCGACTTCTGGGTAAAACACGGTGGCCGGTGGGTGATCGTCGCAATCTGCTTTGTCGTTCAGGTCGTGCTGAGCACGCTGTGGATGTGGATTGATGGGCCTGTACCAATAGAGAGGTACACTGAAGAGGAGATAGTCTTCACTTGCACCTATGGACAACACGGTCTGCTATTTGCAATGTTTACGGTGATATCGCTGATCAGTTTGGTCTGCTTTGCGTTCAGTTACATGGGGATGGACCTTCCCAAAAACTACAACGAAGGGAAAGCCATAACGTTTTGCTTGTTTATTTTCTACGTGTCCTGGACTTTGTTTCTCACACTGTACTTTATTGTATCCCAGAATGGCAATTACACTTTGATCATGATGGCGATGGGCTCGTCCATGCTCTCCAGCATCTTTGGCGTCTTGTTGGGCTACTTTGGGCCCAAGTGCTTCATCATCATATTCAGACCCGAGCGCAATACAGCCACCTACTTTCAGGCAGCCATCCAGACGTACAACATGCAAATCAGACGATGAGAAGGACACTAGGTCAATATTAGGTAAAAGTAAAAACTTGGTAGACAAGTATGTACATGTTTTGCCAGTTGCAGCATGGACAATCACTTTACAGTGTACATTTATTTTCAGGCGCGGAGTGGCCATCGGGAGATCGGGGACTTGTCCCGGTGGGCCGCGGCCGCGAAATATATTGCAACGGCCCTGTTATGTTTTCAGCCGGCCCCAAAACCTTTGGCCGTATTTAATTCTCAGCTGGCCCTAAAGTGTTCCAGTGCCAAAGCTAATGTGAACTAGAACTAATCAGTTCTTATCTATTCAGCGGTTGACCCAAAAGAATATATACCGTTTACCCGACCGCAATACCTCAGTGACGGTGTCAAACACTAAATTGGCCACACCCCTTCTCTACTGATAATGTTCATACACCGTAGATCGCGGAAGTTTACTAGATCTTAGTAACATAGTTTCGTTTTCAGTATTTCAAGAACCTGTGATATTTAGATTGGTTACCAAGGAACGGAAATATTAGTCAGTTGTGATTTATTTTCCGATTTCCACATGACTGTTACAGTTTACAGTCTGCCACTGCAGATTCACTTGTTCTGTGGTTATTGACTTGGGTTACGAACATACTCCACCAAGTGGTAAGGAAGTGAACTGCAGCTAAGCAGGAAAACACGTTGTACATGTTTTGATGGCATTGGTTTGTTAGAACTAGAGGTATATCTCCTTACAGTTGAAATAATGTTATATCATACATATATTTATATATGGCACATTTAGGATGTAGCCTATGTAATGTCTGAAGAAATGGAACAAAATAATTACCACACAAGATTCTGATGTGAGCAGTGTTGGGTGTGTAGCCTAAACTGTGGATTAAAATGTAATTGCAAGAAACAAAGACATTTGCTGCGACGAAGACAGCATTTTAAGGTAGGCCTACACCGTTTGGTTATACATTTTGTTGACTTATAGTTGTGCTTTGAAGTAGCTAGGTTTGGCTTATTTGCTGCATGGTGGGTTTATTGCACAATGTAGACAGACTTTTTGTAAGCTATAGGCTACTATACTATATTTTGTGAGCCTACTCTTCTAAAAATCCCCACACTCAAAACTTTGTGCCCATGCTCATCCGTCTTCCTTAAACGATATTTCAATTTCAAACTGTCAAAATGACAGTGGAGTGCACATTTGCATGGAACAGTAGCGTGATGTAGCCTAACCTAGTAATGCTTTGGACTGTGATGATGGCTCCAGTGGTATAGTCTACTTTTTGAAGTGGGTATACTGTATATTTGAGCATTTTTTATGTGTACTGTATATATTTGTGCTATTGTAAATAATGGATCAATCCATTTTAAGTGGGTATACTGCAATCCCTGAAATTTTGAAATGGGTGCGTATACCTGCGTTTTACATAGACTACACCACTGGCTGTGCATTTCATCAAGGTGTAGGCTAAATTCTCCAATTCAGGTTGATATTTTGACTACACTAATGTTCACATGTAGTACGACTGCAGATTTCGTGGCTTTTGTCTTTTTGGTTAGGAAACCATGTTGTTCGCTTTGTTTTTTTTTTTTTTTTTTTTTTTTAAAGAGGGCCGCCAAGGGGAAAATTCTCCCGGTGGGAAAAGGTGGGCCACTCCGCCCCTGCATTTTATTTTTGTTAAAAAAAAAAAAAACACACACTAAGACTTATATGTAGGGAAAGACTAGGTTTTAGCATGTATTCAAAAGATATGACTGTTGATACCATGTTTGTTTCCATATGTGAACACACTGCAGTTAGTTGAGAGAATATTTTATTTGAAATGACCTGTGTTAAATCAGTGAAATGAATACTGTAGTTAAACAGAATATTCTGTAAGAGTTATGGTGATGAGTAAAAAGTGAAACACATGATTTTCTTGGGCTCGTTTTGTACAAATAAACTTAAATCGAGCAACCTGCCTTAGTTCTGGCAGACCACGTAGTCAACGCTCCCTTTTGCCTATTGGCTGACGCCGACCTAACCCCTACAGCTGTCCACGAATCAGCTGCTGCTCGCAATTGGATGCTGGCCTTTGGCGTGCTTTATTTAAATAACCGAATTTGTTTTCCTGTCATTGCTTTTTGTCTGCTTGTTTTGCACCCATCACCTCCCCTGCTCTTAAACTTATCATTGCCAATCAATGTCATACTGTTGTCATTGTTGCTTGCTCTGTTCTAGGGGGTATGTTGCCTTTCCAGCTAAATGGAAGGCACTCCACCTGAGGATGCTGCTGTTCCCTGTCTTGACTTCCATGGAGGTCATGGAGAAGACGGGGAGCTTCCTCCGAACAGAGCCATACCGCCAAACACAAATGTATAATCAGAAATAAAGCTTCTGAAATGTATCTCTGTATCTCGTCTCATTTTTTACTAGAGTGGATCTGACAGAACTTGAATAAGCATGTTCATGGCACAGCAGTAATTTGATGTGTTATATAATGTACTCAGTTATGGTGAAGGTGGAAGGAAGGTGCAGTGATCTCATGTTAGATCTCACCACATATGAACCATTTTGTAAGTTTTTATGTACACTATACATATAGTGGATTTTCCGTATGGGCTGTCAATATTTTGAGGCCAGGTTTTGTTGCCCATCACTATGCAAGAATGAGCTGTTTTGGGAGATAGTGTATATGAGATTTTGCCAGTTGAGCCTATCTGAACTGTTGTGCAGAAGTGTAAGAATGTTTGGCCAACTGACCCAATTGTTATAGGAATGTCATCTCAGTTTCAAGAAATGAGCCAAACCAATGGAGAAGAACTGTAATCCAGCGATACGCTACACAAAGCAATTCCAGTGCAAGTGGTCTCGTTGTCTTCCACTGACAGGCTCTCACCCTGGTGCGTCCGACCATGGAGCCCTATCGCACGAGATGCGTCATGTGTCCACGAAATTAAAATAATCTATAACGGTGGTGGTGCCGTCACGATAAAGCCCCGTTTTTCGTGCTTATAGCTTATATCTTCGCAGCCCTTTAACGGATTCAAACTAAGCTTGGTTCACGTGAACACACTCCCCTCCAAGGAATGCACACCGACATTGGCGAGATTTGGGCCAAAGGGGGCGCTGCATTTCCTTCTGTTGCCGTGGCGACTTTGGCAAGTTTACTGCTTGGCCCCGCATTGCTGCTTGCAGCTATATTTAATGATAAAAGCCCTCAAACACCTGCAGCATGCATGCAGCTCCACTTAAGACCCACTTTAGGCATCGTGTATTTTTTTCACATTCTTCATCTCCAACACCATACAGTTTTTATGATATCAGTTTTAAAATTTCAATCGGCATTAAAGTCACAACAATGAATGCACCCGACCCAGGCCCACAGCATTGGGCACCGGGGTGAAGCCTCTGAGGACAGCGGCGACCTTCTCGATATAAGCTGCCCCTGCAATTTAGACGAGAATGCTTTCAGCTGCGACAGAGAGTCTATCCCTGAAACATTAGCAGGGACTTTTCAATGCCCACATCAGCATAGTTTGCCGGGATTTCCCGAAAGAACTCTGCTGCCAAGCGCTCACGGTCTGTTGGAGAAAGTCTTGAACTTGTGCTTTTGCTGAGGCAAACCAAGTGTATGGTAGAGAAGGTAGTCAGAAGATAAAGTTGGACAACTTTTGTTGGTCTGTGGAGTTATATAAGAAAAACACCACTACTCATAGGTGTCACCACCATGGGTTGGCTTGGCCTGTCAAGCTTGTCCAATAAGAATAGACCCAGAAGCCCACCATCTTCAGTCAGTAATCAATTATGTTTATGGATACTGGGCAAAGGGCACAGCAATGTTGACTGCATTTGACCCATGTTATGCAAGTGTGAGTGTGTGGGAAGTGCTGATTGTGGGGATGTTGATGCAAAAGAAACACCCATAGAGCCCCACACAGAAATCCACATCTTAACCCATTTTAAGCTAAGGAACCTGCAAAAACGCCTGCTAAATGCCTGTGCCCTTTTTGGGAAAAGGTGCCGTCAGGTAGCCTGGTTCTTGCCAGACCTCTGTGTGTGTGCTCTGGAGCCCCCTGGTGGCACTCCAAACACACACATCGGTCTGGGAGCATGTGGCAGAATTCAATTTCTGGACGCAAAAAATAATGCCGAGCATTTATTGCATCAATATCAATGGCTGCTTCTATTGAGGAGTCACAGGACATATCATAGACTATATTAACGCTTTAGAGATCAACAGAAAACGTTTTCGAAGGAATTTGCTGATATTGAAGCAATAAATGCTGCGATTATTTTTTTGACTGGAGAAATGGAAGCCTGCATCACGCTCCCAGACCTAGTAGTGGAGCTCACGAAGCTGTGCGGAACTACAGGTCGGGCAAGAGCCAGGCAAGCCGTCAGGTGCCTGCAAAACCCCAAATATCCCAGTCTCCGAAGCACATAAAAGCATGAAATGAGTTGCATCTAAAAGCTAAAACCCTCCTCTTGCATTAGAATGTGTTCATTCAGTTCTAACATACCCACACTTTTGAAGGGACACTGTGTGAGATTTTTAGTTGTTTATTTCCAGAATTCATGCTGCCCATTCACTAATGTTATCTTTTTCATGAATACTTACCACCGGCATCAAATTCTAAGTATTCATTATGACTGGAAAAATTGCACTTTTCATACATGAAAAGGGGGATCTTCTCCATGGTCCGCCATTTTGAATTTCCAAAAATAGCCATTTTAGCTGCAAAAATGACTGTACTTGGACCATACTAGAAAATATGGTAACACTTTATTTTAGGGATACATCTATTAGCACTAATACATACAATGTTAATGCCTGCATAAGTAACTTGTAAAGCATGTACTAAGCAAACGCTAAGGCCTACTAGGTCCTTACTAAGGTTAAAATAAATCCTTTATTGTGCATGAACAAGACATTTGCAAATACATGCCTAACAAATGTTTAATTTTGCCTTGTACATGCCTTACAATTACTTAAACAGCCTCATTGTATGTATTAGTGCTAATAGATGTATCCCTAAAATAAAGTGTTACCGAAAATATTTGTTTATTACTTAGTAAACTTTCATGTAAAGATCAAATTTGGCAATAGGCAGCCCAGTTTCAATGAGCAGCATAGTTGCAGTACCTTTTTTGACCATTTCCTGTACAGTGCAGCGTACACGCAGCATTGAACAATCACCCACAACCCCGCATCTTCTTCACCCCCCCCGGGATAGCTGCTTTGTACTACTTGGACCTTTTTTATTGCACCCAGTGACTCTTAAATGATAACTCCAGCCAATTTCAACATGCAGTTGTAAAGCTCACACTACCCTGGACTTGTCCGTAACTGAGATTTTTTTTCTTCAGCCTTTTCCAAGATCCTGGTCATTGTAATGGGGGCAGTTGTTTACCTACATTTCAAAAAAAACATTTTTATTTATTCCCAAAAACATCCAAAAGGTTATGCAACATCAGTAGACAACTAGCAAACAGTGATAACTTTTGGGAAAATATTTGGAGTAGGCCTATTTTAAGAAAGTGTGTGTGTGTGTGTGTGTGTGTGTGTGTGTGTGTGTGTGTGTGTGTGTGTGTGTGTGTGTGTGTGTGTGTGTGTGCGTGTGTGTGTGTGTGTGTGTGTGTGTGTGTGTGTGTGTGTGTGTGTGTGTGTGTGTGTGTGTGTGTGTGTGTGTGTGTGTGTGTGTGTGAAACTAGTGAAGATTAAATTAGTAATTATAAAGGTGTGATTTT
Organism: Engraulis encrasicolus; assembly: GCF_034702125.1. Taxonomy (NCBI): domain Eukaryota; kingdom Metazoa; phylum Chordata; class Actinopteri; order Clupeiformes; family Engraulidae; genus Engraulis; species Engraulis encrasicolus. The sequence goes on from NC_085857.1 coordinate 19,287,544, forward strand.
AATTGATGTCTCTTGGCATTTGAAAAATGGAGTGCACTGCCTGTGAAGTGTGATTAATTCGTAGGCCACCAATGCATAGCTTTTATCAGCAGATGGCAGCATTTAACAAAAAATAATACAAAGCTTTTCACACTGCTTAGACATGATCTTGCTTTACTATTATACCTGTGCTTACGTGTAGTTTGTAATGTGGTTTACCAGAATTTACAGATCAAGAACCAGCAAGTATGATATGTGAACTTTTTTTTACCCTTATTTAACCAGGAAGGTCCCATTGAGGTATGATACCTCTTCTTCAAGGGAGTCCTGGCCAAGACTGCATTCAGACAAACAAATAGAAGAGGCACATGCATAAGACTTAAAGACAACACACACAAAAAACCCACATGCAAGAATATGTGTAAGCCATACATATCAGGCATGGGTGCAAGCATATACTAGACAAAGGCTAGACTATAAGCAAGGCATTAAGCAGTGAAAAAAGAGAAAAAGTGAAAAGAAAAGCAAGCACACACAACAGACAAGTCATCTGTATGGCAGTATTTGGAAGAACTGAATACAGAATACAGGATCTCAGGCTATTGTCATATTGAGTTTAATAGCTTGAGTATGAAATTCTGAATGATACATTAACTTTCAGACATTTCAAAAACTGTTTCTTTTTTTCACCTCTTTTCATCGGGTAATGGTTCTTCAGATTATATGATCATTGCAGTCGTTTATCTGTATTTTAAAAATCAAATTCTAAACTATAACCTAGATTTTCAATGCTTAACAATGCTGACTCAATGTCCAATTGAACCTTAATGGGAAAAATAACTGAGACACTGTTTTTCAACATCTCTCCAGAGTAGACCAAGTATTGAGGTGCTGATCAGACATGCCATATTTTGGACTATTCAGCAATATTACCACATGACTGCTGCTGCAATAATTGTCAAATAAGTGATCCAGTTACCTCCATACATACATTCAATTTTGTTCTCATCAGAAATGTGACTCCAAACTGAATGTTTTGCCACTTACAATACTATAATTAGCCACTAGATGGAAGCAATCATAAACAAATACGCTCCCACTGCCTTCCTACTAAATTAGCAGTGCTGTTGAATGATAAACCAAACATTCATTCAGTTTCAGCAGCGGGAGGTCTGGCCCACATCGGAGCCATTACACATATGGACACACGCTTACATACAAATCCAGACAGCGATGTCTGTAAAAGAGGCAAACTTGATTACACAGGACATGTTATTGGCCTGTCCAGTAGATTCACCAAGTAAAAGTAATGCATTAAGAAATTACATCTGTGCATTTATTTGGTTCTACATTCATTACTAAACAAGAAAAGAACAGTGATGACTCTAAAGTAAAAAGTTGTTAATACATTGGTGTTGGACTGTCCCGCATCACTAGAAAAAGTGTATCAAGCTATTTGGCATTACACTTATTTTTAAACAAGGAAAGACTGGGAACACTTCCCTGTTTTCCCTCAACCCCAAATCCACCATGACAAACTATTAATATCACCTCGTTGAATTTACTTTTCACTGTTTTGCATTTCACATACTGCAAACGGCCTATCACCATCACCACCAAAATGTCTCTGAACCCAACAAAAACACAAGTGCACATAGATAGATATCCCCTCCTGCACGCATTTGCAAAGCTCCCATTACATGTTTTTTCCCCATAAAGCTACAGAGGCCTCTGCGTGGCTTAACACCTGTGTACACTGTCAGGGAGCATGCCAAGCGGTACGGTACAGTAAATGCTGGACTCTTCCACAGTAGAATGTTTTCTCAAAGAACCTTTTGCCTTCTGTGGGGAATCGCAAAATATTCCCTGAGGAACCCTTTAGAAAGCCATGGGTACTCTTCTGAGAACCTATAGGTTCATCAGACAAACTTTAGGGGTTCCCTCATAATGGTAAGTCATGGTTTTTCAAAGAACCTTTAGTCTTTGGGGGGGGGTTTACACTAAAGACATCTCTGAACCCAACAAAAATACAAACGCACAGATAGATATCCCTTGCTGCATGAATTTTCAAAGCTCTCATTGCACTTTTTTTTCTTCTTAATGCTATATAGAGGCCTTCATGTTGTGGTTTAGCACCTGTGTACACTTAGACTGTCACGGGGCATGCCAAGCCAATGGACTCCGATCACCGCGCTCTGGCCAACTTTATGCTCCACGAAGTCAAACATGGGAATGAATGGAGAAATAGCCCCTTTGTTTCTGTCCTCCCAAAAACCAAGTGCACTGCTGCTGCTATGAAAGGGACGATGAGCGAAAGCAAAAGACAAGAAAAATAATAAAGGGGAAAAAGGGGTTCATCCCCACAGATGGTTTTGAACACGTTGGAAAATTGTTTTCTCACTCCTGCAGCACACCACTCTGGTGCTTTCCAAATGAGCTGTTTACTCGTCTTTTGGACATCGGATGCAGGGAAGCCGACAAGGGGGGACGAAGAGGTCAATTGTCCTGTGCCCATGGGATTTGAGGGGCCCATAATGGTGTCTGCATTATATTGAATGTATTGGATGGGGGGCACTTTCACATGACTTTGTCCTGGGGCCCAGCCAAAGTTGTCAGCAGCTCTGATCGGATGTGATATTTTTCAACCAATCACAGAAAGTCTTTGATGGTCCTTGACTTTCTCATTTCGGTTATTCTCCTGTGGAAATAAAAGGCCCAACAACATCCATCCCTCTGATGCAGATGAAATGGGACATGCTGTGTCTCTGCCTAAAGTAAACCCGTCCGTAAATGTTTCCCAGTTCCTTGCATGAATACTCAAAACACAACATGAACAATTCTGCTAAATGTGAACAGATGCGTTTTTTTACAACTTGTATTGCAGCAATATACTGGTACTATAAGATATGCCTACATGCCCGTATGCACGCAATGCTGCTTGTAAATAAAGCCAGAGCTTTGTTGTTTGTTTTAGTGTCTTATGTAAACAGTATTTCGTACAAACAAATAACATGATATGACCGAACTTTTCCGCAATATAGAAATTAACAGGCGAAGGCCGTAAGTGTTGTTGTTTTTGGATCGTTCCAGCGTGGGACTGCAACACCATGTTAGAGCCCGTGGCCTGTTAGTGTGGCCCATACCTGTCCAGCTGAGCTGTGAAAATTGCTCGCTGGTCAGAATTTAGAGGGAGTCTGTTGCTTTACCTGCTATATTTCAGCTTTAGGTGGCACAGGCCCAATGGCTTCCACCAATTTCTTTACCTCACCTAGTTATGTGAAATAAAACATGACCCAGTCTTAAAATCTTCTTTGCATGTATAAAAGATGCCAGTGTACCATACCACTGGAGCAAGGTTTGAGGAAAGCTTTTCTTATTTTTTAAATGTTGTATTTAGGTGGCAAAGGCCAAATGGCTTTTTATCTTTTCCTCTCCTAGCTATGTTAAGTTATAAAATGACACGCTAAACTGAACGCTAAAATAACAAGCTAACTGAAGTCTTCAAATGTTCTTTAAATGTGTGTGCATAGTATAGCAATTGTAAGTAAATAATACCACTAGTAGCTCTTTTCGAATAAGGCAGCCTATTTGGACAGAATGCTCGCTCGAGCAATACATGACATGCTAGTAGTCCCCTCGGGGAAGTGAAAATGGGGTTCGAACCCCCTGACACCGACATTGACCCCCCCTATACACTGAGGTGGTTTATAGGGGGCATCCCCCAGCGGCAAAGTCCACACACTGGACCCTAACAAACACACCTTCATACCAGACAGCCACTGGAGAATTTAGGAGAAAGGAACAAAGGCCTGGATCGCTGCATTTCCTCTATGGCCTGAAAAAAAACCCAACAAGGCTCTGCATGGACAATGAGCCCCGCTCACCTTTATAGAAGGGTATTTTTTTGGTAAAGTCTAAAAGGGTCATTGAATTGCATCCATTAGCATTTGGGGCTGGGACTGCATGGAGGCACTTTGTGTGTCTGTGTGTATGTGTGCGTGCGTGCGTGCGTGCGTGTGTGCGTGTGTGTGTGCGTGCGTAAATGCCCATATCTCCACTGTTTGTTTGTTAGGTCATTGTATATGTGTGTGTATGTGTATGTGTGTGTGTATGTGCATGCGTGTGTGTGTGTGTGTGTGTAGGTGTGTGTGTGTGTGTAAATGGCCATACATGTCTCAACTGTTTGTTTGTTTTGTCATTGTGTGTGTGTGTGTGTGTGTGTGTGTGTGTGTGTGTGTGTGTGTGTGTGTGTGTGTGTGTGTGTGTGTGTGTGTGTGTGTGTGTGTGTGTGTGTGTGTGTGTGTGTGTGTGTGTAAATGGCCATACATGTCTCCACTGTTTGTTTGTTTTGTCATTGTGTGTGTGTGTGTGTGTGTGTGTGTGTGTGTGTGTGTGTGTGTGTGTGTGTGTGTGTGTGTGTGTGTGTGTGTGTGTGTGTGTGTGTGTGTGTGTGTGTAAATGCCCATACATGTCTCCACTGTTTGTTTGTTAGGTCATTGTGTGTGTGCGTGTGTGTGAGTGTGCGTGTGTGTGCGTGTGTGTGTGTGTGCGCGCGCGTGTGTGCAACTACACATTGTGTGTGTGAAGTGAGTGTATAAATGCCCATACATGTCTCCCCAGTTTGTCGGTTAGGTCATTGTATCAGGAAGGCGCTTCCTTTGATCAACAATATTGCATTGACCTTGGGCTCGGCGCTGAGCTATTTTATATTGTAATGCAAGTTTCCTGGCGGTGACTCCCCTCTTAACATTCTTAAGACTCCAGAGCGCTTACCGTGGATGGACGGGCCATATGGCATACAGGGCATTTGCCCGGCGGACTGCTGAGGATTTTGGCCTGTCAGTGTCGTCAATGGTATATCAGTGTCGTCATGCTGCGACAGCAGACCTATCCGAAATAGTCAGATATAACTAAAGCATTTTGGCTGCTGCGGTCAAAGGAGCTCATGTAAGACTCCTGACATGATGTTTAGTTTAGTTTGTGTGTGTTTGTTTGTGTGTGTGTGTACTCGTTATTTACTCATTAATTAAAAAAAAAAAAACTAACCCCTCTTTGCAACTGCACTTGTTGTTCTGTATATCTCCTGTGCACTTTGTATTTGCTTGTGATGTTGGCTTGATTATGTCCTCTTTTGAAAGTCGCTTTGGTTATAAAGCGTCTGCCAAATGCAATGTAATGTAATGTAATAAAGATGGCTGAGAAAATAGTCTGAAGCAGCTTCATTGTCTCTCTCAATACTTGGTGAGCTGATCTTGGCTGAACATGCACGGTATGTTTTGTGTCCCGTTTGCAGCCCTGTCACTGTCCAATTGAAGAGTTCAGATGCAAAACCCCCTAACTACTACTACTACTACTGAGTGCTGAGCTCAAAACGCAATTTTGTTTCGCCAATGACAATTAACTCTTGTATCTTGAATCCTGTTTTTTTTGTCCTGTTCTAGCCCTGACACTGACCAGTTGACATCCCTGCCTGCCTGCCTCCCTGCACTGTTATGGTTTATGCAATTGTGCTGTCAAGATATAACTAAAGCATTTTGGCTGCTGCGGTCAAAATAGCCCATCGTGAGCTGAGAATTATAAGGTTCTTATCCATTTTTGGTCGAATTGAGTTTTTTCCATAATCTGACCCATTACATGTTTATTAATGCCTGTGTGGTGTTATTTTTGTAAAAAAAAATGTATTATTTCACATTGTTATTAATAAAATAAAAACGTTCTATCCCACAAAACAGCTGGGATGTAAAAACTTTGATGCTCAATATCTCAGAACTACCTTAAATGGAGATAGAACCTTATAATTCTAAGCTCACGCCATGTCAAATGGCTGAAAAAAATATTGCCTCAGGCATCATTGTCTCTCTCAATCCCTGGTGAACTGATCTCGGCTGAACATGCCCTGCCCGTTGTCTGTCCCGCTCCAGTCCTGGCGCTGACCAATCGACATTCCTGCCTCCCCGCCTCCCTGCGCTGTTGTTGTTTATGCAATTGTGCTGTCGGACTCTCCTCCTCCTGAAGTCTCCAGCCGCCGCTCCCCTGTGACTCACCTCACCTGGTGCCCCACGAGGCCCTTAAACTATAGGCATACCGACCGCATACCACTCGGGCTGCCATCATCAGGCGCCAACACAAAAGCCGGCGCTCGGTTAACGGCAGCCTAGACCAGTGTTTCCCAACCTTTTTTTGTCTCATGTACCCCCAAGCCTTTTCGTTGTACCATGAGTACCCCCTAACTCATGTTTTACATTGCTTTTTTTCTATTCCAGTGTGACTATGATCCATGCATTTGTTAAAATTACCATTTTTCCAAGTACCCCCTGCAGTGTGCTCGCGTACCCCTAGTGGTACACATACCCCTGGTTGGGAAACACTGGGCTACAGTACGGTAGCAGGTGCCAGGGCTGCCTGACGTGACGTCCGTCCTCCCTCTGATTGCCTTCTTTCTTGCGGCAGGAGCCAGTCAGTCTTTCAGTGCTTCCTCCTCCTCCTCCTCTTCCTCCTCCTCCTCCTCCTCCGGTGCCTGTGTGACTGTACACAGTAGCAGGGCCACTGACAGCTTTGGCTGGGGGCCTGGGACAACGTCATCTGAAAGGTTCCCCCCCCTCCCCCCCTCCACCCAATACATGCAATCACGGCTCTAAATTAACACCAGACAACCAGCCAAATGCTGATGAAAATACAATTTGGCTGGTAGAAAAGAAAGCTTACTAGCCACTTTTACTGATGGCAAGTGTATGTCGGGCTAGTGTTATTGACATCATCTACTAGCCAAATTTGGATAGTGGTGAAAAAATGAATTAATAAAAAAAAATAATAATAATTAATAGCCCTGCATACAATGTATTGAGGACCGAAATCTGCTCCCCCCCCTCCTACCTAGGCGCAGAACAACTTACCCCTTTGCCCCCTCTCCTGTCATCTTCCCTGCACAGTAGTCAACTTTTCTCCCTCCCTGCGTAAGCGCAACCGTTGGCTGGGAGGGTGGTCGGACATTTGTCATTCATATGTTTTTTGGAACGGTATCGAGTGGTTTTTTTCTTTCTTTGTTTTACTACAGGAGGAGGGGAGGAGGTGATTATTTTTGTCCTTGTAATGTGTGTGTGTGTGTGTGTGTGTGTGTGTGTGTGTGTGTGTGTGTGTGTGTGTGTGTGTGTGTGTGTGTGTGTGTGTGTGTGTGTGTGTGTGTGTGTGTGTGTGTGTGTGTGTGTGTGTGTGTGTGTGGTGTCTTAGCGGTACAAAAGGGAAACCTTCCTGTCTACTAAGGATTTCCCCTTGTTTTCACCCGAGAACAATTTCTCTAAAATAATCCCGCGTGCTGCAATACGCTTTATTCATTCCTCGGATGTGCCGCAGAAGTCGTCCAAGTTCTCTCGTCGTGCTGTTCCCTTGTGTAATGTCATTGTTTCTTTTCCCCTGAGCTGTTTTCTGTCAAACACCGAAAACAAACAGAGAGAGAGAGAGAGAGAGAGAGAGAGAGAGAGAGAGAGAGAGAGAGAGAGAGAGAGAGAGAAAAGAAAAAAATGTTTATAGTTCATCATCCATCCATTCCAATTATATGGGAAACTGACAGGGGAAAAGGGGGTCGTATGTCTCTGGGTGCAGTGAGAAGGGGGGCAAGAATTTGGTTTCCATTACATTGGAGGTATTGGGGGCCCTGTCAAATGATTTTGTCCTGGGCCCAGCTTACCAGCTGCCTTGCTTACACCATGCGAATTACTAAACTCCAAACTCATTTGGATAGCGTGGATGGTCCAATTGTGGAGTACAGTACACAGAGCCAAGTTAAACACTTTAGCTTTAAAAAACAAAAAAAACAAAAAACCCTTGTTCTGTGTGTAACTATAATGCCCCCAGGGCCGGATTAAGATGGCCTGGGGCCCCTAGGCTAGATGTTGCTGTGGGCCCCCATGGAAGGCAAATTTCGAGACAAATATACATAGACAGTGGTTACATTTACATGACGTTTTTAATTCCGAATAAATAATTCAGACTTAAATAGTTCCATCGAGTTTACTTTGACATTTCATTTAATTCCGAATTGTGAATTGTTTAAATGACATTCTAAAAGCGGAATTCAGATTCATTCAGAATTAAATCATGCAAACGTAGCCAGTGGCATAACTATGAGCTAGGAATCATGGGTAAAAGGTCTTCCAACATGACAGATGAATATCACATCCTGTCACGATTCTGCATTTTTTCACTTGTGGCCAATCCGGGGGGCCCTGGCAGGTGGGGGCCCCTATTAGACTGCAGCCATACCTAGACTGCACATCAATCCGGCCCTGAAATCCCCCCACGGTGTCCCACTACAAAGACAATATCCCCATTAGCACGTTACCAAAAAAAAGAACATTAACAGCTCAGGTGTTCACCACTGGAACCAATTAGGCAGCTACGGGTGTGAAATGGGGGCTCGTCGCCACCTAGTGAAGCAGTAGCCGTGTCTTTGATATCACACAAATATGCACAACACTGCCTACTGTAACATATCTATAACATATGGACCAAGGAAGGGGTATTGGAGTAGCAGAATACACAGTAAAATTGTTAATATTCTAGAGTCCAGATATTGTATAGGTCAGGGGTTCCCAAGCTTAACCATGCCAAGGCCCCTCATACATCGCTATATTCCAGCCTAGGCCCTCTTTACATGGGTCGTGCAGCACTACTTTACATGTGCACCCCCCACAACCACAGTCCAAGGCCTGTGAGAGTGCCCCACTAGGATATATAAAATTAACTTATGGGAATATTGTGTACCTAAATTTTGGTTTATTTTGGTAGTTATTCAATCATTTATTTTAAAGGGTAACGTTTAGGTTAAATTTATAACTAAATATATACTGGATGTTGTCAGGAGAGGTGTTTTGAAACATATATGTGAAATTCACAGTCTATAACAAAGCCAAACTGCAATATTTTTTATGAAAATGTATCATTTTACAGCTACTTCTGAAGTATTGGGCTCCTCACTGGCAGAGCCTTTATGACGTAGATAGAGGGAGTCCAACTAAAGTTCTGGCTCAGCTCTCGCTTGTGGATGTAGGCTTACCAACCATTTTGGTTCTAGTAGAGAGGCTGGCAAAAGTGGACAGTTATATTGTATGTGGGCTATTGAAAATGGTCTATTACTGTGTTTGTGCATTGTGTATTAAAAAAGACAGATCAGCGGGTCTATCGGTTTATCTAGAATATGAAACTGTTCTGGGTATCCGCGCTGTCTGTGGCCATGCGTAATTTGCGATTATAAACAGGGGGCGATATCTAGGCCTATCTCTCCTTTGCTTTCACATGAGAGATGCATTTCATAGGCAAATCTAAAATAGTCTCAAAGTAGACCATTACATAGGCTACTTAGAAATAGCGACTACTTTAATATTTTTTTCCCAAAAACGGCATTTGCCGTGGAGTAACGACATGTCTGCCGCCTATGCGCCCTCTGTCCATGGTGCTGAAACCGCGGCACTACTCCTATGTGAAGCGCGTTACAGTTTCACGAGGGGGTTGGCTTACAGGCTACAAAAAGACCAAACTATATAATAGGCTATGGTTGAAGGCCCTACCCTTTGCCGACAATGATGAGAAATAATATGGTCACTCACTGTGAGTGGCATTGCGTCAAACGTTTCCTACTCGGTGCAAAACAATAACTCATAGCACCCGAGAAAAATGCCATGTTGTAAAAATGGCATATAGTCTATTTTGAATTTCAGTTCACTGCTCAGTAGGCCTATTACATGAAACTTCAATAAAGCTCATCCACATGCACGTCACAAAACAATAAACCAGGCGGTGGGACTTTCGATTATATTCCCTCCAAAAATGTCCGCATGTCACAAAAAACAGTTATTTGCATTGTCCGTAATTATACCAAACTAAAAAAGTATTCCCGTAGGCTAGAAGAAATCAAGTCTTCAGCTGCTATAATCCTCGTTACAAAACTGAAACAAAAATGCCAGCACAAATATTACCTATATAGCCTTTTTTGCATTGCGAGCTGTCCACGTGTGTGGTGCTAGGGGCGAAATGTGCACTGGCAGCACTCGTCGTTGAGTTTGGGAGATGTCTTTAGTGGGAGTAGGCCTATTTGAATGTGTAAAACACGTTGGACATGCTGGGCATTTTCAGTAGGCTATGCTTGGGGAAGTAGATCGATTATTATTTGCATGCGTCATTGTTTCACCGTCGACCTTGCATCAGCATGCCAACGTTAGGCTACATTTGCCAAACTAACGTTGATGTGGTCCTGACATTTTGATGAATAGCATAATATCTCTACAAAATCGGGAGTAAATTGAATTGAATTGAAGTCTCCCAACAGGTCTTGCCCAGTGGTGTAGTCTACGTACAACGCGGGTATACGGAGTGTACCCACTTCTAAATTTCAGGGATTTCAGTATACTCACTTGATTGATCCATTGTTTTGAATAGCACAAATATATACAGTATACCCACTTCAAAAAAATCTCAAATATACAGTATACCCACCATAAAAAAAGTAGACTATACCACTGGTCTTGCCAATCCATGAGGATACGGAAAATCTAGCCCACCACACGCGGAGAAAGCGTTCCTTTGATAGAGAGGATACCCGCGTCTTTGTAAAGTGCTGCGCGCACGTTTGAGTGCCGGTTTTACAAATTACGGGGATAAACATGCCAGGTCCAAATTACTAACAGGAAAAGAGGGACGATGACAAAGGGGATGAATCGCCAGGAAGAAAGGGATGATCTTTCTCGCAGAGCAATGTTGTCTGCAAGAGCGAGTCTCGCCTGGTTTTGTGTATGGTTACGACACGCAATCCACCGCTGGACCAGCTGGCTATCAGCAATCGCTGCAAGAATCAAACCAATCCTGGTCATCTCTCGTGAGTGTAGAGTACTGCATATAGGTTAGTTAAAACATTGCTACGAGCCAATTTGGCACACTGTCCACTCCATGCGCAAAAGACACAACGTCGGAAGGGATTCGGTTACTGACAGAAAAGAGGTACGAAGCAGTCCTCAACTTCAGAAAAATGTGGATATGCTATGTAGGCCTGGAGAAAGAGGTTTACTCTCTCCAGCAGTTAAATACCTCAGGAATTTGAATCGTCATGAGAGTGCATTTCTATTTAGGCTACTCTCAATGTGAGAGTGCCACAAGATGTAAACTTAAAAAAGAACTAACAGATGCATGCACATCCACGTGCCTGGACCGAGATGAATAGCGTAATGAAACATAAAAGGACTTTAAAAAAAAACAGTCTTAAACGCTGGCCTGTTTTGTGTAACATCAGCGCAGCACGACATGAGGGAACATCATTCATGGCCGTGAAGGCTAATATTTGGCGCAAAGTTATATCAATCCAAACTGCCAGCGTTTCTGTTCTTTGGACAGGCAAGACTCATAGTCTCCTGTGATTATTTAATTTCAAATAGATACGCATCTTTCGCGGCTCACGAATGTCAGAGCAGTTTGATGCAACAGCAGTTTGATGCAATTCTGTTTGATGCTGTGCGCAAAAATGACCATTCTCCTTCACCGGGGCAATGTGGATGCATGTCTCCCGCTGCCCGTCAACGTCTAAAGACAATGTCTCGTGATAGTGGTGGGAAATGCAATGTCATCTCATAATCATCTCATATGCGATGTAGGCTATAATCTCGAAGCGTGCAGACGATTTCATCTTGGCCAGTCAGAGATGGCACCAGTTTTTTTTTAAATGTCTGCACCCTGTGCGCCGGGAAGGCTGTTTTCTTAAAACTAATAAAGAAACCTGCTTCATCATTGGCGGGTATGCAGTGACTTAACTGTTTGCGCAAGAGCCTCCAGTAGCACCTGTTCGGCGTGATCTAGCACAGTCGCAACAGTTGCAACCTCGCGCATGCAACTCCATTAAAACGTGGACTTCGGTATGAGGTCTATTCTGAGCAATATGAACCAATCGAGTCGGCTTTGCTATTAAGCAAAATACTTCACTTATGTCTACTTTACTAAGAGGTATTTTGTGTAGGCCTAATATTTGGAGACATCACCTTTCCCTTTCTGCAAAGCGCTTTCGGGAAGCACGTCTCTCTCTCTCTCTCTCTCTCTCTCTCTCTCTCTCTCTCTCTCTCTCTCTCTCTCTCTCTCTCTCTCTCTCTCTCTCATACACACACGCCAACTCGTCCAACTCTTCGCAAGACGACGGCTATGTTTAATGCCACATGGCTTGTCTTGTTGGATAGGCTACCAGGCAAACTTGCAAGCACCTTAAGTTTCGATTGTGCCGCTTGGAGAGGAGGCATTTAAATGTTACAATTTAGGCTATTAAAGTAGGCATCGCCTACACACGTTCCGAATTTTTTGAACTTTAACACGTTGTGCAAAATGAGTAATTTAAAACGCACCGGTTACTAAACCAGGCCGGCTACTAAACGGGGCCGGTGTCTATTCACAACACCCGGTTACAAAACGTGGCCGGCTACTATTAGGAGCCCGGTTACAAATCGAGGAAATACGGTAGCCTCGGTCTGGCACACCCTCATGGCGCTGCTGCAGCGCATTGACATGGAGGAAACCTACAAAAAATATTATTATTTTAAATAATAAAATGGTTCAGACGGTATCTGGTGGATACTGCCACTGTTTAAGGCCATTTAACTTGTTGAAATTTAGCCTATAGGTCTGGAAAGGTGTTACAATATTATAACGTGACCTATTCTCTGCGGTGCTTAGTATGTCTGTAGAACGCGGCGACTCCCTCTATCTACGTCGGATTCTAAATGTTTGTTTAAAAGAAGCCGCCGTTATTTTTGACAAAGTTTTCTGAAAATGTTGTCTATGCGATAATTCGGTATTTTGACATATATCACATCTAAATTTATGTATTGAGGTTCTTAAAATGAGATTTAGTGGTGTTTAACCTGCAAGTTACACTTTAATATTCCCTAACAACTTTCCGCGGCCCCCCTGGCATTCCCTCACGGCCCCCCAGAGGTCCCTGGCCCCCACTTTGAAAATCACTGGTGTAGGTTTACTGCAAGTATTCCCTTCTCTCCACGACGTCTCTAGGGGTGCCGAACCCCAGGTTGGAAAGCACTAAGATAGAGTGTTTACAACACTGGAGAATCAATTTACTCTAAGGGAATCAAAAGTCAGTGTAAAATTTTGCAAATTGCCAGTGTAATTTCAGCTCTATAGCAAGATGATTACCCGTCCACTCTGATTCAGGTGCTACCTACAAGTGTCAAATATTTTTGTTTCACATTCCAGTCTTAATATTCACAAAATATTGAGTAAAATTAACTCTGTAAATGTTATACTGACCAAAGAGGAAAAGCACAACACCATTTTGAGTGGGCCAAATTAAGTGGAGTTCGTTTCAGCTCTATATGCGAACGCTGGTATTTTTACCAGGGCTGGCGCTATAGGCATAGGCAGACACTGCAGTCACCTAGGGCCCCAAATGTCTTGGTGGTGCAAAGCCCCACAAAGTTAGAATATTACGTGAAATAAAGCATTCAAGCTTACATTGGCAATGATTATACATAGGCATTCAGTACATACATACCTGAGTACTACATCAGCTGTGCTCGATGTAGGACACTATGTTTACACATGCCAATTCCTATTCCACAAAAATGAGAGAGGGCTTCGCACCTAGGGCACCATATTGCCTAGAACTGGCCCTGATTTTTTACTGCGTACCGCATGTCAAATAAAGCAGTGCTTTTTGTTTTCGTATGAGTGGTGGTCCAGGTGCGATGTAGACCACAGCATCCACAGAGATGCGCAGCAAGCAAGCATGCTACATGATATTTATAGCCTATACTTCCCTGTAATATTCCACTAATATTTACCCTATAAGACATAAGAGTAAAAAGCATCTGCGACAGTTTACGGAACAAGTGCATAAAGGCAGCGTGAATGGATTTTATGTCATGACAATGTATCTTTCTGAAACTTTGCTGTTAAACGTTGCTGTTGTGCTGTTGCGCTGGGCCGTAGAATTTATCACCGCGGCGATCCCAGTGATGAAACGATGATTTATGTCAAAGGCTCGACAACAGCGAGTCGCTCGCGGGCCGCAGCCACTGGCCTCAGCCTGGGGGGGTTGAAGTGAAGTCTCGTGCCCAGGGAGACTTTAAAGGGGTATGCCACTATTTTGGGGCTTAATACAGTTAAAATCGTTGGCTGGGGTTTATAAACGTGGTAAAGTGTCTTATTTTTCATGTTAATCGTTGTCTTGCTTTAAGACAAGTTAAAAGAGGGAATATGTCGCTAAGCTAGTGAAAGTCAATGTATCCGTGTAGCATGCTACAATGCTACACGGATACATTGACTTTCACTAGCTTAGCGACATATTTAGGTATTAAGGTATTTGGGGGCCCTAGGCAAATAATGACTTAGGGCCCCCTTTTCTCTTAAAACTATTGGGGAGGGGACCCCTCTGAAGAGGAATTTTGATAGCAGTATTCTCATTGAATTGAGGGAGGTTTTGCCTCATTGAAATTGACTCATTGTGAGTGCTGTCATTTGAATAAGTACACAACATACAAGTCATTACCAAAGCCCCTCCAGGGCCCCTCTGGGCAATTGCCTTGTTTGCTTGCCTGGTTGTGACAGGCTTGCTCGGGCCTCGAGGTATCCATAAATCGCAGCAGCGCTGTTAGCCCCGCTGAGTTCTCGGCCCGCTTATAATTAGAAACATACCCGGCCCGGCGCTAGGGAAACATGCCTCTCTCTCTCTCTCTCTCTCTCTCTCTCTCTCTCTCTCTCTCTCTCTCTCTCTCTCTCTCTCTGCTGTTCTCCTACCTTGAATGCCGCCCGCCTGCCCACATAACAAAGAGAGGAAAGTGCACCGATCAGACAAGGCAATGGCACTGCTCTGGTAATTGCGCTGTGACATTTTTTTTTCTTCCTAAAACAGTTCCTCATCATTATTATTATTATTATTATTACCTTGTTGCAGATGTGTTGTGAGTGAGTTGTCGGCAGTGAATGGCGCTGGCCAGTGATGAATGGGAGCCTAATGAGTAAAAGGGAACTGGTGCCCGCTGGGCTTTTGACTGCCTAATTTTACAACTGTAGACGTCTACGTGACCGGTGTCTTGAACGCTACGCAGGTACTGTACACGCTTTTGGGAACGGAAAGGAAAGGGGGTTGGGGAGGGGAGGCAGGGGGGGGACTACTGAACTGGACCTTTTGAACCTCCCGGTTCCCTAAATAATGCCCAGGCACTCAGGCAGGCTTCAATAAACATTGTGAACAGGGCTGGACTGGTCATCTGGCACAGGACTTTTTTTCCTGGTGGACCGACAATCATCAGGGGCTGATGGGTTTTTTGGGGGGACTTTTTCCCCAAATTTTCCCTCAGCGACTGGCTCACAATTAAGATGGGGTAGCCTAGAGCAGTGGTTCCCAACCTTTTTCTTCAGGGACCCGTGTTTTTACCATTGTAAGCTTTGGTGACCCAACAGTGCGAGCGCCTGCACGAGAGGGAGTCACATGATACCCTCTGTTTCCTGCGAAAACTCATTTTTGTCATTTTATTCCTCAATTCATCTTCGGTCAAATATAGAATAAATGTTTAATAGCACTAACATTTTGTTGCTTCTATGCATATATTAGTTAAATGCTTTGTCATTTATTCAACATGGGCTATATATGATATATAAAATTAAAGTCCCTTAAAATCAAGAGGGCTTCGCGACCCCCTGTGGATCTTTGGCGACCCACAGGTTGGGTCCCGACCCATATGTTGGGAACCACTGGCCTAGAGCACTGGTGCATCCTTAATACATGAACTGAGTGCATCATAATCGCCGTATGGGGGTGAGGGTGAGGGGCTGGTCCCTATGCCAAAAATTCCTGAGCCATTTTGTGGTCCCAGTCTAGCCCTGATGCTGAATCTTACAGGATTATTGACATTTTGAGGAGATTCCACACGGCAGTGGACAGTGTCAGAGTGTCAGACACAGTATGGCTGTTTATTATTATGCTGTAAGACATTGCAAGCCAGTTAAAGATGCAAAAAGGTGAGCTGCTTTAAGTTTGTAAGTTTACTCAACTCCAGGCTTAATTCAACTCGATGCTTTCTCAAGTTCAGTTAACTTAAGGCAGCAGGGCAACATACTTTTTTTTACATCTTCAATGTAACTGGCTACAATGTTTTACAGTGTGCAGACACACGGTGTGGAATTGGCCATTGTGAAATGTTGTACATTACCAATGCAGTCCCAGACATACTGTATGAACGCCAAGGCCTCTTAGAGGACTCCTCACGTGCGGACCGCAACAGTGTCAGATACAGTACTGGCTGTTTGTTGTTATGTGCTGTATGGCCTTCAGACATTTTGAAATGTAGTACATTACCATTGTTAATCACCCCATGAACACCAAGGCTTCTGAGTGCAAGTGACTCTTTTTGCACTGGAGTGCTACAAGTATCCTCTCACCTACCTGGCACAAGATATCAAGCGAAGCCAGGATATTATGTTTGAAGTGTATATAGTGACAGACAGTCACTTTTTTCCCCCACACTGCCGATGTCAGAAACATTATGGCTGTTTGTTATGCATGGAAGTCGGCCATTTTGAAATGCAACTTATATTGCTACATTGCCAGACATAATATGGGAGGCCATTTACTGTACATAAGAAAACAAACTCGAACTCACACTCTTGCATCGTCTCTGCGTGTCCGTCCGGGCCTGCTCTTCAACACACACAGGTGCAGCATTGTTGCTAACCTCCGCTGCTGCCGAAGACACAGACAGGTCGTGCTGAATACAAGCCGCGGCAACACTCTGCCATTTGACGACCCATCGGGGAGGATCCGATTCGGCTACACTTCGTATTAAGTGTGCTTTTCTGGCCCCGCCGTACTTTGAATACTAGCCCTAACACATCGCAGCTGCGCGGCTGTCACTAGGTGCTGAAGCTAGCCCCCCCACCTGGACAATGCAAAACACATGTGCGATTGCTATAGCCAAAATCAGGCTTCCTTTACTAGTCTTTTACATGTGGCTCTTCTGTGAGCCTTTCAAGTTTATTTGGTAGCTGGTCCATCAGACAGGTGGATGGATCCAAAAAAGATGCTTAAAGAAGTATGGGATCATATCACAGGTCCAAACCACACTCTGTCAGTTAACCATTGCAATTAATATTGTTTGGAGATGTCATGGCTTTTGTGTGTGTGTGTGTGTGTGTGTGTGTGTGTGTGTGTGTGTGTGTGTGTGTGTGTGTGTGTGTGTGTGTGTGTGTATGTGTGTGTGCGTGTGCGTGTGCGTGCACGTATTTCCGTGCGTGTGTGTACAGTATAATAGCCCGTGTTCATGCATGCCTGTGTAATATAACAGCCTAAGTGTGTGCATCTGTTCATGTGTTTGAGAGATTTCATGGCCGATGTGTGTGTGTGTCTGTGTATGTGTGTGCGTGCGTGCAGGGAAGTCGACAAGGGGGGGGGGCAAACAGGTCACTTGTCCCGGGCCCAGGGAGAGATGGGGCCCAGAACAGGGTCCTCATTGCATTGTAAGCATTGGGTCGGGGGCCCTTTTAGATTACTTTGTCCTGGGCCCAGCCAAAGCTGTCAGCGGACCTGCGTGCGTGCGTGCGTGCGTGCGTGCGTGCGTGCGTGCGTGCGTGCGTGCGTGCGTGCGTGCCAGCGTGCGTGCATGTGTCTGTGCGCACATGCAGCGTGCGTATACAGCATGTGAATGTATATACCTGATTTATACATGGCCGTAGTCCAGTGCATTTTCTGCACACTAATATTAAGTTTATGTATTACAGCATAAAACCTGATAGGATGAAATATGGAGGACCCTGTTTTCAATTAACCCGCTTGCACTGTAGCCGACCCTTACTATAGGTTGAGAAAAAAAGCAGCCAGGATCCTGTAGAGGCAGCTGAGAGCATGTTCTGATACTGTGTCCTAGAAGGATCAGGAAGCGCTCTCAACAAACTGTCTTTTGCGATCACTGGGTGCTTAACTTCGTCAATGAAATGACTCAAATCTCTAAAGAAAGTGAATAAAGAAGCACTCGAATGCAGATGTTCTTTTTTCATTTTTCAAATCATGACAATTACATCACAGACGTTTCGGGCTTACACCCTTCTTCAGTGTGAAATGGAAAAATCGCCATTTCACACTGAAGAAGGGTGTAAGCCCGAAACGTCTGTGATGTGAGGCGATTAAAAATGAAAAAAAGAAATCTGATGAGTGCTTCTTTATTCACTGATACTGTGTCCTATCATGCCTGGACTGGCCATATAGGGGATACAGGCAAAGGTGTAGGTTTGGCTCGAAAAGTGGTGGGGACATTTTAATGGCAAATTGTCCGGATATGCTGTTTTTGCATTATATTTATGAAAAACTGATGGTAGCTAGGTTTATATCAAAAGTGGTATGGACATGTCCCCACCATCCCCCCGTAAAATTACGCCCGTGGATACAGGGCATTTTCCCGGTGGACGGTTGAAGATTGTGGCCTGGACTTCCCCTCCGTGGTATCCTCATGCCACTACAGCTGGCCTCTCCAAGATAGTCAGTTATAAATTCAGCATTTTGTCTGTTGCGGTCAAAATGGCTCATATTAGATGACTACGATTTTTAACACATTTTAGCCTTTTTGGGAAAACATAAATATCTCATAAAACATAAATATCTCAGCCTCCGAAACACATAAAAACATGAAATAGTTGCATTTGAAAGCTAGGACCTTCATTTTGCATTAGAATGTGTTCATTCAGCTCTACCCACAATTCAATTTAGAAAAACTCAAATCTCAAGAGCCTGAATGCAGCGTATATGTCACCCCAGGCTAAAATTGGTTAATAGACATAGTTCTCTCTCAATGCCTGGTACACCAGTCTTGGCTGACAATACCCGGCCTAATTTCTTGTCCTAGTCCAGCCCTGTGTCCTATAGTCTCTGTACTTTGTACTCTGAAGGCAGGTGAATAATGAACGTGGTACATATGGTCACGACTTTCGCCCAGGAATTTGTACTTTCATCCTTTAGCATGTTGGTTAGTTTGGCTGGAGCATAGAACATGCACTCATGCATGCACGCATGCATGCACGCAAAAGAAAGTGTAGGCACAGACGCAGACACAGACACACACACGCACGCACACGCACACTGGATGGTGCAGGGAGCATTGATGAAGGTGGAGTCCCTTTTAAATTTGGAGCAGAAATGACATATGAAAGGGCTGCAGAAATGTAGTACGCATTTTAGCTTCTGTTAATGCTGAAACATGGTCCATCCATTTGCCCCTGGCAAAACAATGTTCTCTTTTGGGACCATAGTTTTAAAACTAAATTAAAAACACGGGGCCATTAAAAGATTCCACCCTTGCTCAAAATGAAAGTACAATTCAGAAAAATGTTCTCCTCGGCTCCCAGCTGAAAATAGATTAATGTTAGTGGAACATTTATTTTTTGCGAGCTTGGAAACGAAAAAAAAAACCCTCTTTGATGTTTGAGTTCATCTGAGGTGATGAGTTTTCCAATTCAAATGTCATTAAAGATGTTCTCAATTTGAAACTGAAATGACCAAATAAAGAGGGTTTTTAGATGAAGGAGAACAGTCTGGCTATGTTATCATCATCGTAATAGCATGGGAAGCCGATGGGACCGCAAACAAATATCCATTTCTCAGAAATGCAAAGCTCAACAGAACATTTGTCTTGCACCCTTTTAGTCTAGAACCACCATGAGACATGGGGCCAGTGTTGCCAGATGTGTCTGATCAAATCCTGCCCAAAAGGTTCTCAAAAATAGTGAAGATGCGCTAAATTCCGCCCAATTTCAACAAATTGTATTGATTTCTATGGGCATAAAACTACTGAAAAAAACGCCAAATGGCCAATTTTTCCCATTTTTACCCGCAGATGGCCATCCCAAGCAGCCCAATTGGGCGCGTAATCGCCCAATCTGGCAACACCGCATGGGGCCCTGAAACTTTTGACAGGGTTGGGTCTTAGATGGAGTAGGCTACTACAAGTACATATCATCATCCTCCCAGTGTCTTGGTGTGAGATAACAAGTGGAGGCGGCTTTTCAAAATATAGTCAGATGACCGTTTTTTTTCTCACTGTGCACACAGCTTTTAAATGGAGCAGTAGTACTTTTGACAATGAGGAAGAGGCATAGTGTCAAAGCTTTTTTTTCTTGTCTAGACCTAATAATAATAATAAAGAAATATCATAATTTTAGAAGCATTAGAGTGTTTCACTTTTCCCAGGGTTCTCCGTGAACACCAAAAGCCTCTGAGTGACTCTTTTCACTGAAGTGCAACAAGCATCCTCCCACTATCCTGACACAAGATATACCAAGAGACAGATGTTCTAGTGTTTGAAGTACGGAGCAGCCAACTTTATTTCGCCCACTATGGTTCTATTGGTTTGACTTAATGACTTGGAGGAATACACAGTCTCAAAACATTAGTCTTATCGCAACCTAAGAAAGAAATAATAAAGAAAAAGGAAAAAAAACCTTCATTTTAGAAGCATTTGAGCACTCTACTGTTTTGTGAACACACAAAAGTGACTCATAATCCCAGCACCAAAACACAAGATAGCAAGAGGAGGGTGTGACCATGGCCGTAGCCAGCATT
>NC_085857.1:19318109-19330609 GCF_034702125.1 Engraulis encrasicolus
TGGAACCCCTGACTCCTTGGTCCCCTTTGTCCACCCCCCCGTCGGCACCCCTGTGCAACCCGCTGTTCTTATGTGGCCTATACGTATGTCTCTAGTGAGTGACGATTGGAGCCTACACAGGGCTGCTGGCTGCTTTGTTCAGGCCCAGGTCATTCAGAATAATTAGCAAGGTTTGCTAATACCTACAGTATGCTCAGGGCTGGCCTGAGATCGAAATACAGCCCAGGCATTTTCAGTATACTAGACCAACCTCCCTTACACAGCCCCCTGCTTTTCCACGATATCATGATTAGCTCAGTCCACTGTCCATACTGAAGACAGCCGCACCCCATCTATGTTGACGGCAGACCTCTAAGTAAAAAAAATAAAATAATAATAAATAAATAAATAGATAACAAATTGGGAAAAAAAAACAAGAGCATTGGGCCCTGAGGACTATCGGCCCACCGGGAAAATGCCCATTATGCTAGATCAGTTTTTCTCAACAGGGGTGCCGGGGCACCCTGGGGTGCCGTGGGGCCCCCTCTGGGGTGCCGCGGAAACGTGGCTGATGAATAAATTAAGTAATATAATACATATTTGTCTGAATTGATAAGTTAATGCTAGTCAGTGGAATCTTTCATCTGGCATTTACGCGCAATAAAGTATATATAGGTCGCCTCAGTCAACTGCAACTTCGAACATAGGTTGTGTGACGTCTCCAATATGTTACTTTTCTAAGCTTGTGTGGTATCGGATGCGGTGCCATGTTACGGCTTGTTGGTTTGAGGTGCCTTGACATTTTTGATGAATTGAAAGGGTGCCTCGCCCAAAAAAAGGTTGAGAAACACTGTGCTAGATTACCAGTCCAGCACTGCCTGCGCAAATATGCAACATCTGGGTTGTAGAGTGATTGGGGAATCTACGCTACATGGAAACCCATAGCTGTACTCTACTGTACGTACCTGCTCCACAAGTCCCTAGAGAGGGAGTGGGGAATGTACCGTACACTACACGGAAAGACATAGTTTACCTCTCGGCCCCCTCCAACTGAAAAAGGCGTCGACATATATGTTATCTTCAGATCCATTGTTGTTGTGAAGAGGCTTGTAAGGGTGTAAGTATGGAAAAAGGGAAAAGGGTAGCATGACCCCCTGTGGTGGGTCATGCATCTAATGTGAGAAAGAAAGGCCTCTTTAGCTGCATTGTCACCGTTCCTCAATGACGTGGAAGCTCCAGCAATGCTGGGAACCCAAGATGACATCCGGTAGGTCAAATGTATTTAGTGGTTAATAGCGGGAGGTCAGATTGTGTAGATATCAATACAATTGTTGTTCACGGTTGTTCTTAACAGATGACTGTGTCACATTGTTAAATTGTTGCGTTATAAATTCAGGCGTTATAAGACAAGCTGTTTCCATACTTACCAGCCGTAGCTCTTTGAGTGCCATGGACTTGAAAACGAGTCTTTTCAGAATGCATGCGTTTTTTTAATGGGGATCGGGCCTAACACGTTGATCTGGTATGTTTGTTGTTCACATGGAGAAAGAACTCATTTTTTATGGCTCTTGAAAAAAACACTCAAATGATTAAAAAAGCCTGGCAACCCCACGGTCTGTATTTGAAAATGGCTGGCACTGAGAGCCCTATCTCACGCCTTTCGTAAAGTCTTCACGAAAAAAATAGCTTAATTTTCGTGGTGCATTCACGTTATTTCCCGCCTTTCGTAAAGTCTTCACGAAAATAATAGATTAATTTTCACGCTGCCTATTCACTTGAATTGCCCCACTGCAGCTATGGTTATCCAAACCTTTGCAGGAGCGGGGAGGGGGTGCTGACAGAACACTGCTGATACACACGGGACTCACTAATTCGACGCCCTTTCGGTACTTACGCCTTATGTCCCCTAAACCTAAACCTAACCCTAACCTTAACCCTACCCTAAACCTAACCCTAACCCTAACCCTAACCTTAACCCTAACCTTAACCCTAACCTTGACCCTAAACCTAACCCTAAATTGCTTGTTTGAAATGTTTGATTACCATGTGACGGTAGGCTACCGAAAGGGCATCAAACTAGTGGGTCGCTAGGCAACAGTCGGGCAATTCAAGTGAATAGGCAGCGTGAAAATTAATCTATTATTTTCGTGAAGACTTTACGAAAGGCGGGAAATAACGTGAATGCACCACGAAAATTAAGCTATTTTTTTTCGTGAATACTTCACGAAATGAGTGAGATACGGTTGGCACTGAATGTAGTTGCTGTACAATGAAAACCAAAATCCTTTTCTATGACAGACCATGATATTTCATCGACATAGGGTGTTGCTCCTCCAACAAAAAAAGACACATTTCACTTCTTGCTTGCTGAGAACCAAGTGATGCAAAAGGGCGCACTCGGCTTCTGGAGTGAAATAAACAACTTTCGGTGCGCTTGCTGAGAACCAACATTTTGTGTCCTGAACATTGTGAATTTTTGTGTGAACACGGTGCGCCCAAGATTTGGTCAGAGAACGGATGTTTTGTTGAAATGGGCTATTTCGTGGAAGTGAGCAACCAGCTTGTTATTAAGAAAGCCCTTATCCAGGAGTGGCTTGCAGCTGAGCTTTATGGGTAGGCCATACACCACCACCAGTGTGGATCTTTGTCCATTTTGAAAACTGTTTCTGTGAAGTAATGGGCCCCTCTCAAAACCTAGTGCAGTGCACTTCCAAGTGCATCAGCCTAATTAGTCACACTCAGTGATTGGATACTCTTTATTAGTCAAACCCAGGGATTGGATATTCCGTGGAGTTCACCGAAGAGTATCCAATCACTAGGCGTGACACATTAGCCTGATACACTTGGAAGTGCACTGCACTAGGTTTTGAGAAGGGCCCAATGTGGACCTGGTGTGACGGCCGTATTCCTGCACAGGTCGTCCTCCTCCGGGCGCGAACCTGCCACCTCGTCAACTACATCGGGTTGGCAATGGGAGTCACAGTACAAGCGCACTGAACTAAAGGGCCGGTCCGATAGCCCAACGCTACCGCACTGTATTGAGGCTTCGGGAGGGAGGTTTACTGATGTTCCACGTCAAACTCTGCGAGTTGACCTCCGTTACACTCTCCCCCCTAAACCTCACTCCCATCTGGGTCACAGCATCACTGTGACGAAGGTATTCCTACACAGTTCGTCCCCCCTCGGGGCGTGATCGAACCTGCCACCTAGTCGACTGCATCGGGTCGGCAATGGGAGTCACAGTACAAGCGCACTGAGCTAGAGGGCAGGTCAGATAGCCCAACGCTACCGCACTGTATTGAGGCTTTTAGAGGGAGGTTTACTGATGTTCCACACTCTGCTATTTGGCCTCCGTTATACTGGCAGAACATCGCTCAGTTACACTTTTGTGTTAAGAGAAAGCTTGGCGTATGACAGCTCTGATGAATGTTGGGGCCCATTAACATGGAATTTTCAGAAACTTTCATTGTCTTTGGACACTAAGCACATATACATTTTTCCTTGTAGGGTAACGCAGGGGCAGAAATTGTGCATTCATTTTTCCACCATACATGTATTACATGCACATCCATCCTCAGATAAAGGGAGTGTAGCTTGCTTCCATTTTTCACCCTCCACTCCCGTAAGCCAAGATTCGCTGTGAGTTTAAACACGTTTCGATGAGACAAAGGCCATCCTGCAATGATGAATGTACTGTACATTAATGCAGCATACTTTTTCATCATTTGTGTCTTACATTAGAGTCTGTACATATTGTTTTGTACTCCAATGAGGTAATGTCTTCTATACACACTCCCTCCTGATGATACATATGTTGTAAATCCATTCTCCTCGCAGTTGTTTTCATGTGACAAAACTTCGTAGCTCACTTGGGGCTAATAATACAGTATATATGTGAGTCAGTGCTGTGCAAAAAACCATTGTCCACGGTCGAGACAAATTCACCGCATTTTTTAACTCGCTCTTGTTTTCATGTGACAAATCCTCCGTTCAGTTCCGCTACTATAGTATGAACATGAGTCAGTGCTTTGAACAACATCGCCCAAGGTCAAGTCACATTCATCCCATAGGGGTTTGAGTGAGGTCCTCGCCAGTCGCCAATGTTTTGATGTGAAAAATTCTCCGTTCGCTTCAGCTAATACGGTACGTGAGTGAGTGAGTCAGTCAGTGCCCTGAAAAACATCACCCCCATGGTCAAGTCAAATTCATCACATTTTTAACTTGGGTACACATCACGTCCCTGCATTGTCTTGAGGCTGCGAGGGAGGAATGAGACCCAAGGCCCAGTCCTAAAAATACCACACGTCACAATCGCAGGTCCCCCCTCCTTGCATAAAGTCACCTCCTTGTGCAGGACTCAATTAGCCAATGTGTCACCCTGTTGTCATCTGAGGGGGAATGTCAGACTTGTGCCCTTTCTCTCTCTCTCTCTCTCTCTCTCTCTCTCTCTCTCTCTCTCTCTCTCTCTCTCTCTCTCTCTCTCTCTCTCTCTCTCTCTCTGCCTCACACACACACACACACACATATGTACACGCACGCAGACATGCCATGCGCACACTCAAACACACACACACACACACACACACACACACACACACACACACACACACACACACACACACACACACACACACACACACACACACACACTCTCTCTCTCTCTCTCTCCCCACCCACTCCTCTCTCTCTCTCTCTCTCTCTCTCTCTCTCTCTCTCACCTCTCCTCTCTCTCTCTCTCTCTCTCTCGTGGCATAATGCCTCGGTTCCTGTGTTTGTGGCTGTTCCTGTCTCCTGCTGTCACCCGCTCGGACATCGCCATTGTTTCCTCAGCCGCGCCATGGCCCTCCTCACCCCACTCCTCTCCTCACCTCCTCTCCTCACCTCTCCTCACTCCTCTGTTCTCCTCTCCTCACTCCTCTCCTCTCATCTCCTCCCCTCCTCTCCTCTCCTCATCCCATTCCTCTCCTCACCTCCTCTCCTCTCCTCACCTTCTCTCATCTCCTCTCCTCTCCTCACCTCCTCACCTCACTCCTCTGTTCTCCTCTCCTCTCTCCTCCCCTTTTCACTCTCATCTCCTCCCCACTCTTCTCCTCTCCTTTCCTCTCCTTGCTCCTCTTCTCTCCTCTCCTTGCTCCTCTCCTCTCCTCACCTCCTCTCCTCTCTCCTCCCCTTCTCACTCTCATCTCCTCCCCTTCTCACTCTCATCTCCTCCCCACTCCACTCCTCTCTTCTCCTCTCCTCTCCTCTCCATTCCTCTCCTCTCCTCAATCCTCTGTTCTCCTCTCCTCTCTCTTCCCCTTCTTACTCTCATCTCCTCCCCACTCCACTCCTCTCTTCTCCTCTCCTTGCTCCTCTCCTCTCCTCTCCACTCCCCTCCACTCCTCTCTTCTCCTCTCCTTGCTCCTCTCCTCTCCTCTCCTCTCATCTCCTCTCCTCACCCCCTCCTCTCCTCTCCTCTCCTCACCCCCTCCTCACCCCTCCTCTCCTCACCGCTCCTCTGCTCTCCTCTCCCTCACTCCTCTCCTTACTCTCCTGCATGGTTGCACTCCCACTACTGACTATATCACAACAGACAACAAGACGTACATGCACGCAAGTATGCACACATGCACACACGCACGCACACACGCACGCACACACGCACACACACACACACACACACACACACACACACACACACACACACACACACACACACACACACACACACACACACACACACACGTACGCATGCACACAAACGTTTTTCTCACACAGTGAATAGTTGTAAATACACATGTGCAGTGCACAGACACACACACAAACACATGCCACACACACACACACACACACACACACACACACACACACACACACACACACACACACACACACACACACACACACACACACACACACACACACAAACACATGCCACACACACAGGCACACCCACATACACAAAGACAAAGACACACCCAAAGCCCAGGTCCATTCCAGGGTTTTCATTGTGCTGAAGAGAGCGCGGCCTCCGCTTCATGTGTTTACGGATTTTCTCCATCCCAAACAAATATTGCTCTACTCTAACAGTGATCAGGGGACTTCCAACCCAACCACACACACACACACACACACTACACTACACTACACTACACTACACTACACTACACTACACTACACTACACTACACTACACACACACACACACACACACACACACACACACACACACACACACACACACACACACACACACACACACACACACACACACACACACACACACACACACACACATACACGGGAGGAGGTCAATGGCCCTTCCCTTACAAACACAACACTAAACAGAGACAGGTAAACAGCCAACCGGCCTGCCAGCTCTTTCAAATCCCATGACATAGACGCCACCACACCAACAATGACTATGACCACCGAGACGACGACGATGATGATGATGATGAGGAGGATGTTGACGATAACATTCACATAATGCATTAGTCCCATGGGCCTCACTTCCAGGTATAGCAACGAGAGCAATATAAAACTCCATGTTTTGTTTTATTTCTTCTCACCGTTCTCACAGTAATCTGGTTTGAAGCAGTTCAGTTCAGTGCAAGATTCTCAACTTTGTTGACCTACTTGGGAGTGCAGGAATAGCAGCAAGAGCCAATACAAAGACTCAATTTTGTAAGTTATGTGCAGTGGCGACAACCACCATGATGATGATGATGATGATGATGATGATGATAAAATTCATATCATGCATTATCTTTGGCCCCATTTCCAGGTGTAGCAACAAGGGCAATGTCATCGTTTTGATTTATTTTCTTCTCACTGGTAATCAGGGAGGTATTCCAAGAACATGGTTAAGTGATAAACCTACAGCAAGTGGTAAACCTGCCAATAGATAGTCCACAGGTGTCATAAGAGGTTATGAAAATGAGGACTGTAGGCTATTAGAAGACCTAACACTACCAACATGGTTTATTACTGAGCAAGGTTCTTGGAATATCGCCCTGGGGTCCGTTTCTCGATTCTTGTCGTTGCTAACCGTCGTAAGACCGTCTTAAGACCGCCTTACCATTCCCTTGGATTTAGTGGTGAGTGTCGTTGTTGAGAGAGAGTTGAGTTGCTCTTAAGAAGGACGTTGCTACCATCGTTAGCAAAGACGCTTTCGAGATACGGACCCCTGGTTTGAAGTGGTTCAGTCAACTTTGTTGACCTACAGTGCAGTGAGTGCATGTGAGTGTACAGGTAGGTAGACCTATAGAAGCAGAGGGCCAATCAGGGGCGTAGCACCAAATGTGGGGCCCTAGGAACGACCTCTTCCATGGGCCCCCCTACACACACCCCAACTTACCCAACACCACCAACCGCCCCCCACCCCCCGCCAGCGCGTGCGCCTACATCCTGATATCGTCATCCTTCTTGAATTCCTCAGAATACTCCTCTATGCTGTCCTCTCCTTCACTTGAATCATCCTCATCTTCAATCATATGACATAGGCTAATAGACATAATAAAAATATAAAATGTCTCAATCTTTCACATAACCAGTTATGAAAAGTCATATTCATAGGGATGACTTTTAATCACTTCATCACTATGGTGTGAGGGGGAGACACTGGTAGGCCTACATCTCTCTTCTCAATGCTTTTAGCCTACTATTTCGTGCACTATGGACACATGAGACATTGATATGTTGAACTGAACTTTCTTCAATGTGCATCGCTGAACAGAAACACACGCGCTAGCGCACACCTTCGTTCACTTGCACTGCCCCGCACGCACGTCACGTTTGCCCGTATCAGTGTTGGGGAGAGCAAGGAATAGAGAATCACCTGTGATTTAGCCTAGGCTACTGACAGAAGCTGACTTCGAAATGTCGCTTAAAACCTGCTGTAAAGCAGAGTAAAGAACTAAAGTAGGCTGTCGCTGTTTGGATTTGATGTCGTTATTCTCAACCTTTTAAAGTCAGGGCACCCCGAAGTTATATTTATTTATTTGAAATCATTAGGCCTATTTATTAGGCTACTGCATATAATTTCAGAATTTAATTGGCCAGGAACTATTTCACAGTAGCCTACCTTGTAGTAATTTTCATGAGCACTCAATGCAGATAGGCTACCTGCTCAGCACGGAGGTAGGCTACTCTGCCTGTCTTTTCTTGTGCTATACAAACCGCTTTGCGCAGATAGAATGGCGTCAGCGGCATTCAAAATGCAGACTGGTGCCCCGTCAAAATCTCGTCATTATTTCCCCACACTTCAGCTATAACGGGTGTTGTCAGATGGTCAGAGACATGGCCAACTAACCAGAGCTTTCCTATTGAGAGTAAGACCGCAAAATAAAAGCAGAATGAAAGTTCAAGACTGACAGATGTTCACACCGCTACCTTGACATTGGCAACTGATGAACATGACGTCGATTAATAGCCTATTCATATCGCTACAAGGACAGAATCAATCTGCAAATTTGATGACCAGGGCGGGCAGCATTGCACCCGGTTGAGAAACTGCTTTTCTTCAAGACTAGGATATTAGCTAAAATAGGCTCACCTTCTCTCAAGTTCACACCATTTGCACCTGCTGCGACAGGGGGCATCTTCACGTCCGTGACATTTTCTGAAATTGAGTGGGATTTATTTTACAAATATCTTTGCTATCATTTGGATATTTGAACCAACATCGACCCATGTTGGTCTTTTGGGACACTTATAAATATATCAAAGACAAATATGGGTTCTATTACAATGATAGCCAACAAAATTAGATTTTTTTCATTTGACTATGCTATGGCTATCACAGAAGGCCACACGGAATGGGAATGGGATAGGCCTTTATCCTACTGTGTAGCCTTGCAATTTTGACATTTGGGCTCACCTTTCTTGCAAGAAATCAGCTGCAGTTGCTTTCCTTCATTTTGTTTCCCCTGTCTCTCTTGCCTTTCTATTCCTTTTGTGAAAGACTGGTGTTTTAGACGTCTTTCATTGCTAACCGGCTGCTGCGTTTAATGCATAATATTGAAGTGAGTGGGTGTTGATTCCGCATATTGTACAATCAAAAGTCCGCGAGCGGGCGGACTAAACCAATGCGTGATAATGGGGGTGTCCGATATACAATATAGACTATTTGCAGGCGAGTATATCCAATTCAACAGATGTATTTCCAGAGAATATTGGAATTACATAAATTGCCAACATGTATTGACATTATTTTAAAAATAATGTTAAAAAAAAACGAAAGAAGAAAATTATTTTCCATTGGAGGGCCCCCGGTGGGCCCCGCAGGTGGTCTGGGCCCTAAGAATGAGTCAGGGTTTCCCCCCCCTGTTCTACGCCGCTGGGGCCAATACAGAGACTCCAGTTTTTAATTTGCATACAGTGACTCTATTTGTCACTATTTGGTCAGGCCGTTGGAAAATGGTTTGTTTTTGTAGGGTTTTTACGAGATGGCAGTCTCATTCTTACATTCCTCCAGTACTATATTCTAAACTTTGTCGGAGTGTGTGTGCATAATGGTTGGAGGTGCACAAACGTACATATACACACATACACAAAAATGCATGCTCTTGCATGCACACACACACACAGACTCTAGAGTCTAGACAGATCTTTGAGAAGAGGAGAGTAACCACCACACCTTTCTTGAGAGCCGGCCAAAGGGCCAATATTAAGATACCATGTTGTTGATTTTTTCTCACACTTAATCTAGTTTGAAGTGGTTCGGTAGATTCTCAACTTTGTTGACCCACGCTGAGTGCCCTCGTAATCATGCAGGCCTAAATATATTCATGGAGTGAAGTGGTGTGACCAGAGTTTGCTTTTGTGCGCAAAAAAAAGTTGCTGCAGTTTTGTTAACCCTCTTGGCCAGCTCCAGTCCTGCTCCAAACTCTTTCATGACATTTATAATGTCCAGATCGTACGTGATGTTATAATTTGCTTTAATTTGTGTAAACGCAGAGGGCCAGCACAAAAAGAGAGCCGGTCTGTGTAAGTTAAAAAAAGACGGCGCTTTGGTCGGGTTTACATGTGGTATAGTGGGTCCAGACCAGTTTCAGGGTGGCCCTCATATTGAGGGTGGCATATTTGTTTAACATTTCCCATTGGTGGCTTTTTTTTTGGCCCCGACACAGGGCAGCGCTGGGCACGCTAAAACCAACACGCTGTTTACACTGGCTCTGCCCTCTGCTCTGACGTTTGTGCTCTTATAGTACTCTCTGAGTGCGTCCCACCAAGCGAGGGGAACGCCTGTTTCTTCTTTGTTGTTGTTGCTGTGTGTGCTTGGAACTCAGCGAAAAAAATGAGGATGAAAAAAAAACAGATGTGTAATTTGAAGAATGTGATGGGTCAAATGCGGGATTATTGTTTTAACAATCAAATTTGTCATCATCAGCAGAGAAGAGCTGCTCTGTTTTTGCTCGCATCCCGGCTCCTCTGCTTCTCGTTACTCTCTCTTTCTCTCCCCTCTCTCTCTCTCTCTCTCTCTCTCTCTCTCTCTCTCTCTCTCTCTCTCTCTGTCTTTTGTTTTTCCCTCCGCAAAAAACACGTGAAACTAATTTACCCACTGAGTGCCGACCGACTCACCTTTATAAGCGAGGCACCTACAGTATGGCAGACGCAACATTAGTCTGCAGTTTGCTCAATGTTCCTAGCTCTGTGGTCTGATGTTTTTTTTTCCTCTTCCTTTTGCAAGGCTCTCATCTGGGGGTGTCCTTGCATGTGTAATTATGATAAATGTTCTGGAAAAGTCCTTCTATCTGGGCTCGGGTCGGGAAGAGTCTGCTCTGCCGGCTGCTGTGAGCGAACAGGCAAATTTGTTAGCGCTGACAGGGCTAAACGTGTGCACCAAACGCATCCATCTGGTTGTCTTCACATTAGCATTTACCTCCCTCCACCCGCTATCTCAAACCTCCACATCTCTGCTGCCGCTTGCTCTGAAGTCTGACCCCCTCTTCTCTGGTTCTCTCACATACTCCCTCTTTCCATCCCTCTCTTTCTCTCTCTCTCTCTCTCTCTGGATCTCTTCTGCTGTCCCTCCCTCCACCTCTCTCTTTTTCTTTATCAGTCTAGTGTGGCCCCTACTCTATCACTATCGGTCTCTCTTGCCTACACTTCTTCCATCTCTCTCTCTCTCTCTCTCTCTCTCTCTCTCTCTCTCTCTCTCTCTCTCTCACTCACTCTCTCCCTCTCTCACTCACACACGCACAACGTGCTTCTCAGACGATATTGACTCAGCTGCTGAACACACAACGTCTTCTCTTCAGAGTGCAAAAGGCCTGTGAGGCTCGACTTGCTTTAATATGTTATCCCCCAAAACATAACCTGGCCCTGGACTCATAGCCTCGCTCATAGGTCCCCTGGTTTATTTTCCCTAACACGTAAAAAGTGTTTTAAAAGAAAAAACAGTCCACCATCCCGTCCCCCTTCCAATTTTTACAACCCGGGATTGCAGCTCGCTCACATCAGATTCCGAATTGATGCGGAACATTGGAGGAGGACGACCATTGGTCAGTGCGTGAAGGTCAAAGGTCGTTGGAATATTGGGGTCAAACATTTTGTGCCCTCAAGGTGATCACTGTTTAAAGCGGTGGCAGGGAGGGAAAACACCAGGAAACACAAACAAACTGTCTGTTTGGTCAATGTCACGCTGTTATTAGCTGGTACTTTATGAGGTCTTTCATTGCTACAGAAGCGTATAAGTTGGCGCTATGCTCCCTAGGCACCCGGAGAGGTAATTAAGTCATGGTTGTTTGGGAAGGTTGTGATGATATTATCTGTTCGCTGGGAAAATGATTAGAAGATGGACTCCCTTGAGGAAAGAAAACATAGTTTAAGAAATGGATAGATTGAACCAAATTCTTGGTAGTAAATTGTAACAAAAAATTTGTTTTGTGAAAAGTGACTCAGCATAGCAGAGCTGTGCAGTCGTGGGGCATTTATAGTTTCCTAGAGAGATTGAAACACATTTTGTGTTCAAGTGACAAACATTGATTAAGCATGCAAATCAGTGAGACTTTCGAACTTAGAAGCTATCACAAGTGACACCTTGATTGATTTGCGATGCCCCATATGACCTCACACATTTCTCAAAATGTTTCATTTAAAATGAGAGACAGAGAACAAATTGAGAGAGACAGTAACCAGATAAACACACATTGTCTTTGTATGTCCACACATCTGTGAAGAGTGCAACTACCTGAAGGTATGAAGGAAAAAGACTCTATGAGTCATGAAAACCATCTTATCTGATAGACTAGCTTTGCAAGATATGCAAAGCCATCTGTGACTTCTCAAACTTATCTGATGTTTCATCGCTAATACTGACAAACTTGAGACTTAAGAAACACATAGGCTACACATCTGTGAAGAGTGCAGCTACCTGAGAAGGTATGAAGGGAAAAAAGACACTTTGAGTCGTGAAAAAACCCACCGTCTGTGTTGACAGACAAACTTACTTCCTCAAAGGTCTGTTTTGCACCGAAAGATAAATAGAGCGGCTTCGTGACCTCCCGCTGGTGGGTATGAAACCGTAGCTTCCACTTT
>NC_085857.1:19338109-19343109 GCF_034702125.1 Engraulis encrasicolus
GGCGGTCTTGGGCATGGTGCCTCTCAGTTGCACCTGCAGATGTTGTGTACTGAACATGCTGGAAATTCCCCCTTGTGCCAAGGCCTGGTTTGCCATTGGGGAATACCTCTTGATATTGGGGGCCTCGCTACACCTCTGTGGGCTCCACCTGCACATCGGTTACACCCAGACGGGTGGTTTCCGTGCCCTGGGTTCCCTCCACTGTGTGCTTTCCGTGGTATTGGATGTCTGGACGCTGCCTTTGTGCGCCCCGTGCTTAACCCCTCTTCCCCCTCCGGGTTCGGAACGAAGACTGCGCCTCTTTCTTGTTCCCCCGCTAGCGTTGCCGGGATCTGCCCTCTAAACACTTTATTGACACCGGTAGGCCGAGTCTGGGCGGTGTGCCTGCTCTAATGATGGTGTCAAGTGCCTGCCTAACCCCTAGGTTGGTACTGGTATCAACTTTCCCCATGGTTGGTGTCTGTCTGGAGGGATTAGGGGCTTGCCTCCCCTGCTCTTCCAAGTGCACCCTTCGGGTGCAGCTCTTGCCCCTGGCCCCTGGCCCCTGGCCCCTGGGCCTTGGGGCGGCTGTTGGGCGAGCCGTGTCGCTTATCGCTGTTGATGGACGCTGCCTCTCCGCCTTCAACAGCTCTGGGCATCGGCAGGAAGGGTCTGTGCTGCGGCCAGGCTTTTGCTTGCGCATTCTAGGTAACTGGCAACGCAATCAGGAGTTTTTCAATACCCATAGTAAGATGTCGAGTGATTCAACCGAAAGAGAACTATAGGTCACCGAGGGCAACCCTGGTTCTCTGAGGGAGATGAACGAGACATCTCGCCAGATTGCCACACTCACCCACAAGCTCAAAGGTTAGTTGTCTCAGATTGAAGATCAGAGCCCGGCACACCTGATCCCCATCTGCGCAGCTCATTGGTCTGACGGCATGATTTAAAGCAAGTTTTGGCAAATGGCATTACCCTTACACACTAAGAAATGCTGGGTTGTTTTGTCAACCCAAGTGCTGAATAACAGCTATTGGGTAAACGTGTTGGGTTATTCTAATGCAGTGTTGGGTTACTCTAACTCAATATTGGTACAGTGGGGAACATCTATGCTACTCTGCTGATTGGGTTATTAGTTAGGTTACACAATAACCCAACTCACTGGTTTATTGTACCCAACACTGTGTTGCCCTGCTACGTTTGAAATCAGAGTTCCCTGCAGATCCCTGCCCGCCCTGGAAGAAGTGAACTGACCGGAGTCTTCAACAAAAATGAAGGTTTGTAATGTGTTTTTACTGTTTTGTCTCCAGCTAACTTTAGTTAACTGCCTAAAGCTGATAGATGTGTGATAGCCATTCGTTCATCCAACGCATTTCTTATCTTCCATACGATCGATCTATGAAGTATGAACCCATAGAATAAGAAGACCGTTGCCCAAGGTAGTCTCTACACAAACCTAAACCGTTGGTTACTCTCAATTACCTAAAGCAATGGAAATGGAGTCAACTAATCATAAGAAACACTGGAATGAATCTCGTCTTGAAACCAGATGGGATGAATTTTAATTTCACGAAACTCGCCTGTAACTTCAATCTGTGTCCAACCGTCTTTTGGTTTCCACGGTAACTCTCGACACAAATAACTGGCCGCAGTGCCGCCGCTCTGAAGTTGGTCTCTCGGCGGGCAAATATTATCAACTCTCTGCCGCGAGTTCGCGTGGAATAAGTAGCACAAATCAGCACAAGTTAGAGAAATTAACAACAACGGAAAATACGGACGTGCCGTGTATCCCTATTCAGTTGGACTATTGCTGCTGGCATCTGCAGCTCTGCTCAAGGTAGGCTAGTTCATGGCTGATTGCTAGTCTGTGTGGTTTTAGAACCAGCTTTTCAGATAAGCCTGGACGTCCGCGAATTGGGCTTCGATATGCAGACATTGTCAGGACGGTTAACACTGTATGTCAGCGAGCATGGTATAGCTACTACCTCTGGTTTAACAACAATGTGGCTTTCTATTTGCTATATGATTGCAGCTATGAAAAGAAGGAAGGAGACGTCCAGGACTGAACAGAGCTGTCACCTGTCACAGTGCAGTGCACCGACTGACTGCCGTGAGTAGTGGGCCCTATTTATAGTTTTCGGTGTGGGCAGGCCAAAGCGAATACGGTGCTTTTCAAAGAAAAATAATGTATTGACATTGGTGTAATGCAATGATAGACCTCCTTGGTGTAATGTGATGAGCATAGCCTACTTAAAAATATATTTTGCTGCAACTAAATGGATGCGGCCTATTATTCAGTTAGAATAATTTCAAATGTGTTTCTCACCATTTTTTTTAGGCTATTTGCTTGGATGTTGCTGAAAGAAAGGAGGCATTCTTCATTGTGCAGCACTAGCCTACTGTGGGTAAGTCACTGTTTTGTCCATGTTGCAATAGTTT
Source organism: Engraulis encrasicolus (assembly GCF_034702125.1). Taxonomy (NCBI): domain Eukaryota; kingdom Metazoa; phylum Chordata; class Actinopteri; order Clupeiformes; family Engraulidae; genus Engraulis; species Engraulis encrasicolus. The sequence continues at coordinate 19,340,528 of NC_085857.1, forward strand.
GGCTACCACTAGTGCATCCTTATACACTTAAGCCTTGACCAAATTGAGTTTCATTGCTAGTGATTTGACCTCATTCAATTGGATCCTCATATCAGAAGCATTTTTGTTTTCTGATATTTGTTTTTAATAGCCAACACTTTCTTTACTAGCTAACACTTTCTTATTTAGCCATTTATTTCACAGATGGTCTGACCTGTCTTGCAATGTCATCATCATTTTATAATTTTGTAACTAAATGATTATGTCGCATGTGTGTTTTTCTTTTCATTCAGAGGCCGAGAGAGTTTTGACGAGGCTTCTGTACCCAGGAGGCGGAGGCAGCAATTCCAGCTTCAATGCGCACAGTCCTTTAAAAGGGACACCCAGCTAAGATTTTATTGCAAATTCTACACAGAATGCATTGCTCTACACATTTGGTTTTGGAAACACTGTGTATTATTGTAAGTGTACACCAGGGGTGGGGAACCTTTTTCATTTGAAGGGCCACTTCAAATTACTCTGAGGGCCGTGAAAGTCCTCCGAGGGCCGTACAATTAACACAAACCAAGTAGGATTTCCCCCTGCACTCTAGGCCTATATGGAATGCAGCCACCTTAAAACAGACCTTAACTTCTATATGTCCCCTGAATATAACTTTCATTGTATTGCAAATGTTTCTTTTACAAAATATGCCATATTTCATATGAAGCTGCATAATATTAAAATTGTCTCAGGGGCTGGATAAAACGGCCTCAAGGGCCGCAAACGGCCCTCCAGACATAGGTTCCCCACCCCTGGTTTACATCAATACAGCAAATTCATGGTGACACTACAATGACCTCAGCTATTTGGTTGTTTCTAGTGTTTAGGTACTGTCACAAAGCAGTCTTACAAACACATTTATTAATCTCTGTATCAACATTGAGGTTCTCATATAACCTTTCCCCATTCTATTCCCAAGTAAAAATGTGCTCCTAGAAACAACTTGAAGGCATAATGCCCTTCACTTTCAACATGGGTCTTCTTTGTAAACTTTGAAAGTGTATATTGAAAAAGTAGGCTATGTTATTTTTCTATATTAGTAAATAATGAGTTTTCCATAATGTGCAATGCTTGAAAGTGTTTCCCAGTGTGTTGTTACCCTATCATTTTTCCATTTTTTTGTCCATGTTTTTGAATAATATCCCTTCCTGCCTTTTTTTGACTGTATGATAACATGTCTGTTATATTGCTCTATTTTATATTTAAATGCAATCATCTTTGTTGAAAAGTGTGAAAACAAAATGGGACAATAAAATCAATGTATTGCACAAACTGGTGTGCTTATTTTGCACAGTCTGTGTCACATATAATAAGTGATACATTTATTGGGTAAATTTAACTTCATAATTAAGTAATTTAAACAGAATATTGGGGCTGTATAACCCATATATAGGATATGATGTAATAACCCAACAATGAAGTACATTCAATATAACGGTTTGGTTAGAAATAACCCCACATTTGAGTTAATTGTTTTACTCAACCTGTTGGGTTGAAATTTATAACCCAATTCATTGTATAAATACAACCCAATGCGAGGTTGGTCCAATAGTTACCCAGCACGGTAGTAAGAATTGGGTTATTTTCAACCCATCATTTTTAAGGGTGTAGTGTAGATGTCTCGTTCATATCCCTCAGAGAACCGGGGTTACCCTTAGTAACCTATAGTTATGTGCCTTTCTGCTTGATTATGTTTTCTTCTATGATGAATTAATTGGAAATTCAAACATACTGATTGTTTATTTGCAATTAATGAAGTTCTAGTGCCCTCTTTGATGGCCATCTTTAAAACATTTTCAAGTAACAAATGAGGGGGATTTGATTATATTGCTCGTAAGCACAAACACAGAAATGTACATACTTGTATCATCATTTTCTTGCTCACTTCTGGGCTAAATTCAGTGTTTTAGCAGCCATATTGTAAAATGGCTTCCATTTCAAGTGTTGTGTCAGGTAAATTTGATTGTATTGTTGTTTTTTTGCACATTCATGCCTAAATTGATGCTTGCATAATAACTTGCTTGATCAATCCTTTGCAACAAATCAATTTCTATGGTATTTTTTTGTCAGCCATCTTGGAAAACGGCAGTCATTTAAACTGGGAAATCCGTTAGAATGTATTGTTTTAGTCTTAAGCACATAATGGTCAAATTTCTTGATTGTATCATAATTTCCTTTCTCAATTCTGTGCAACAAATCAATTTCTGAAGTATTTTTTGGCAGCCATCTTGGAAAATGGCCACCATTTCAAGTAGCCAATCAGGTAGATCTGATTGTATTGGTCGTAAGCACATACATGTTGAATTTCATGCTTGTATCATAATTTTCTAGGTCAATTCTATGCAATAAATCAATTTTCTGGAGCCTTTTTTGGCGGCCATCTTGGAAAATGGCCACCATTTCAAGTGGCCAATCAGGCAGATTTGATTGTATTGGTCTTAAGCACATACCTGCCAAGTTTCATGCTTGTATCATAATTTGCTAGGTCAATTCTATGCAATAAATCAATTTCTGGGGTCTTTTTTAGCGGCCATCTTGGAAAATGGCCGCCATTTCAAGTG
>NC_085857.1:19348109-19353109 GCF_034702125.1 Engraulis encrasicolus
GGAAAAAAAACAAAATCAGATGTTACACGCCCCCCCAACCCCCCCCCCCCCCCCCCCCCCCCCCCCCCCCCCCCCCCCCCCCCCCCCCCCCCCCCCCCCCCACCCCCCCCCCCCCCCCCCCCCCCCCCCCCCCCCCCCCTGAGATGCCTCCGCGCCCCCCTAGGGGGGCTTACGCCCCACTTTGAGAAACACTACCCTATCTCATCACTCACCATCACGTGCGTGCGTGCGTGCGTGCGTGCGTGCGTGCGTGCGTGCGTGCGCGTATGAGCGCGTGCACGGTTGCATGTGCCAACGTCACGCACGTGCTCCAATACACACATGCACTCACACATACTGTACCCAGAGCCACGTGCTCACACACACACTCAGGCACACGTGCGCACACACACACACACACACACACACACACACTGTGGGTGACCAGGTGGCCACCGCACTCGCCAGGACAGCGTTGCGGTTGGAGTCAAGGAAAAATGGTAAAAAGTAGCGTCAGGAATGCAGGAAAATTGAGTTTCAAAATTGCAGTGTATTTATTTACAAGTGCCAGTTAATCCTCCACCATCAAAAATAGGCAAAACGTTGAAAAATGACAAAAGGTAGCAAACGGCAAAAATAATCCAAAATAGCAAAAATATGACAAAGTCCAAAATTAATCAAAAATAGCAAAATGCAAAAATAAGGCACTTAATCAAAAATAAGGCAGGCTTCAGTTACAAGGCAGCAATTTCAAGAAGGGACACTTACTTTAACAGAGCTCTCTCCGGTGACCAGCTCTTTACCCCCCGAGTTACCAAATGAAAAATGAGCTGGGTTTTTAAACACTCTTCACTACATTCAACAAATATGGTGATTGGCTAACACACAGATTGACTATTACCAACATGATTGGGCTATACCATCACAGTAGTACACAAACACAATGTTTACCTCATTAAACGCAACCCAAACAATACCATGTATCTCAAACACATCTCACCCATTGTAGCAACCCCATATGTAAAGCGCATCAACCTCCAACATTCAACAGACATGTTGATACAAAGTAACATTCCAAACCCCCATGACGATCAACATTCCCCAACCCAAAGTCAAGATGGCATTTCAAATACTACCCAAACGGCGCATGCTTCCGTTTGGCAGTAGAGACTCAAGGTGATGGTGGAACTCATCAGGTAAGTATGGCGTTTTGTTTTCAATGAATGCGTGTAGTGAACGGTAATGCGGTGTGTGCAGTGTTACATTGTGAGTGGGTACCTCACCCGTATGCAGGAGATGTTTCAGGGCTTTGACTATGGAGACTGTGGTGGATGGCTAACGTTAGCGCGACAAGCGCTAACTTCCGATTTGGGTTTCACTTGTGGAATTGCGACAGGCAAACAATTGTCTCTGTTCGTAAGAAGGCAGCGCGCTTCGCGCTGCACACTCAGGGCAAACTTTGATGTGTGGGCTGTGCAATTGAGCAGGTGTGTGTGTGCGCGTGTGTGTGTGTTCGTGGGAGGAGCCCAATGTCTCTCGGTGGCACTCAGAGTGCATTCAAATGTTCATAAATGTCCACAATCATACACAAGTAATGAGTCTTTAAAAACACAGTGAGGAGGTGAGGGATCGCCTACTCACATTTCCCGCCACCTCTGCAGTCTCAGTCACTCGGGTGACGAGACAAGAAGTCAGCCACTGTGTTCACTTTTCCGGCCCGGTACCGGACTGTGAACCTGTATGGCTGCAGTGCCAAGAACCAGCGAGTAATCCTGGCATTCGTGTCTTTCATGCGCCCAAGCCATTGCAAGGCGCGATGGTCGGTCTCGAGCGTGAAGTGACCGCCCAGCAGATAGTACTTAAAGGAGTCAAGAGCAAACTTCACTGCCAGGCACTCTAGCTCAACAGCTGCGTACCTGGTTTCACGGGGAAACAATTTGCGGCTAATAAAAGCCACTGGTCGTTGGTCTTCCCCCTCACCTTGAAGGAGAACTGCGCCAATACCAACACCCGAGGCGTCAGTATGCACAGTGAAGGGCTTGGTGAAGTCAGGACTCTGAAGCACAGGCCCCTTGCAAAGAGCCCCTTTCAGGTCCGCAAAGGCCCTCTCCTGCTCCTCCCCCCACTGAACCTTAGGATTGGCATCCTTTCGGGTGAGGTCAGTGAGAGGTGCTGCTCGGCTGGCAAAATCCGGAATGAATTTCCGGTACCAGCCCACCAGGCCAAGGAATGACCTGACTGCTTTCTTGGTCTGAGGTCTCTGGCAGTTCTGCACCGCCTCCACTTTGTCTTGCTGTGGCCGTATGACTCCCCTCCCCAGCACATGCCCCAGGTAGCGCACCTCCTCCTGGGCAATGGCGCACTTCTGGGGATGGATGGTGAGGCCGGCCTGCTTGATCCTTCTGAGCACTTCCTGTAGTTGTTCCACATGTTCCCCCCAGGTGGCGCTGTATATCACAATGTCATCCAAATAAGCAGCTGCATACGACTCAGTTCCAGCGAGCACAATGTCCATCAGCCGCTGGAAAGTGGCCGGTGCCCCCTGCATTCCGAATGGCATGACATTGAAGTGATACAGGCCCTGGGGAGTGCGGAACGCGGTGTAGGGCTTGGTCTCTTCGGTCAATGGGACTTGCCAATAGCCCTTACATAAGTCCAGTGTGGTAATGTAGGTGGCCTTCCCCAGCCTCTCTATCAAATCTTCCAGGCGAGGCATGGGGTACGCATCAAATTTCGACTGGGCATTGACCCGCCGAAAGTCAACACAGAATCTTAGTGTCCCGTCTTTTTTCGGAACAAGCACAACCGGGTTGCACCAGTCACTTGTCGATCTCTCGATGACTCCCAGTGCCAGCATGTCCTCCACCTCTGCCTTGAGTGAAGGTAGCAGACGTTGAGGCACACGATACATGCGCTGGCGCACTGGAGTCGAGTCAGTCAGCGTGACTGAGTGCTCCACCCTTGTGGTGAAACCTGGTGCCTCCTGGAACAGGTCGGTGGGGATGATCTGGTCCAGCTCTGCCTGTTGCTGCAAGGTCAAGTGCGACAAGTCCAGGGTGGTTGCTGGTTGGCTGGTCGGGAAGAACTGCTCCGTTCGATCTTCTTCCTCCACCACCGGCGCCTGCACCCTGAGCACTGGAGCCGCAGTGTGCCACTCTTTCAGCAGGTTCACATGAAAAGTCTGCCTCGGCTTTCTCCTGCCCGGCATCTCAATCTCGTACGTTGCTGGGCCCATTTGACGGATGACTTTGTATGGCCCCTGCCATTTGGCCAGCAACTTGCTTTCTGATGTGGGCAGCAGGAGCAGCACTTTCTGCCCCGGGACCAGAGTTCTCTGCCTGGCCTTCTGGTCATACCAGGTCTTCTGTCTGGTCTGTGCCTTTTCCATGTTTGCACGCACTAGTTCAGTCATTCTCTCCATCTTCTCCCTCATCTTGAGCACATGTGCAAGGATGGACTGAGTCTCTGGGGTCTGCGGACCCTCCCAGGCCTCCCTAAGCACGTCCAGGGGTCCCCTCACTGGCCAGCCAAAGAGCAGTTCAAATGGCGAAAAGCCAGTGGACGCTTGGGGTACCTCCCGGTATGCAAAAAGAAGGTAGGGTAGCCAACGGTCCCAGTCCTTTCCATTCTCAGCCACAAACTTCCTCAGCATACTTTTCAGGGTTTGGTTAAAACGTTCAACTAGGCCATCGGTCTGAGGATGGTAGGGGGTGGTCTTAATACCCTTTATACCTAGTACACCATAAACCTGCTTCAAGCTCTTAGAGAGAAAAGCTGTACCCTGGTCAGTGATTATTTCTTTCGGGATGCCTACACGGGAGAATAACTGGAGTAACGCCTGTGCAATGGGTCTGGCAGATATTTTTCGCAGTGGAAACGCCTCAGGATATCTAGTAGCGTAGTCGCATATCACTAGAATGTACTTGAATCCGGTCTGCGTTCGTTCTAGTGGGCCTACAATATCCATTGCTATGCGCGAGAATGGAACATCAATGCACGGAAGTGGCTGTAGGGGGTATGGACTAGCCCTGTACTTGCTGGTAAGCTGACATTCTTCGCATGCTTTACAAAAGTTGTGCACATCTTTATACAGGCTTGGCCAGAAAAATCTTGCTGAAATGCGAGCATATGTTTTTGGGAGCCCCAAGTGACCCGCCCAGGGAATGCTATGCCCCATAGTCATCACTCTGCTATGTAGCTGCGAGGGTACTACCAGCTGCTCTTCTCTGCCCCCTTCTGGACGAAAGTAGAGTATCCCCCCTCTAAGGACATAGCCCTCCCCGGCTAATGTAGGTGGGACCCCTGTACTGACCCCATCTTCCTCAATGATCTTCTCAAACGCCTTCTTCAGTGACCCATCCTCCCGCTGCATTTGCTTTATGTCAGTTACAAGCTCCTCCCAGTCTCCATCTGGCTGAGTTACAGGCAATTCTCTGGCTCTTTTAACAGTGCCCTCCAGCTTGTCTTGTCTTCTCTGTTTCTTGGACTTTTTGACCCTACCCCTGCTAACACACTCCACATCACTGTTAGCATAAGGTAGCTCATGCAATGGATCAGTGCTGGCCTGCTCTTCAGTGTCTGCTGGCTTGCTGCTCTGGGACCTGGTAACTACCATGTTTACCACTTTGCTGGACTGCAAAAGCTCTGGCAAAACTAGGATGTCCTGGCCGATTAACACTGGGTGGCTTAACTTCTCCACCACACCAACCATTAGCTGATAAACCTGGCCATCAACATTAATGTAGACTTCAGCTGCTGGGTAATCATGTGCATCTCCATTTACACACATAATGGAAACCTTTTTACCGGGTAACAGGTCTCGCTCCTCTACCAAGTGTGGCTGCACTAGTGTCTGGTTGCTCCCCGTGTCCAACACTGCAATGGCCTGCTTCCCATTAACAGATACCTGCACTGTCTGCAACCTCCCCAGGAAACCCACTGCCCCCCCTTCTGGTGTCGGTAGGCAACTGTATCCGGCTCCCTTGGGCTTACGGTTAGGACAATCACGCATTATATGGCCT
>NC_085857.1:19358109-19393109 GCF_034702125.1 Engraulis encrasicolus
GTGTGCATGTGTGGGCACATATGTGTGTGGGCACATGTCTATGTGTGCATGTGTGTGTGTCTGTCTGCCTGCCTGTGTTTGTTTCTCACAGGTGCATGTTAATGCCATTTCACATCCTTGTATTAATCAAACTAAAAATGCACTCCGAGAGTGCAGACCTCTAGCAATGGTGAAGAATCTAGAATCCTATAGTTCCGCTTCGTAATCCGGATTGCCACCAGCATTTTATCACTTGTTCCTTCGGTCATTTCCAGAAACACAAAGTTTCATCCAAATCCGTTTTTGAGTTACCCTGCTAGCAGACAGACAGACAAACCATCGCGACCGAAAACATAACTTTCTCTGAGGAGAAGGTAGTCAGGTAAATACCGCACATGCAGAGAGAGAGAGAGAGAGAGAGAGAGAGAGAGAGAGAGATGCAGACAACAACTATGACGTAGGACATTTGTATACAGGCCTTTGCAGACAAGCTACAGGGCCACAGGGCTCTGTGTTGTCCATATTGTGCATTTTGAGGGAAAATCGCAAACTCCTGTGATATAAGATTGATTGACACTTTTATTTCTGATGACATCTACAAATTTCGTCATAAAACAGAACTTGACCTTGTGTAAAGGGAGCCACAAATAAAGCAAATATGTCAGCAGAGCTTGACAGACCACCATCACCCAGAGTTCAGTATTTTCTCCCACCCCTGTGCGCTCGATGCCAAGCCCTCTTATTTTAATACATGGGAAAATGAACATTGTCAGCAGCATGTAAAACATGCCTTTTTATATACATATTACATATTCTTGTTTGACATTCAGGGGAATCTGGAGAGGACTAAAATTCCATTCCGCATTCCCTGTAGGATAGTTTCTTGTCTCTTCTGGAATTTGCCCGGGTGCTTTATCGTCTCACAAAGACTGGGTGACTTGCTTTGGGATGAGAGAAAAAAGAAAGAAAGAAAAAAAAAAGACCCCCACTTATGGATGTACCAGCTGTGTGTAAGGCAGCACTGTGGATACCATACCCAGATATCTCTGGAGATGCTTGAAGTGGAAAAAAGAATAAATAACTAGGGGAAATGTGAATGCAGGGCATCTTCCCATACAACCCCAAAAGTCTCGCTTCAAAAGACCCACCAACGACCGACCTCCAACTACAAACCAACCCCCCAAGTAGGGCTACTGATAGCTTCTGGCAGGGCCTGGGACAATACCATCTGAAAGGGTCCCGAACCCAAATTCATACAGTGTATCAAGGAACAAATTCTGGGGCCCCTTCTCTCCCTGGGCCTGGGACAAGTGACCCATTTGTACTGTATTCCCCCCTGGCTGTCAGCATCCCATCCCTACCCCCAACTATAAACCAAACCCAAACCCCACTGTAAGCCTCTCTTGCTGCCTGCACACAGCTCTCCTCATGTGACCCCGGACGCCCTGGTGCTTTGCGGTCCCTAGAAGGTAATGGACCAGGACCAGGGGTGCCAGGGGTACCATGAGCGAGTGGGCCACACAGCAGGAACACTGCTCCCCTGGCTCCGCTATACCCCAACTAGACAGCCATTGGTAGAGAAGCAGGGGGTAAAGAAGCAGGAGTTATGGGTGCAGGGGAGCTGACATTGGGGGACGAAGGGGTCAATTGTCCCAGGCACAGGGAAAGGTGGGGCCCAGAATTCGGTCCTCATTACCTTGAATGTATTTAGTGGGGGGCCCCTTTCAGATGGCTTGGTGTCGGGCCCAGCCAAAGCTGTCAGGGGTACTGGGCAGGCGTACTATGCATGAGATAATACGTAACTCCAGGGCATTGGGGCCAATAATGTATGTCTGAAAGGCTCCAGGAGATGGCAAGGAGGCATACAACCAGACCCACGAGGCAAATGTTGCATAGTATGGACGCTCCAGGGGATTGGGGTTGGGGGTGTGTGTGGCATAGGTTGGAGGTTCCAGGATTGAGAGTGGCAACCAGGCTTGGGGTGGAGGACTGGGCAAGGAGGAGTGGGAGAAACAGGGAACAGGGGGGCAATCATGTATGCATGGGGTGAGGGGGCAGGGGTTGTGTGCTTAGGGAGCAATCGGGGCAGGAGAGGGCATCAGTCAGGGGGCAGGGGCAAAGGGGGGCAGGAGCAAGAAGCTAATAACTCCCCTTAGGGTGGAGGTTCAAGGTGGTGGGTCTGTAGAGGGGGGGGGCAAATGGATTCACATGGATTTGCACCAATAAGGGATGAGGGGAAAAGGGTGGGGTATGTCTCTCTTTCTCTCTCTCTCGCTCTATCTCTCTCTCTCTCTCTCTCTCCCCCTCCCCCTACGGGCCCATAGCTCTTTCTCCTCTCCATGTAGGCCTCACAGTGCCAGTAATGTGGTATGGGTGATGTACATCACCCATACATCTACTGTGGTGACTCCTTGAATGGAGGAAAATGATTTAAGGACACTTGTCACTGAATGCTAACTGCCTCAATGTTGTTTCTCTGTAATGTTTTTTTTTCTTTGGCTTGTGACAGCAGCTAGCAGCGGCTGGAGATTTGTGACCAGGCTTGCTGGGTGGCAGCTATTGGCTCTTTTGTGTTTTGTTATTTTGTGTTTTTTTTTGCCTTTGACAGACTGGGTAGCCAGCTAGCCGTAGCTAGAGGCTTGGGACCAGGCTTCTTTCCTCTCTCACACAGGCTCTCTTGACGGACGACACAATCGAACCCTGTCGTTCATTATCTTTCGCGGCTATATCGAGAACAAGATGGGTCCACCGAGACTGACATACACACACACACACACACACAGAGGCGCGCACGCACACGCACACACACATGCACACACACACACACACACACAGGGGGACTGGTCTCTGACCTATGCCACCCACCGTGCGGTATCATGACCTTTGACCTTTTCTTGGTATCTTCATCTCTTTATCACTTCAGCTCTCCATCCTGGTGCCCCCTACCTCTATCTGTCTATTTATCCACCAGTTACAGTGCCTCCCAAAAGTCTACACACCCCTGTTCAAATTCCAGGTTTTTGTCATGTAAAAAAATGACTGAAAGACAAATAATTTCACAACTTTTCCCACTTAAATCTAAACTATTATCCTGCACAATGCAGTTGAAAAACAAACCCAAAGCTTTAAAGGGAAAGAATAGAAAATAAAAAACTTGAATTAACATGGTTGCATAAATATGCACACCCTTGAACTAATACCTTGTTGCAGCACCTTTCCTTTGATTACAGTACTCAGTCTTTTTTGAGTAAGACTCTATCAGCATGGCAAACGTTGATGTGACAATTTTTTCCACTTATCTTTGCAAAAGCACTCCAAATCTGACAGATTGCGAATGCATCTCATCTGCACAGTCCTTCTCAGATCGCCCAACATTGTTCCGTGTCATACAGGCCTGAACTCTGCCTGGGCCATTCCAAAACCTCAATCTTATTCTAATGAAGCCATTTTTTGTTGATTTTTGGCACGTGTCTGAGGTAATTGTCATTCTGAATGATTAAGTTAATCTGCATCATCACCTTTCTAACAGGGGGCAGAAGGTTTTGTGCCACTACAATGGCCCCTGTGGAACTGTTCATAATTCCTGCCTCCCTGACTTAAGCCCCAGTTACAGCAGAAGAACAACAGTCACATAGCATGATGTTGCCACCACCATGCTTCACTTTACGCATGGCGTTACCTTGGCAATGTAGTGTTGTTTTTTTTGCCAAACATACCTCTTGGAATTAAGTCCAAAATGTTCGACCTCGGTTTCACCTGACAATAACATATCTTCTCACATGCATTTGGGAGATTACAGAAGTATTTTTTGCTATATTTACTCCACCAAGAGATTGAACTTGGTCATAATTCCAAAGGATATATTTGGCACAAAACATCACCCCAATAACACCATACCTAAGATGAAGTATGGTGGTGGCAGCATTGTTCTTTTGTGCTGTTTTTCTTCAGTTGTAACTGGGGCCTTCATTATGGAGGAGAGAATTATGAAAATTTCCACAGGGGGCGTGGTAGTGGCACAAAACCTTCGGCCCCCTGGTAGAAAGGTGAAGATGCAGAGGAACTAATCTTTCAGAACGTCAATTTCTCCAAGCACACGCCTAAGTCTGCAAAAAGAATGGCTTCACCAGAATAATATTGAGATTTTGGAATGGCCCAGACAAGCCAAAGGTGCTGCAACTAAGTATTAATTTAAGGGTGTGTATATTTATGCAACCATGTTACTTGAAGTTTTTTATTTTCTATTGTTTCCATTTAAAGCTTTATGCTTGTTTCTCAATTGCATTGTACAGGTTAATAGTTTAGATTGAAGGTGGAAAAAGCTGTGAATTTATTTGTCTTTCGGTCATTTTTTTACATCACAAAAACCTGACATTTGAAGAGGGGTGTGTAGACTTTTTGAAGCCACTGTATATCCGACACTCTTCCTCTTCCTGATTAGCTCTTTTTCCCTTTTTCTGTGTCTTTCTGTCCATCTGCCTGTCCCTCCCTTGTGCTCTCTCTCTCACACTATTTTTCTTTTTGTAACACTCTTTCTGTTGTGTCTGTCATTGTGTCTCTCTCTGTCTGTCTGTCTGTCTCCCACACCCCCCCCCCTCTCTCTACCCCTCAGAGTCCCTTGTGCCTGACTTTCTAAGAAACCCTATTTTGTGCCAGATTGTATTGATGGTGGGATCCTTCCCTTTCCTTTTCCCATCTTGTCCTTCCTCTTTGTTCCTTTACCCCCTCCTCCTCCTCCTCCTTCTCCTCCTCCTCCTCCTGCTCTTCCTCCTCCTGCTGCCTAATTAAGCCTGTTTATTTATTCCTCGGATATTGGACTTGGATATTGTCCGTGTCGTTCCCTAGACACGGCTCGGTAGATGAGGACGGAATTCCTGTGTGGTTCATCTGCTACCGCACGCACCCGATTGGTCCTCCCGGAGCGTCGGACGATGTTGATGATGCCTCTCCAGGGATGGCTTTTCCACTCACACCGCGACCTTCTTTCCTCCCCACGAGGAACGGGTGTCCTGTCGAAATGCGCTGCTTTTGTCGAAACGAGCCCCCATTGAATTGAGCCAGTAGCCTGTTTACAGGCGTGAGGCATGAGGCGTGAGGGTCGAAAATGTGTCTGCTGACATCAGAATGACCTACCAGCCTGCTGACGTAGCCCCTATCCAAATCATAACCCTAAACCTCCATCGCGGAGCCGTTTGAATCTGCAACATTCTTCACCAACCCTAACCCTAAACCTCCATGGAACAGTGTTCTGTCAAAATGTTCTGCTACATCGAATTGAGCTACAGTGCCACCTTAAGCGTGTTCACATAGCCCCAATCCAAACCCTAACCGCAGAGATGCACCAGCGGCGACGCGATTCAAGCGACAGAGTGTAGCAGCAAGCGATACGAGAGATTGAGGAGACTAGAGTATGTCCGTACAGGCAGAAGGCAAAGCATTCAAGCATTCCCATTGGCTGTGGTCACTGACCTCTATACAGTCATTGGCTGTCGCGGCTTGTCGCCGAACCGCGTCATAGAAAGTTGAAAAGATTTCAACTTCAAATTGTCGCGCTCGTCGCGCAAATCGCTCTAGTCTCCAGAATCGCTTTTGTCTCTCGACTCAATACAAAGTCAATTACTTCCGTCGCTCGACTCGCTCAGATCGCCGCTGGTGTATCTCTGCGGTAAGGCCCTCCGCACATCGGTTCCGTCAGCACTGCTGAGCGCTTTTGCTTCCGACACAATTCCGACACGATTCCAACCTCCGCACACAATTTTACCCCAGCAGAGAATGGATAGTCAATGGGTGGCTTTGACAAAATAGAACTCCCCTAATCACAGCCTAATCCCAAACTTAAATAGCCTGGAGCTACACACACAACGTCTGGTGTGAACCAGGCTAAACCTTAAAGGTGTATGCCACTATTTTGTGCTACACGGATCCATTGACTTTCACTAGCTTAGCAACATATTCCCTCTTTTAAATTGTCTTAAAGCAAGACAACTCTTAACATGAAAAATAAGATACTTTACCACCTTTATAAACCCCAGCCAACGATTTTAACTGTATTAAGCCCCAAAATAGTGGCATACCCCTTTAACCCTAGATCCAGGAGCAGTTTGGAGCGGCCAGAGTAGAAACTCTTTGACCATCTTCCCTGACGTGGAATAGTGTCCTGTCAAAATGTTCTGCCACATCAAAATGAGCTAGCACCTATAGCTTTCATCTAGCCCCCATCCAATCTCTAACCATTCCCCAAACTTAACCCAGGATCCAGGGGCCTGCAGCTCAGTTAGATGGGTAGGCCATCCTGACGACAACAGCGGCGGCAGTGGGGTGGCCGTATATTCTAGCCCCGCTGCGGCAGTGGGGTGGCCGTATATTCTAGCCCCGCTGCGGCAGTGGGGTGGCCGTATATTCTAGCCCCGCTGCGCTGCTCTCCTCTGCTTTACAGAGCTGCTTCAGCTAACGGGCCTGCCTGCTGTCCAAAAATAACTTCCTCCATAGCTTTCTCAAAGGAAACCATAAACTGACCCCCCCAACACACACACACACACACACACACACACACACACACACACACACACACACGTACACGCGCGCACACACACACACACACACACACACACACACACACACACACACACACACACACACACACACACTATACCCTCTTCACTACCCCACAAAAGGAAAGGCAGGTTGTTTCTGTCTGTGGCTTGACATCTTGTGCCAGACCCTACAACAAGGCCAGATAACGTCAAGCATGGCTATTAAATAGTCCATAGAGGTGAATTTTCAAAAAAGAAAGAAAGAAAATAGTTCCTGTTATTAACTGGCCTTATGATGGTCTGTGAAAATATGATGGCTTCCTTAATGTGTACTCAGGCGCTCCCTGGACTGTGTAAAAGGGTTTCGCCTGTGTGTCCGTGTGTGCATGGGTCCGTGATGTGTGGGCGTCGGCGTGCAAGCGTGTGTGCGTTCCTGCCTGTGTGTGAATATGTCTGTGAATAAATGCGGTACTCAACCTATATGTAAGTGATAACGTGTATGTTTTCATGTTCCTTGGAGAGGTAAAAGCTGGCCTGCCTCATTGAATCATGTGAACCAGGGAGCGAGAGACGTAGTGGAGTGTCAAAGCCACAAGTGGCTTTTTGGCCGAACCTAAAACGTCCGCATCACCCTCCGTCTGCGCCAAGCAGCCAAGAAACGTGCATCGGCTCTGCTGCGCGATGCACGCTAAACAAAAGAGCATTCACTTAGCGAAACACCTACATCTGTCGTTTCAGCATATTTTAGCACGCATTTGGCTGACCCTCTCGCAAAAGTGCATCGTTTCTTTTTTTCCTCATTCCCTTTCGCTCTCTCCTTCTTCTTCTTTCTCTTCCTCTATGTCTTATTAAAGGAGTGTGATTGAATCCTGAAACCTATACTGTACTCGCATCCCTGCACTATATCACCACCGCATACGGTTTAAAGGTAGCCTGTTGGGCTTTGATATCCCTCGAGGGTGCCAAGTTCAAACTGTTGGTCAAATTCCGATTCGAAAAAAAAAAAACCCGTTCCGCTGTGCGAGAAAGTTGGGGAACAAGGGAATGTGACCCCGCGGAGGGGTCAGCCAAATAAATCCACTTTAATTTGTGCTCTTGGCGCACACGGGAAAAAACATGGCCGAACGCGAACGAACAGAGCAAATGCAACCCATCATGAGTCCACTTTCATCTGTTGTTTGTCCCAGCAACGGGGAGAGAGAGAGAGAGGGAGGGAGAGAAGATGGAGAGAGGAGAGAGAAAGGATGGGAAAAAGTGCAAGGACAAGGGGGAGAGAGAGAGAGAGAGAGAGAGAGAGAGAGAGAGAGAGAGAGAGAGAGAGAGAGAGATGCAGACAAACAGAAATAGAAAATAGGGGAATGGAGAGGGAAAGCATACTGAGACAACATAGAGAAGAGAGAGAGAGAGAGAGAGAGAGAGAGAGAGAGAGAGAGAGAGAGAGAGAACAAGTAAGAGGGCAAATCTGACAGGATTGGGACAGACAAGAAAGAACATAGCATTAACCTCGTCGGTTAGCTGTGGGGCAGAATGACTTTAGACACACTACTCATTACAACTGCTGTCACACTAATGAGGCTGATATCCATAACATTACCCATGGCCCACAACCCCGATTAGCGCTTTACAGACTGGCAGTACTATTAATTTATTTGAGGGAAAGGGAAAACGGTCATAATGTGTCTGACCAGGCGCGTCGAGAGACCTGGGCATTCGGGGCTACAGCCCCGGATCTCCGGGGATTAGCCCCGAATCTCTCTGGACTGGACTGACATAAATAAAATATGTATAAGAATAATATGATTGAGAATAAGAAATAGTAGAGAAGCGCTCCGTGGACCACACTTTGAGCAGTGATACCATTCCTGTCATTATGCAACTTTGTAACCAGCACAGACCGCACGATTCTGACACGATGATATAAACATGGAACTGTACAAATAACAACTTTCCAACCGAAGCCGCCATCCACCTTGTTAGTAGATCTAGCCTCGTTGTAGTGATGTCATGCTGCTGCCAACCAATCAGGTGTCAGTTCTGTGCTGGCTTGAACAGAGCCAGGCCCAGGCGGGCTCGTGGTTTATGAAAAAATGTTTAATATCTCGATAACTCAATGACTTCTGGAATATAGGAATCCCGCTTCATTTCATTCTTAGACCATTCAGGGTTTTTTTTTTTAGCAGCCATAGGTCACAATGTTGACATGTTCCTCTCATTTTAGCATCCACTATTCAATCGCACTATATCTAGCTGTATCTATCAAAATGGATATGCCTAATCTAAATGGATATTTGGGCTCCATCTTCAAGTAACAGGACAGCGTAAGGTAGGACATCTGTTTTTTTTCCTGATGTGCTCGCCGAAGCACTGGTGTCAATGTTGTTGTCATGTTTTTTACTTGTCTTCAGTCAAGCGCTAGTTGTAACTATCACTTCGAAGCACCCGTTCTATCATGTCACCAAGCTAACACCCCCTTTCAAACAGACACACCTTTCCTGAATTCATAGTGGCAGGCAGCGTGATTTAGCTAGTTATACCACGTGTAATGTGATGTGTGTAGATTTGCTTGTGTTTGTTGGCTATCTGCATGTTTGTGTAGTTTTGGGCAAGCTCCAAAGACTGATAGAACTAGGCCTACTCGTAATTTGCTAACATAGTGAGCTAACATTTAGCTCCACCACGTAGACAAGCTACCTCCAATAGAAACGGCAAGGTACAACCATGTGGAAAATGTAGCGAACTAACATTAGAAGCTACTTCAACTAGAAATTCAAAATTACGGCATATTTGAATTATTTGGGCTGCAAAAATGACATCTGAAGACATTATTGTCTGTTGGATTATGATAGCCCCCATGATATTTTTGGACTGGGTATGGTCAATCAGCTGGCTTTCTTGCTCTAGTCTCCTGTCTCCCTGTGTGCGCGCGCGCGCGTGTGTTTGTGTGTGTGTGTTTGCCTCTTAGTTCGATTGCCTGCGAGTTCGATTGCACCTTGTGTTTTGATATCGGCCTGATGGAGGCAGTGAGCTCGCGCATGAAATGTCAATAGAACCAAAGGTGTGGACAGTCGGGTGTATGATTTGCTTGCGCAAGACATTTTTGGGAGATTATGGTCCATGGTCTGTCAACTCTCCTCTCCTCTCTCCAATGTGTGTGTGTGTGTGTGTGTGTGTGTGTGCGCGCGCGCGCGTGTCTGTCGCTTGTTTTGAGAGTTTGGCAAACGAATATGCAGACCCGTATGGATGTTGCGCATGGAAATTTTTAATCATAATTTTGTTTATCATATACTGTCATGCAGAGAGCAAAGCCCGTGGTTAGTGCCTCGCATTGCGACTGACTGTGCTGACTGCACTGTTTTGAGACAGCATAGCCGAGCTTAGTTCTACATAACGTGAGGCATGGTTTTTTCACTATCACTATGCTAATTCTCTCACAATATCCACTAGACTACTCGACACTGTCGCACTATGCGGTCTCTTTTTATTTGCACTAAAGTAATCGTGACGCCAACACTACATTTATCCAAAAAAGTAGTTAGCCTGCATTACTGTAACCCAATGAGGGTGACTAAGCTGGCGACATTGGGCCAAATCAAGAAAAGAACGACAAGGTCCTTAATGAAAGTAGCCTACACTGTCAAATGTAAAGATGGGAAAACTGCCAATTAAGAGTATGGTGTCAAAAGTACACTTTCCCCTTTAGGGAAAGCCTAGAATGGCCCAATTTGACCATACTTTTCCAAAAACTCCACAAAACGGAAGGGGGAAACCCCCCTTCCGCACCAACCCACCTCTCGGTCGCTTCGCTCCCTCGACTATGCTGTCGCTCCACACGAAATTTCTTTTTTTTTTTTGCTGGGCTACAGTCCCGGATCTTTGCGCAACCTAATGACGCCCCTGTGTCTGACCAAGCCAGGACAGCAGCGCCGCCGCTAGACGTGAGCAGAGTACGCAGAGTGCTTAGGGCACCAACCAGTGCTTGGGGCACCAACCGCTTTGCTTGCAAAATACTTGGGCCTCTGAAATTGAGATTGACTAAAAAAAACGTCATGAAAAAAATATTGAGTTACATCAAAACATATACAGTATTTATTAGTTAGTATTATTATCAATGTTATTATTTAATTATGGGGGGGGGGCTCCTAACCAGTTATGCTTAGGGCCTCCAGTACCTTAGCAGCGGGCTTGGGTTTTTTTCAGTCAACGTTGTTCTTGGAGGGATGCGCTTTTTCCGCTTCATCTGTAGCCGTTAAGCGCAAATTGAACGCGAGCCTAATATATGCCCAAGAGTTTGGGGCGAGGGAGAGAGATAGGACACAAGAGAGTTCATTAAATTCCGCAACCCTTTGGGTATATATTAGGTTCATATTTTTATGTGTGGTGTAGTGAATGTTGTGTTTTCCCCCCCATTCACCCTTGCTTTTCCATAGAGTCGCTCGGTGCGTACTCTTCATTAACAAGAAAACTATACAGCCACACCTAATATATTTTAGCTGTGACTAATTCTCACAGTGATTTGACCGGGTCAGAAATAGTAAAATCAAGTATAGCAGGGTACTCGTTTTTTTTTTAAAATGTTTTAAATGGGGCCTTAAAAATGTGGATGTAAACACGATCGTAGGGAAAATATGAGCCATGTGTTTAACAAAGGCTTTTAAATTTTAAATGCCACCAGTGCCCCCGTTTTTATTTCCCTTTTTGAATCCACAACATGGCACTACATACGTTATTTAGTGTTTATAGAACAGCTGTAAAAATTTAAATTAGACAGTTAGTGCCTACATTTCTTTCTGGTTTTGGATCCACAAAATGGCTTTCGATGAATGACCTTCATGACGTGTTTTACAAAGGTTTTTTATTATTTTCATTTGACAGGCAAGTGAAGACGGTGGCAGGAACTACAGTCACCGTGGCGGAGAGAGATGGGGAAGAGTTGGAAAATGACCCAGACCAGATTCGAACCCGGGCCCCCATGGGCAGGTTGCCCATTCATGTTAAAACGTGTTCGCACATGCAGGTCTTTAAAATTCAAAATGCCTCCCCTTTTTTTCTTTTCAATTTTGCCTCCTCAAAATGGCTTCCGAACGAATTACCTCCGTGACCTCTCCATGAGGCCCCTTGCTGCAGTTCACGTGCAGCTAACGCTAACATAATTATCCTCTCCCTAAGCTGCTCTCCACACGCCCAGCAGGGGTTCTTCCCATGTCGGCAAGCAGGCCCGTGAGTGACTGGGCTCCCATGCTGCGCCGTACGCTGCAAGGGGAAGGGGAGGCCAAGCATCTACGGTCAAGCACCAGGTATGGTACCAGCATTGCAGTCCGCTCCATAGGACCCCATAGTCAGTGTTGCCAGATGTGTCTGACCAAAACCCGCCCAGAAGGTTCTCAAAAACCGCCAAAATGTGCTAAATTCCGCCCAAATTCAACAAATTACATTGAATTCTATGAGCCCAAAACGGCTTAAAAAAACGCCAAATGGCCAATTTTTCCCGTTTTTGCCTGCCAACGCTCATCCCAAGTAGCCCAATCCCAGTAGCACCCGCCCAATCTGGCAACACTGCCAATAGCTGAACGATTCAACCCGTCCCATCTTTTATGTACATACATCTGTGACAAGGCCCGGAAGCCGGCCCGGTCAAGCCCCACGTAGCAGCAAAGCCTGGTCCGTTTGACTTTCAGTGAACGATTCAACCCGTCCTGTCTTTTACACATACATCTGTGACCCCATCACCCGGGGTCAGCCAGTGTGATTTAGGTGGAACTTATGGATGGGGAGGAAGGGGAAGAGGGAAGCAATGGCGAGGGAAAGGAGGGGAGAAATTTCACTGCAAGAGAAAGTAAGTGGCCTTAGCTGGTGGTGGTGGTGGACAAGAGGAAATTTGGGAGTGCAGGAGGAAAAGAAGAAAGGGGAAGGGGAAGAGGGAAGCGATGGGAATGGAGGGGAGTAAAAAAAATCGCTACATGTGAAAGTAAGCAGCCTCAGGTGGTGGTGGTAGAGAGAGAGAGAGAGAGAGAGAGAGAGAGAGAGAGAGAGAGAGAGAGAGTGAGAGAGAAGATTGGAGAAAGGACAAAGAAAGGATTGGGAGAAAGAGAGATGCAGAAAATAGGGAAACGGAGAGCCTCAGGTGGTGGTGATGGGGGAGCGATGGGAATGGGGGCTGAGGAGAGGGAGAGAGGGAGGGAGGGAGGGAGGGAGGCATCACTATGTAGTACATGAGAAAGGCAAGCATGCCTCCACACAGTCACCTGGATGCAGTCCAACGCTGAGGAGAGAATGCGGAAAGCACGTCAAGGACTTTTAGATGGATATAAACACCCATCCTATGGGAGTGGGGGGTTGAAGAAAAAAACTCAGCGAGGGTCTGTCTCTGTCACACACATTCGGCGTTCGCTCTGCTGATAAAGGGAGCATTATGGGACCTGTTTAAGCTCCCTGGCAGAGGATTAAAGGGCAATTATTGCACGGGAAGGACAACGTTCGCAGGATGTTCAAGACGTCGCCTTGTCACTTATCAAGACGAATGGCGGCCCTGGGAATAATACCAGCACCGACAAAGAAAGAAAGAAAGAAAGAAAGACCTTAATGGTGATGGTGGTTGTGGTGGTGAAATTTACGAGGCGAGAATTCACACACGTTTGTTTAACACATTACAGAGGAAGCACACATCTTTGTTGTTTGTTTTGTTTTGCTTATGTGAGAATCTGTCTTTTTTTGTCCAAACAGACGAGGAAAGAATCCATTCTGGAACCTTCTAATTTGATTAGCTTGATGGAAAGGCCTCATTTAAGTCACATTAGCGCGGGGGGATTATTTAGATTTCATGCCAGGCTGCGCTGTTCAGGGCCGGATTAAAATGGCCCTGGGGCCCATAGGCTACAGGTTGCTGTGGGGCCCCCCCAGGAGGCAAATTTTGCAAAACATTTACATAGACAGTGTCATAATTACAAGCTGTGAATTAGGGATAACATGTCTGCAGACAGTAGTCAACACGATAGATGATTTTTTTTTCAAGATTGCTTCTTGTCACAATTCTGCAATTTTTCACTTTTGGGCAATCTAGGGCCCCCTGGTAGGTGGGGGCCCCCTAGGCTGCAGCCATATTTAGCCTGTGCACTAATCCGGACCTGGCTACATTGCATTCCGCCACCCCATTCCTGGTCCCCTCTTTCTTTCTTTCTTTCTTTCTTTCTTTCTTTCTTTCTTTCTTTCTGTCTTTCACTCTTTCTTTCACTCTCTCTCTCTCACTCCATCACTCTCTCTTCTTCTTCTTCTCTCTCATTGTTCTGTGGCTGCAGGTCTTTTCACCCGTAAAGAAATGGCAAAGCTGTGGGAACACATGCTCATTAGACTCAAACAGGGGATTTAGTCAAGATGTTTCTCCCCTAAAGTTGTGAAGGACACAAGTCCAAACTAAGCTAATCACAAAATCGTTACTGGAGTTAGCATACGTGTGTGTCCTGGGACGCACGCTGACTTTTTGACATTGCAGGTGTGGTTGCCAGAACACAGATTACAATGGATAAATATTGTGATTTTAATGCACTGATTTTTTTCAGAAAAGTATTTAGCAGTGTTCTCTCTGAGATTGTTCAAAGGTGCTTGTGTATTTTCTGTTCTAACAAGGCTCATTATCTACAAAGTACTTTGTATACAACAAGGATAGCAAATGCATAATCGACCTGAACTTTTCACTTCCTCGCAAACTGACTGGGTCATCTGATAAAGGGTGATGGTGACCCAGAGATCTGTATCCAACCTCTGATGAAGGGGAAATAATGTCATAGAGATCAATATCAAAACCGGAATATGCCCCCTTCCCTCATCCATCACGTCTCTGCTTAAAATTAGCTCTGACTATGTTAAATTTTGTTCATTGGCTCTTTATTCTACCAATTGGATTCCTTTTAAGCTTCTGGCGGCAATGATAGGAAAGGTGTGTGTAGAAAAGTTCAGCAAACACTTACTGTCTATATATATATATATATATATATATATATATATATATATATATATATATATATATATGTCTAAATATTGAATTCATTTATGCATACAGTGTCATGAATATTCATTTACATTCATATTATATTTTCATTATTTTAGTTTATCTGCTTTCCACGGTAAAATCTGTGCTGAAATCTCTTTAGAATCAATACCATGTTGTCATGCCATGACAGTTCCTTTTGGGATTTGGATGAAAGTTCTGCAGAAGATAATCTACTACTACAACTAGCAGCAGAGGTATAAGTTGTCGCTGTTGGAGTTTAACATTTTAATATTTTTCTCCTCATCCCTTTGAATGTGACCTTCTGCACAAACGCAAACCTGTTTCCAATAGGCCTCCTGAACGGAGCTGAGCTGAGCGTGATTGAGACTGGGTGATGACCTCTTCCCCCCCTCCCGAGGTTAAGGCAACATTCAGCCGTGCCACGCTTGATGGATCTCCGGGTGATTTAGGTGTGTTTACTCGGAGGGCCTCGCGGCACATGAGGTACCTTCTTGCTATTTTCATGTCAGCCGTGGTTCGGCTACCCGGTGGAGCAAAACCTCTTCATTCATACACTGGCAGCTGGGACCAAAGTCCTTCTGGATGGACCAGCAGATGAGGGCCCTCTTTCTACTCTCGGGATTGGTTTGGTTGTTCTGTGGATGCTGCTCAATGTACTTATAGAGCTATAGTCCAGTGGTCCCCAAACGTGTTCTGCCTGGACACCCTTTTGCGACCCCCCCACACCTCCATAGTCCAAACGGCAAACATTATTTGTTCGTTAATATTGCTAAATTCTAATTTGATATTCACATGCAAAAACATGGGGCTCACGGGGCAAGATAACAGCCTTCAAGGTCGACCATTTGATGAAGTTAATGTCTTGGCAGATGCTACGCATGTTGGCTGAGTTCTAATCCTCTACCTTGCCATGAACAAAATTGGTCAGCTCGTCGTCCCTTATATACACAGATCAAGATGGCTGGTGGTTTCAAGAAGGCCTTTTTTCTCTTCACAGCCATGGTCTGTCTCCTCAATGGACTCAAATCCTTTCACCTCATGACGTAAACTTGAGACTTTGTGTAGGTGATAGAGATTAATTTGGTCTGCCAACTCTATTGACACCCAAATCCTAGTTGTAGTAATGTTACTGCATTTCTGTATTAGGAAATACAGCATATGCTCAACACACGTAGCATAAATGTTCAAACATCCATCATCAATTTCTTAGCATATTGAGGTATGATGAGGCTTTGGCAATGTGCTGAGCTCCTGAAGGCAGTCACATGACATTACTCCAACTGACGTCTGCTCTGCCGTTCAATATGTCTGTCTGCTGTTGTGCTGTTCATGCTTGTTGTGGTGTCATACCCATTGAACCTCAATCAGGCAAAGATCTTGATTTACAAAAGCGACCTCATGAAACTGTGGTTTGGGCTAAAAAAAAGAAAAAGAAAAAAAGCATATTCGCTTGTGGTTGTTATTGCTGCTTAATCTGAGCTTTAAATCTAAAACTCTTTGTGTGGGTCCTGAAAAGGGGTCCTTCTTTTGTGGTCACGATTGACTGAAGCCTAATGCCTTTGTGGTTCCTGTGTTGTCCACTATACAGGCAGCTCATAAGGCTTAGCCCCCAGAAGTGGCCCCCCTCCTCTAGACTACAGCCGCTCACTCGGCCGGGACACCTGAGAGCGTTAAAGAGTTCAGAGACCCTGTGTTTGCAAAGCTGGGACTAATACTTCAGGATATTGAGCGGGGTGCTGATTCTAAATTGTAGTTTTGGTGTTGCTTTTTTAGAGCAGTGGTTCCCAAAGTTTTTTTGTCTCTACCAGGAGCCCCCTTTTAGGCCTATAAGAACATTTTCACAACCCTCCACATATCCCATCAGATTTCAAACGTCAAACTTTTTTGGTCCATCAATATTGCTAAATGTTTGTTTTAAATTAACCACACGAAAGGTTTATTAAAAATAAAAAAGAATACAATTAAAATCGTTATAAGCCACTCCATTAAATGTTGTTGTTTTTCATGTATGTGTGTCTATGTGTTTTATGCAGATAACCCCTCCTCTCCACGAACCCCTTGTGGTACCTCTGCAACATCCCAAGGGGTTGTGACCCCCCCACTTTGGGAACTATTGTTTTAGAGCAGTGGTTCTCAACCTTTTTGACCAAATGCCCCATGACCTCATCGTAAGTCTCCCAACACCCCCTTGACCTCATCATAAGCCTACCAACACCCCCCTTATAGTTTTATAAGATACAGTACACTAATGCCCCAAAACTGCAACTGAGGTAGGGCTGCACAATTAATCGAAAAATAATCAAAATCGTGATAAAATAGTGAAATCGAACTCATGATTTTAATCGTGATTTAATCGTGGCAATAGTGACCTACTTTTGAGAGCGTCCTTGAAGCCAGAACATACTGACAGGCTGGTGTTTCTGGCCAGAAATCTGTCCACTTAAGTTTCATGCTATTGCCTTTACATAATTATTACAATTCATTTTATTTTGCTCATCCCGTATGTAATTCATTCTTGGTTATATTTCATCTTGTTATAATTTTCAAAAAAAAATCTGCAAAAATCAATAATCGTGATTAATAATCGTGATTATGATTTTGACCAAAATAATCGTGATTATGATTTTTTCCATAATCGTGCAGCCCTACTCTGAGGGCAGCCCACTTTCAGCTGTAACCTTCTCACCACCCCCAACGACTCCCTAACGCCCCCTGGGGGGCTGTAGAGCCCATGTTGAGAAAGACTTTTTCAGCGCGTGACCTGCAAAAACCCACAGCTGTACTGGCTGTGGCTGTGGCTGTGGTGAAAAGGGGACCACTAGAAGCAGTGAAACGGCTGCCTGCCTGCGCACACATTCTAGCACCTAATATTTCACTCGTTGAACTCCACTTGCTCCGTTCACACATTTTCCTGTTGTCAAGTAGAGAATGAATGGCGAAATTCACCAAGTTCATTCACACATGCTGCTACAAGCTCGCTCCCATTTCAATTTCTCTCTCTCTCTCTCTCTCTCTCTCTCTCTCTCTCTCTCTCTCTCTCTCTCTCTCTCTCTCTTCTCCACCTAGAGTTGTTTTTGAAAGCTCTTATTTATTTCAGGAATCCAGCCCCCTGCTCTGCTGTTCATGCATAATTCGATCTGGCTGCTCGCTGCCACTCTGGCATGTGCACAAACTTTCAAGACACACACACACACACACACACACACACACACACACACACACACACACACACACACACACACACACACACACACACACACACACACACAGGCACACAGGCACACAAGCACACAGTCAGGCACACATACTTTGTCAAACCAATCATCACCTGTTGGCATAAGAAACCACTTCTTTCTGCATAACTAACTTACTCAGCAACAGGCACAAACAGCACGGCTTGCTGTCTTCTGAATGCTTCTCATTAATCTCTTGCCCAATGCTGGCTCTTTGGTAGGCACAAATGCCAAATATTTCAGCCCACTCATCAGCCTACTCATCGCCATGCCCCTAGCAGTATGGACATGCCTCTCTGTGTCTTCTTCAACTCTGGCTTTGGGAACAAACCGCACAAGCTGTGGCACGAGTTTACCGATCACAATCAGGGCCGTTTCAAGGCATTCAAACAGGGCTTTCAGGCAGACTAGAACGGAGCCGGAGCCGGTGCTCGCACCAGTTACGTTCGGCACTAAAGTGCTTATCTTTAATCACATCTATTCACAGAGGCATATGGACTTTCACTTCACTGGCCCTTCCCCTAACCCCATACCCTCCCCTCCCCCACCGCGCCACACCAATGTAAAGCGACCTTGGGTTCCTTGAAAGGCGCTATATAAAACCAAGTTATTATTATTATTATTATTATCTGCGAACCGTCCGTGTTCATACCGGGCTCCGAACTTTTCCCGCACACACGTGTTACCCGAATGAACCTGCTGACGGCCACGCTGCCGTCACGGTTCGTGGAGAAAAACCTAGTATTTTGCGGTTCGCATTGCGAACCACCTTTCCGGTTCGCGAACGCTAATATCTGTGGCGTGAACACGACGGGCGGTTTGCGATTAGTTGCGGGAACGGGCACCGGCACGGTTCTCAGTCGGCCTGAATGCACTAAAAGAGGACCTTGGGGGCCTTTTATTCTCTTCAAACTAATGGAGGGAGGCCATCTCTTCAGAGAGATTTCGATAATGGACTTTTCGGTCATTGAATTTTACGAACAAAGTTGTCACTGCTGGACCACCAGTAGGCCAGACCCACCCTGTGTAACCTACGTGCACAGTCAATTTCACATTAATCAACACTTACAGAGTAGAATCAACTTTCAACTGTTCAAATTTCAACATTTACTGTGTATGCGTACTTATAAGCTATGTCTGGAGATCTTAAGTGTGAGCTCACAGCACGTAAGTGTGGGTGTGATAGACCTACCTTCTGTCTCCTTTGGTCTGTAATGTTTGACCG
This sequence comes from Engraulis encrasicolus, assembly GCF_034702125.1. Classification (NCBI taxonomy): domain Eukaryota; kingdom Metazoa; phylum Chordata; class Actinopteri; order Clupeiformes; family Engraulidae; genus Engraulis; species Engraulis encrasicolus. The sequence continues at coordinate 19,377,085 of NC_085857.1, forward strand.
CCCCAGACTCTCCTGTTACATTGTCATGACAGTGTTGTTGGCTCACTAGGTATTCATGGCCCATCTGTTAGTCTCTGAAGACAGAGGCAGGAAGTGAGCAAAGTTTTGGAGAGAGTAGCCATGGCTGCCATGGTTAAAGAGTTTGGATCAGAGGGATGGAAGATTGTGTGTCCCTATGGCTTCATCCATGGCTGAAGTGCCCTTGAGCAAGGCACCTAACCTAACCCCATGCTGCTCCAGGGACTATTACCAATACCCTGTAATAATGGTAAGTTGCTTTGAATAAATGTGTCTCTGTAATGTGATGTGATGTAATGTAAGCTATGGCAAAAGCTCTTGTGTGTATTCACAGTACGTGTGGTTGTGATACCTCCATCCTGTGGTGTGGAATATTTCAACCATCCACCCTCTCAAATGGCATTGTCATGACATTGTTGGCGCTCATTTTATTCATAGCTCATTTGGTCATCATCTCTGGCGAATAGGCAGGAAACGAAATACTTTTTGGAGGAGAGAGGAGAGATGTGGATGAGGATCAGACAGATACAACACGCACATCGCCTTTGAAAAACTCTTTTCCAAAATGCAATACATCTACTTGAAATAGATTTTTTTTTAAATGAATTCGTTTTCTTGTGTCCCTTGGGTAATATCACTAAAATCAGTGTTTAGATGATTAAATTTGGTACGGAAAAACCTGATCAAATCAACCCAGTTCTGATTGCCCCCATTTCTTAAAGTAAGCCTTTTAAAAATGTGAATGACAATTGTATTTAAATGGCCTTTAGTGCATTTTGGAAAATAACTTGTCATTGGGGTAAATCACAGTGGACCTGAGAGGAAAGAGGAAATAGCGGCTGTGTGGCGGGGAGGAAATGTCTCGACGCAGAGATGGAGGTGCTGTAGAGGAAAGTGAACGTGTTTGGGACTTTTCCGCTGGGCCAGCGATCCAGAGGATGCCTGCTTGCGTGGACCAACTCTGGACTGAACTGCCTAAACCAGGGATGTCAAACTCAGGCCCGGGGGCCAAATTTGGCCCGCGGAGCCATTTTATTCGGCTCGCGAGATCATTTCAAATGTTTATTACATTTGGTCCACATACACCATTAATGTATAGCGTAACATGGCTTGAACATGAAATTTGCTGTGTCACAGGATGTGCAGACACATTTTAACTAACAAATATGATGGGAAAGAGTGTATGCGAAATATAACTATGAGTATGAAGAGCATGCATGCACAATTTTAGTCCATTTTAAAAAAATAATTGTCGAGTTCGGCCCGCGACTTTGTTCCAGATTTTGCTTTCGGCCCTCAGTCAATTTGAGTTTGACACCCCTGGCCTAAGCAATCCTCATACTGTATGTCCAGAGCTTTGGATGGGACAGACAATCCACAGCAGCAACATGCCACCACGGTCACATACATGTTGTGTCTCATATTACGCACTTGTGTCATTGCACTGAAGGTAAGTACATAGTGCACAGAGTGCACTTGATAATGCATAGTGTGTCATTTACAGATATTTTTCAGCTTGAGTGCCCTACGCACTGAAACATAGTGCCCGAAGTGCACAAGTGCATGTTATGAGACAGGACAACAGATTCTCTTGAGCACACAGGGACTGGAGAGGAAGGTGCATGTGTTTTGGACTTTTCCGCTGGGCCAGCCCAGCGCTCCAAAGGATCTGCGCGTGTGTGGAATAGCTCACTGGATTAGACGGCCTAAACCTGAGTTGTCTAGAACAGTGTTTCCCAACCAGGGGTACGTGTACCACTAGGGGTACGCGAGCACACCTCAGGGGGTACTTGGAGCAATGGAATAATAACAAATACTGTACATGGAGTGTAACCACTTTGGAATAGCAGAATAGATATAGAGCAGGGATGGGCAACTGGAGGCCCGGGGGCCACATGCGGCCCGCCTCCTCACTCAATGCGGCCCATAGACATAACAATAGGGCTAACTTAGAGAATAATGACCATACATTTTTTCAAACGGCTATTGAATCAATCTATTGTAATTATACTGTTGGCCAATAGAGTATTGAGCATTGAGTATTCTATTCCTTCCAAATAATATGGGCGGTCATGGGGCCCTCCGATGGTGGCGATGAAAAAACGTCCTCATCATAAAAGTTGCCCTTTCCTGATATAGAGCATTCATGAGAGGGGTACTCTTATATGACAACATGACTTCGGGGGTACGCAGGACAAAAAAGGTTGGGAAACACTGGTCTAAAAGTTGGGATATGAAACAGAGAATCAGAAAATATTAGCAGCATATTATATTGATGTACAGTATATTAAAGTGCATAGCGTATCCAGCTGGACACCTCCATTTCCTCTGGGATCAATAAAGTTACTCTCTACTGCACACACACACTCTCAGACATATGCACATGCACACAAACACTCACTCACACGCACACACACGCACACACACACGCACACACACACACACACACACACACACACACACACACACACACACACACACATGCACGCACACACACACACACACACACACACACACACACACACACACACACACACACACACACACAAGCCTCATGTACCATACACACACACACCTCCTTAACCTCCGTTCCCTGCCTTAACCTCCTCGCGTCTCATCCCCGTCTGATCTTCCACCATCATCCTCCATATGGTTCCCATTACATGCATATGAATAGAATCTCCACACTTACTCAGCATCTAGTATCACAAGGACAGCGTACTGTAAGACAAGAGAGGCCGAGAGAGATGAGAGTGGGAAGGAGGAGAGGGAGAGGAAGGGGGGGGGGGGGGGGCCCCAATCATATGGGATTATCCTCCATTTCCACAGTTTAAATCACGCCGGCAACAGACCGTCGGGCCTGATTAGATTTATTTTCTCTGGCGACTGCAGATGAGGTGTCCCGCACAGCAGTGTACTACACTGCATCACATCAGACTCCTGCAGCAAGAGCATCGAGGCAAGGAGGATATTTCTGAGACAACTCCCATGTTCTATTGGACTGGGTGCATGGGGTTTGGAACATGGAAAGGCAGGCGAGGTAAGCAGTGTGATGCCAGGAAGTTCTGGATCTACACCTTCAATGTACTGCTAGCCTACTTCCATCTCCTCTATAAGGGCAATGTTGAATCGTTGCAGAGGTGGAACTACTGGTTTATTGTGAGGGGGTGGAGGCAGGGCAGGATTAAGATGGCCTGGGGCCCCTAGGCTACAGGTTGCTGTGGGGCCACCCGAAAGGAAAATTTCGAGACAAATTTACATAGATAGTGTCATAATTACAAGGTAGGAACTACGGATAACTTGTCTACTAACTGTACTCAACACAACAGATTCATTTTCCAGCATTGTATCTTGTCACAATTTTGCCATTTTTCACTTTTGGCCAATCAGGGGCCCCCTGGCAGGTGGGGGCCCCTAGGCTGCAGCCATATCTAGCCTGTGCATTAATCCGACCCTGTGTGGAGGGGGCCAAGACCTGTAGTGGGCCCTATGTGTAGCCATGTTTATCTCAACATCATGCTTGGCAAGACAATTCAGCAAGATAGATTTGCTTAAAGTGGGGCCCCCCCTTGTAGGCTTGGGGCCTGTGCGACTGGTCCTTCTGATGCCTCTGCTTATGGGTTTTGGAGCACGGGGTCAAGACAGATGAGGAGAGGATGGGGTTTGTGAGATGAATTTCACAGCATAACTATGCCCAGGCTGGACTGGGACCCAAAAAACAGCCTGCTCGTCCCATCTTGATTGTCTGGCAGCCTCTTGAGGGTAATATTGAAAGGGAATGGATCACACTCTTCTTCTTCTTCTTCTTTCTTGTTACTTCCTAACTACTTGATTACTTCAGAGACGCACCAACAAGACGGAAGAGCGCTGTGTTGGGAAGATAATATTGAAAGGGAAATATGGCAAGAGCATCAGCCCCTGAGGACTGTCGGCCCACCGGGAAATAGCCCTGTGTGCCAGATTACCAGTCCAGGCCTGACTACACCTACTACTCCCTCAGTCTATTACACCAATGAATGGGGTTTGGAGTAGGGGGGGAGTCAAGCAAGAAGAGAGTGATGTCCACAAAATGAATCCACACCGGCACTGTATTACTCCCAGCTCAATTATTCCTTGCGTGCTGGATGAATGGGGGGGGGGGGTTTGGAGAGCCAATAAATTCAAAGACGAATATGGTGATGAAGACCAGTGAGGATGAGCAATCAGGTGTTGCTAAGAAGGGTACTAAGTCAGATCTCTCTGCTCTCTGCTCTTTGTTTTCTGTGTTTTGCTCCAGGAGGCCTAGAGCGCTAGGGGTGCTGCCAAAGGGGGTACAAATGAGGATGATTCAAAGGCCCTGACACTGGGTTTGGGAACGGGTTATTGCTCTGTGATCTGTCATGTGGCCCCAGACATTAAATTACATTACATTACACTTAGCTCTGACGCTTTTATCCAAGAAGACTACAGTTATTTTGATGCAGGGTATTGATTACAGCAGTGGTTCCCAACCTTTTTCTTAAGGGACCCATGTTTTTACTATTGTAAGCTTTGGTGACCCAACCACGCGAGCGCCCGCACGAGACGGAGTCACAAGATGCCCTCTGTTTCCTGCGAAAACTAATTTTAGTTATTTTATTCCTCAATTCGTCTTTGATGAAATAGAATAATTAAATAAATAGAATAAATGTTCAATGTAGCACTTACAATTTGTTGCGTCTATGCATTTATTACTTAAATGCTTTGTGTTTTATTCAACATGGGCTATATATATTTAAAATGAAACCCCTTAAAATCAAGAGGGCTCCGCGACCCCCTGTGGATCTTTGGCGACCCATAAGGTGGGTCCCGACCCATAGGTTGGGAACCACTTGATTACAGTACCTGGAGCGATGTGGGGTTAGGTACCTTGCTCAAGGGTATACTTCAGCTATTGATAGAGATGTAAGGAGGACAGCTAATGGTGGGATTCGAACCTGCAACCATCTAATCGTATGTCCACCTCCCTAGCCACGGCTGTTAACAGCCAGTACCCCTTGTCTGGTGCCATCTGGGGATTAAACATTTTCAAACATTTGTCTGTTACGTTTTTTTTTTTTTTAAAGGGACACTGTGCAGGAAATGGTCAAAAAAGGTACTGCAACTACGCTGCTCATTGAAACTGCACTGCCTGTTGCCAAATTGTATCTTTACATGAAAGTTTATGTGTAATAAACAAATATTTTCTAGTATGGTCCAAGTACAGTCATTTTTGCAGCTAAAAATGGCTATTTTTGGAAATTCAAAATGGCGGACCATGGAGAAGATCCCCCTTTTCATGTATGAAAAGTGCAATTAGTTCCAGTCATAATGAATACTTAGAATTTGATGCTGGTGGTAAGTATTCATGAAAAAGGTAACATTAGTGAATGGGCAGCATGAATTCTGGAAATAAACAACAAAAAATCTCACACAGTGTCCCTTTAAAGCAGTACTATGGTTGATTCTCATACAAGGCTCCCCCAATGGGCCTTCAATGCCAGAGCAACATAACTTGGCAGCCCATGAATGTTTACTAGGCACGAGCCAACTATCAGGTCCAGTAGCTTTTCCCTACCACTGGGGCTACCAAGTCGAGAGAATACGTCATGTCAATAAGTACTAAGTATTTACAGTGTAATCTGTCGAGCCAATAAGAAACCTTGAAGTGATACTGTCCCATTTTTTGGAAATAAGCTCAATTTTACACCTCCCATTGCGTTAAATAATTGAGTTTTACCTTTCTCCTGTACTTTCAACCGTTCTCTGAGTATGGCAGTGCAAATTTTATCTCCATGCTAGCAGTTAACATTTTGAGTCCTATGACACCAGCTGGTGGCAAACTGGTCTCATAGGAGTCAATGTTAACTGCTAGCTTGGAGGTAAAATTTGCACTGCCGTACTCAGAGAAGTGTTGAAAGTACAGGAGAACGATAAAACTCAATTATTTAACTCAAGGGGAGGTGTAATATGAGCTTATTTCAAAAAATGGGACAGTATCACTTTAAGTAATGCACTGTCACTTGCCATTCTGGTAACAGCAGATTTATAATGAGGTGTCTTAATTGGTTAACATGAATAGTGACTGTTTAAATGAGCCTGGGCGCTGATTGGTTGATGCTGAGCCCTCACTGGGTTGTTGAGTTTGCTTCAGCATGCCTGCAGGCAGGGCAGCAGACACAGGGGGACAAAGGGGTACGTTATCCCGGGCTCAAGGAGATGTGGGCCCCAGAATCGAATCCCAATTACATTGTATGTATATTAAAGGGGGCCCCTTTCAGTTTGCTTTGTCCTGGGCCCAGCCAAAGCAGCCCTGCCTGCAGGAACAGAGCTTAAACCCTGCGATCCCCCAAATACTACTGGAGCCAACAACCTGACCGACGTGCTCCCCCATAACATTGGAGCCCAACACCCCGGTGCGGTGGTTCAAATCCCCCCGGTGTTGTGGATTTCCATTGACCCTGAACAAATGGGTGCGTATATAAAAAAAATAACTGCAGATATTAAACAGTTGGGGAGCTGGAAGGTGATGTTATTGTTTCTGTCTGAAGGTTAAAAGCTGTGGGGCTGCGAGAGATTTTTTTCTTTCGTAGATTGAAATGTCAGGATGGACAACGCAGATTGAATTTTACGGCTGAGCTAGTGTTGTTAATGCTAAGGAAACCACAGTTGCACTCTGTGTCAGCGCACAGTACACCACTTAAGGCTGCCCCTGGCCATGCAGCGTAGCAATGTCTCTGAAAATGAACCCTAAAATACTCGGAGGTCCACTCTTCAAATTGTGCCTCAGATACTTACTCTTCAGTCTTTGTGGTTTTTAGTTTTGACTAGACAAACCTTCTTCCCTGAAAATGTGCATGGACAACCTCTTGTTTTCCCTTACGAATGCACATGCACATGCGTTTCAACATCTGGAGCAAAACTGTGAAAATATGCATTGGTAACGCTTTCTTTTACGGCACAGAAATTACTGTGTACTTTCTGGGTAACGACAGGTTAACAGAGCGACGTTACATAGTATCTAAGGGTAAAAGGCGGGTAATTAGAGGGAAATTAAGTAAATACCATGTAATTGCCAAGAAAAGGAAATTGTATTTTCTGGGTAACAACATGGTAACAGAGAGAAGTTAGATGGTATCTAACAGGTGAATTCTCCCTGTTACCCTGTTGTTACCCAGAAAATTGTAGTTTCATAGTAATTCTTGAGATATGTATATTACATAATATTTACTTTGCAATTACCACCATGTAACTTTTCTCTGTAACCATGTTATTACACAGATTAATTACTGTGCCGTACAAGAAAATTTTACCCATCATTTATTCATTGATTCATCCCTTCATCTATCCATTCATTCGTTCAAAATAAAGAAGCAAAGACTTTAAATTTTTTATATATGTCGAATTATGAGTTTATTGAAAAAAAGGGAGTGATTTCAAAATATATACGAGATTGCATTCAGGTAACATGTGAAAAAGTAATACCAAAGAAAAGGCTGGAAAGGATAATAAAGACAAATACATACAACACAGTACACAGTAAGCTGCCTCATAAGAGAAGAACAACATTCTTCACATTGGTTGGGGAGAAGAATAGCACCCACATGGATACATTAGACAACAATGACTCTTTTTTTTTTCATCTAAGTCCAAAACAATGTTCTGCTTTTACTCTACGTTCTAGAAAATTAGTGGAATGTTCTGTGTGCATGCAGGGATCGACTTAAGAAACCTTTTCCTAACATATAGTCTCCACACATTCTTCCAATCATTCACAGACAAATGCTAGTAATTCATTCGTAATGTACTTTCCTGAAACTGGTGTTACAATACAGACAGAGAAAAAGAAGGAGAGAGAGAAAAAAAACAAAAAGGCACTTAAAATGGTGTTTCCATATATGCATGTTTAACTGCTAACTCGATCGGTCACACATCCGAAGAACCTCAGATTTTCCTGGACGGATAACAACAAAAAATGCGACAAGTCTAATTCATGCCCCAGGTTTTGAGATTTAAAAAAAAAACTGCTGTTCAAAAATGTTGACTTCACATTTCACTGTTTAACCACTTTCTCCTCAACCCTCACCCAAATTTCCCCTTCTTTATAGGGGAGCATGTATGTATATAGCGAGAGGGCTAACACCTTTGGTGCTCTGGACTGGCTGTCTCCACAAGGCTACGGTGTTTAAATGGGACGTCAGGATATTTTTGTTTTGTTTTTCTTTTTTTTAACGATGAAGGATAACACAAACGTCTGCACACGGCATGCGTACAGCAACTGAGAAGTACAATAGAAATACACATTAGTCAAGTGCTTATTGGAGCGCTGTGATTAAAAGCAGATGTGAGGACATATGTCTTAAACAATATTGTTCCCTGATTTTTTGCTCGGAGGTATTGTATCCACACATCATATTTTAACTTGGCAACCAGGCACAGTGGAAGAAGGGGGGGGTAGTGTGTGTGTGTGTGTGTGTGTGTGTGTGTGTGTGTGTGTGTGTGTGTGTGTGTGTGTGTGTGTGTGTGTGTGTGTGTGTGTGTGTGTGTGTGTGTGTGTGTGTGTGTGTGATGTTTTTTTTTTACTCAAGCTGAGTTTTTGTGAAAACGACCAAGGCTTATCGCCTTATGCAGCCATTGTAACTGACATGGAGCTGTTTGCTCAAAAATTCATTCAGCATGTTGCGTGGCCTGCTTTGTGTTTTTAGGTCCTTTGCCTCCTTCCCTCTCTGTCTAAAAGAGAGTTTACCTCAGCGAGAGAAGCCAATCAGAGAAACAGAGCATGACAAGTGTTTTGTGTATTTTTACATATTTCACGTGGAGGGAGGTTTGTGTTTGAAAAAAGACAGAAAATGGCTATTTTCCGATTCGGCTAACCTGAATGCTTGGTATATACAATTTTGAATGTTTAAGACTGTGTACTATATTTCGCCCAGAGTAACTTGTGAATGAATAGCTTAGTGTAGTTTTCTAATATTTTTTTTACATGGAAACTTTTAAAATACCTTCATAATGTGTTGCCATTTTTTATCAGTTCCCATTTGGATATATATACACAGACAACAAAACTGAACAAAAAGAAAATACAAAAATAATTACATTGTTGACTCCTCTGGGACTTACGTAAGCGGCTCAAGACGAAGACTGGACACCCAATATTTCATAATAAAAATCCCAACAACAAGAAATCATGTCGTTGAGCACAAAAAAAACTAAAGAATGGACACAGGTTATGTGGCAGTGCATTGACTCAAGTGTAAGCTTTGATCGGACATGGCCCGTCTCCGAAAGCCTATACGTACGCATACATTACATTCTCCGCCTGTGAGAAGCCTCGTCGACGAGCCATTGCCACAACGCCTTAAACTATCGTCCTATCAACTGTCAGTTCTCTTCTCTCCCTTATCACAATCACAGTTTGCCAGTCGGTGGGCCTTGTTTGAACGCATGTCGTGTGTAACCTTATCTCGTAAGAATAATCGGTGCGGTGAAACGCGGAATAGCGATAACTAACCGTGACAAATTACTCCTCAGTCATTGGGGGGCGGGAAAAGTAGGGAAGAGCCTCCAAGTACTCTAAGTGCGCATACACGCTTACATTTGGCGCCGGTTGCTATAACTTACTTGCACTTTAAGGGCAAGCATTCAGCTCAACTTCTAATGTCTGTTTCCAATCAGCAACGACAGGCCTTTTAGCTGTGTGGACTGATGCCATGACTTCTTACATCAGTGAGAAATCATACAAAATGGCGTCTGTGTTCATCATGGTAATACGTACATGGACTTGCGGCGATTCTGACGAATGTCAAGTCTACGTAGGGCCCCCAGGACCCAGATTCTGCGCCACACACGCGCAACCTGGGACCCCCACCTCATGCCAAACCATCTCCTTCTCACCATCAATCTTGAGCAGCTTAAGTAATTTCGGAAGGTAGAAACTTTCTCCCGTGACACTCAACACGAGTCAACAATGACTTCTTATTAAAAATTAACTGTGATTTTACAATAAAACTGTAACACATACTTGTCTTCTTGGCTCGCACGCACACATGCACATTGATATTCACATTCACACACTGAGTGACTCACTCACTCACCCACACGATCACTGACTCACTCGCTCTCTCTCTCTCTCTCACACACACACACACACACACACACACATGCATACACAGACGGATAGCTCTCTTCAAACATTCAAACGCCCACATTCATTCATTCAGATACATCAGGTTTACACAATAATTGTGTGATTACTCTTCATCGCTAAACATACACGAAGAGAGAGACAGACAGGTGTGACTTGCTTGTAGAGTGAATCTTGGAGAGAAGTGAAGTGCTGTTTGTGCAAGCGGTCCAGAGAGAAGGAGAGGAGTGCGTGAGTTCCTTTTTTATATTATTTTGGGAAGGTCCCCAGTTGCAATTGCAGACACTTTTAATTTGAGCGTTTCCTTGCCTTCTTTATCCTGAAAAAGAACAGATAGCAAGAACATGATTAGGGATTGCCCAACACCTCTGCAATGTACAACACCAAAACTGTTAAAACTGAGCAGTTCAGAATTCATTCAGAAATCAGAAAAGGAACAATACTTTTAAACAATTCTTAGCGAAAAGCAAACAGCATGTCAATGTGAATGTTATGAATACCACGTTTCATGACATAGTTAGCTTCATGACATGACTAAACTTTATTTTCTTGCAGTCGCAAAAATGTTTTAGCCTCTTTAGAAAATGTCCATTGTTCAGGCCTAGCTCCTTGTTATGGCTAAGTAGCACCACGTGGGTGGCGAATTGTCATGAACGTGCCATGTTTATTTCCAGATACTTAGTCTGCCGTGTAGGCTATGCAAGTTTTCACCAAGACTTGGTGCGACCACGCTGCAGACGTTAGACGCTAGACGTTATAGAGATAATGATGAACAGACCCGACATGAATTTTAACAAGCGATGTTTATACTTTAATGGCTCCCTCTCATTTAAGCTGCTTACCGAGGCACTCAAAGCGACGTGTTTATGACTTACAGTGTGCACTCCAGTAAAAGAAGCACCCCCATGCCTGCTGTTTTACCACTTAGTCTTTACCTACTTTACGACGAGTAAATAATTATCTTAAAACTCGGCTTCTAACTGGAATTACATTCCTCAGACTAAATTTTGCCGAAATGACCTCGTCTCAACCCAATTTCAAAAGTGTTTCTGTTTCGTCTGAGTTAGGAAAGACGCAGGAGAAATGGTTTCAGTCTTATTGATTCATTTCATTCCAGAAATTAAGTCATCTATCCAAAATGTAATCTGAATCTCCCCACTGGAAACAATGGAAAATCCCCGCCTGATCCGCCATGCAATTGACCTAAACCCACAGTGGTGGGTTGGTAATCTGGCATACAGGGCATTTCCCAGTGGGTCGGCTGTCCTCAGGGGCCAATGCTCTTGTGTTTTTCAATTATAATTATTTATTTTCTCAGACACCCGCCCACAATTTAGAGGTGTCACATGAAAATGCCCAGGTCTTATTGTGGGCCCCAGTCCAGACCTAAACCCAAGGCGATTAGTTCATTCAGCTTTGTGTGATTAACTGTTCTTGAGCTAAGTAGTTCGACTGACTGCGAAACACGATTTGAAGCCATATTTTTTCTCCTTGCCACTGCAGCAACTGTGCAACAGCTGCTAATGGGAAAAAGGAACTTCTGCACTTCTACTGCGCTGAAGTCCCGGCCACATAAACCAATTATGAGATATGCTCCACAGAGCACTATGAGACCAAAACCGATCTGAAATAAAACTACAGCACTGATCTGAAATAAAACTACCTCTCTGTCCCAACGGAATAATGCTAATCAAGAACTGTGCTCCACAGAGGACAACTGCTGCGCAATGGCCATTGCTAAAGAAAACAACACTACAACACATGATACCATCTAGTATGACATTCTTGGAGACTCACACAGTACAGTACAATGCATACTTCATCAAGGGATAAACGGATATTGATTTGACTTGCTTCCAAGCTTACTTATGAGTGCATATTTTTCTCTGGGGGGAATGGAGGGGGATGCTTTTATTTTTTGCTTAGTGAAAAGAGAAACAAGGAACTTCAAATACCAATGCAAATGTGCAAAGCACGGCCTGTTTTAATGTGTTAAAAATAACAATGTCCTGTCTTGCAAGTGATGTCAGGCTATGTATATCTCAGAGATTTGTCAAACCACAAACTGGCATTCTTTTGACAAGGGATTGAGAAGGCCCCTTTGACTTTATTCACACGAAAACAGGGTTGTATTTCATTCCTTGTTTCTCTGTTACCTGCGTCTTTTTCTTACTTGTCCAAATGGGGAAGGATTTTTTTCCTCTTACTTGTTAATGGCATTCCTGAGATACTGTTGCAGCCATTTGGTCTTTGGGTTGATGCAGACCTCCCGGTCGCTGTTCTTCAGCTTGGCACTGTGGAGAAGGGGGAAAGAAATGGAGAATGCAATGAGTGTGTGAGGCAAAGAGAGAGAGAAGAGAGAGACAGGCATGTGAGGAAAGAGAGAGGGAGAGAGAGAGAGAGAGAGAGAGAGAGAGAGAGAGAGAGAGCATTTTTGCACATAGAAACAGAGAAAGAGTGAGAACTAGAGAGAAAGAGAGAGAGAGAGAGAGAGAGAGAGAGAGAGAGAGAGAGAGAGAGAGCGCAAAAGAAAGAAAAAGATATTGAACATTCATTTCATTCTTGAAAGAGGAATGAGAAAGCAAAAACATTTTGCCAAGCACTGCCACATGCTCTTATCAGATCTTTCCATTGTTCATTCCATGTTGCATATCACCCGGCTGTCTTCACTATATCAAATTCCATAGCATTTCCAAAGCTATTTTAATTTGATTTATACAAAGCAAAAATAGTTTGAAGGGAAATCTAGATAATGCATTGTATACAGTTTGTATATAGTATATCCAATTGCATGCCTCTTATAGACGTTTGTAAATAAACAAAAATGTAATAGAATGACAGGCATGATAAACAGACAGATATAGAATTCTACTACATGAATGTAATAGAAAATTATTTTTTTGGTTTCCTAATTTAGTTGTCGTATCAGATCAGACTTCTATATACGTTGTTAAATGCATTGTGGGATCTTAGCTCGTATTTTGTTTGCTTGTCGCAACAATGAGAGCAAAGATGTATTTCCCTGAATGCAGTCTTCAGCCGCGTCACCCCAAATCAGTTCATCATCACTCTCTACAGGTACATAGGATTGACCTTGAGAGCAAGACCAGCAGACACACACACATGCACACGCACGCACGCACGCACGCACGCACGCACGCACGCACGCACGCACGCACGCACGCACGCACGCACGCACGCACGCACACACACACACACTGGTTATGCCACTGGTTATGCCCACCGTCCATGCACACACACGCGCTCGCACACAAATGCACACACACACACACACACACACACACACACACACACACACACACACACACACACACACACACACACACACACACACGTCTTGACTTCTTGACTCCAAAACCCACAAATCCTTCCTAAAGCCCCTTTGGATTTTTGAGCATCAGGAGACAGACACACGGTAGGTGCAGGGGCCACCCCCGGAGTGTCAAATGAAACACATCCATTTCTCTCCTCACCATGGAGGGCCAAATGACATGACACCCCCTCCACACACAAACCCCTATCTCACCTCCCTCCACCCCACTCCTCCTTTCTTCTTCTTCTTCTGTCTCTCTCTTTCCCTCTTTCTCTCTATTACTCTCTATCTCTCTCGATGGCATGAAATACAACCATTTTTCCTCACCGGACCAACATGACACGCTACCACCCACCGGCCCTCTACCCCCTGTCTTTCTTTCTTTCTTTCTTTCTTTCTTTCTTTCTTTCTTTCTTTCTTTCTTTCTTTCTTTCTTTCTTTCTTTCTTTCTTTCTTTCTTTCTTTCTTTCTTTCTTTCTTTCTTCCAATCTTTCTTTCTTTCTTTCTTTTAATTCTTTCCCTCCATGTCCCTCTCTCTTTCTGCCTCTTATATTGAATGGAAAGATCAACAGACATACATGTAAAGTACACTTTTTTATCTATCGGTAACAATGGTTCACAATAAAGGAGTCTTTTTAAACCTCTCCCTCTTTCTCTACTCTTTCTTTCTTTCTTTCTTTCTTTCTTTCTTTCTTTCTTTCTTTCTTTCTTTCTTTCTTTCTTTCTTTCTGTCTTTCTTTCTTTCTCTCCCTCTTTGCCTCTCTCTCTTTCTCCTGACTCCTCCCGGAGCCTCTTGGGATGGATGGATGACCAAATGGTGCCGTGAGATGAAAGGAGGGAGGGAGGGAGGCAGGGAGGGCAGGAGGGAGGGAGGCCAGGAGGGAGGCAATCAGACATCATCCCTCCTTATCCAGACAAATCAGCCCCCAAATCTCTAAGTCAAATATCACATCGTAAGCGGATCTTTTGTTTGCCGACCGTGTGTGGGGGTTTATATGTGGGGTGGGGTGGTGTGTGTGTGTGTGGTGGGGGGGGGGTGTCTTGGGTGGTTTATTTTCTTTGTATCAAGGATGGTGGTGGGGGAGCTTGGATGGACGGATGGATAGATGGATAGATGGATGTGCTTTTTGTTGTTGCAGCTTATTTGGACAACTAATCTGATTGGGGATTTGGGGAAGAGAAGAGGAGAGGAGAGGAGAGGGATTTTTTTTTTACCTTTTTTCTTCCACCTCCATGGCTAAGTTAATGTTTTGTTTTGATGTGTTTACAACAACCCCACCCTCCCTACCTCTCTCTCTCTCTCTCTCTCTCTCTCTCTCTCTCTCTCTCTCTCTCTCTCTCTCTCTCTCTCTCTCTCTCTCTCTCTCTCACACACACACACACACACACACACACACACACCTCATTCCCTTGCCTGCTCCATAACCACCCCCGCCGCCGTCACGTTCACTCAAAACACCCTCATCACCTTTCAACACTACCTCATGCTATGCTACACCCCCCCCCCCCCCCCCCCCCCCACACACACACACACCCGCCACCACCTCTCTGCCTGCACCCAGCCCCCATCCCCTTCTCTTCTCAAGTTTTTTTTTAAATCTGTCTGGCCCAAGACACCAGTTTGTAATTGCCTTGGCCAGTGGAGTTGGCTGGCCTGGTGGTGGTGGTGGTGCTGGTCAGTGTTGCCAGATTGGGAGTTTACCCGCCAAATTGGGCTACTTGGAATGGCTGTCTGCGGTGGTGAAAAATGGTCAAAACCGGGCATTTTAGATTTCTGTAGATTTATGGCCATAGAAATCAATGCAGTTTGGTTCAAATTGGGCGGAATTTAGTTCCTCCAGTTAGTTTTTGAGCATTGTTTGGGCTGGAAATAAGACACATCTGGCAACCCTGGTGGTGGTGGTAGTGAGGTCTCTTTCTGGGGTCTCGCTGGGTGGCAGCCTGCCAGCAGGTAGTAATTACCTCACGGCTAAATGCCAACGGCAAACGGAGGGAAGAGGAGAGGAGAGGAGAAGAGAGGAGGGAGGGGGGGGAAGGAGAGGAGAGGAGAGGAGGGGAGAGGAGAGGACAGGACAGGACAGGAGAGGAGAGGAGGGAGGAGAGGAGAGGAGAGGAGAGGACAGGAGAAGAGAGGAGAGGAGAGGAGGGAAGGAAGGAAGGAGGGAAGGAGAGCTGCAGAGCACCTCTCGACAGGAAAAGGGGGTCAGTTTGTTTTGGTGGATGGATGGAGGTGACGGAGGGAGAGCCGCAGGGGGTCGGGTTGGTGAGAGGTGGCAGTGAGTGGGTGGTTGCGGGGTGGGTGGGGGTAGGTGTGAATGGGAGAACTGGGAGGTTTGGTGTTGGGGGATGGAGTGGGGTGGGGTGGGGTGGGGTGGGGTGGTGATATAAAAACAGGGTGGTGGTGATGGTATTGGCTGGGGTGGCTGGGGGTGTGAATGAGACCTTTGGGAGGATTTGAGGGACCTCTGGGAGGGTAGTAGGAGGTAGGAGGTGGAGGTGGTGTGTGCAGGGCAGGGTGATGGTGAAGAGAGG